>NC_046617.1:4879472-5192180 GCF_900324465.2 Anabas testudineus | reverse complement strand
TCATATAAAACAGAATTTTCAAACAATAAAGTTATGGCCAGTGAAAATACTGAGTGGCTAGTAACTTTGGAAAAAACTGCAGCCACAGTGGCTAATGAACAAAAAGGTAATGTCTGTTATAGCTATAGCTCAAGGTGTGACTATTAAGCAAGACTCTACGTTTTCTCTGGCACATTTGAAACTGTTACAGTGAATAATGTAAATTGGAAGACAATATTGTTCTGTTGTAACAAAAGACTTTAATAACATTTGGTTCAAAAAATGAGCTTCAGTGTTATATTAAGACATTGTCAGATCAGTTAACTAACTCTGCTAAAGTTCTCTTTAATACAGCTCTGCTTTTCTTCCCTCAGCTACAAACCAAGCAGTGTGACCGTGGTACTGGGTCTCCAAACTCAATCAGGATCCAACCCCAATTCACAGAGTCGGAAAATAGCGAAAGGCATTATGCATCCCAGCTACAACAGTCAGACCAATGACAACGACATCTACCTTCTGCAGCTTGCATCACCAGTGACGTTCACTAACTACATTCTGCCCATATGCCTGGCAGCGTCAGGAAGCACCTTCTACAACGGCACTAACTCCTGGGTCACTGGTTGGGGTACTACCTCAAGTGGATGTGAGTCACACAGCAAGTGGAATATGCAGGATGACTCCTATATTTTCTCAAATACTTAACTGGAAATAACTCAGAGCTAGTGCGAATACAAACACATAGTTTTGGAAAAACATTTTATAAAATATTTTGTATTACACCTATGAGCCACATGGTAAAGCTGTGACTCTGGAGTTAGAGCAGTGGAAGTGTCCTTGGGCAAGACACTAAACCCCTAGCTTTTCAAAGTAGGTTTGAGTATTGGTTAATTGAGGCTTTGAGTATTGATAATGTAGAAAAACACTATACAAATACAGACTATTTACAACATAAAAGTGTCTGATAGGACAAACAACTTACAGTTAATTGAACTTTTCTTGCAAAGAGCACTTTATCCTGATGATGGCACTAGATTTTCCTTGTAGACGAAACGTTATAGAGTTCAAATCTCAGAATCATCTAACAGATTTGTTGAAGTTTATATTAATTAATTAAATATTTTTCAACTTAAATAGCCTAAGCTATTTAACACCACCATCTTGACCTTTAGGTTCAGGTAGCTGCGAGTTCTGCAAGAGATTAAATCATCTAGTTGTATTTCTTTTTTCAGTATCATTATCAGTAGTTCATTTCTAAAAGCATATTTAACCACATTGTTTATTAAACTGAATTTGTGTCTCTTTAGCTAATACTATTTCACAAGACCTAAGGGAGGTGGAGGTGCCAATTGTGGGGAACAGACAGTGTAACTGTGACTATGGAGTGGGCTCAATTACAAACAACATGATGTGTGCTGGTTTAAGTGCTGGAGGGAAGGACTCCTGTCAGGTAATCAGTTTTACTGTGTTTGTGTCAGAATTCACCATCTTCAACGACTGCTCCTCCTAAATATTACATAATCTTAAAGGGAGACTCAGGAGGTCCAATGGTCAGCAAGCAGGGCTCTTACTGGATCCAGAGTGGAATCGTGAGTTTTGGAGATGGCTGTGCTTTGCCTAATTTCCCTGGAATCTACACCAGAGTGTCTCAGTATCAGTCCTGGATCAACAGCATGATCAGCAGCAACCAGCCGGGCTTCATCACCTTCACATCTACTGGCACTGATGGTGATCTCAGTGTCACCTGTGCAGGACTACCACCACCTCCAACCACAGCACCCCAACGTAAGTTCCTGCCATGCTCACGCTTTGTCAAGGGATCTGGGAGATTTAACAGTAAATGTGGAAAATTTTGAATTGTTTTCACACTGAACAACATTGTCTGGTTATTCTGCATAATCTGCAGTTCTTCGCTAAAGCTTTCTTACAGTTACTCTGACTGACATATTTAAACCCAATATGTTTACAAATGCAATTTTCGCCAAAATGAAATACTCCAAGTGTCCTGTACCTCATCTTGTTTATATTTTGCTAAATATCAGCCTGCCATGTTTTGTATATTTGGAGAGTTAAAATAAACGTATGTCGAGTTTAAGATGGTCTGTGTTAGGGACTGAGCAGGCAGGAAAGAGGAAACTGGTAGATTTTCAAAAAAAGAGAGTTTATTTACCCAAAAATAAAGAAAGCAATTTACAAAAATATTTGATACTATTCTGGGCCCACAAAAGAAGTCAAAACAAAAACAAAGCAAAACCAAACCAAACTCAGGCAAAGTTAACTTAGCTAAATTAACTTCAGTTGAACAGAGCAACTATGAAAGACAAACTGACTGAAATAAACACAGTGGGACCCTATGGCTGATCAGACCATTGATGACACCGGGAAAACTCAAAACACACACTTAATTACACACACTACTAACAAAATGTCAAACAACAGGAGTTAGTCTATCAGTTGTAAATAATCAAACAATTACACCAAAACAACTAAATCCAAAACATAATGTATCCCTAAAATACAAATCTAGATTGCCCACAGAGGTGGTAGAAAATGGTACAATCTGATTAGCCACTTTCTATATATAACAGTGACTATACAGAAAAGAACTGAGTAGATACAGAGAGAAACTAATGTACTGCCAATCATACAAAATAAACTGAGCATATTAAATAAAACTAAGACCTTTTATTCTATAATTCACTAACAAAACATAATTTAAAATAGGAACTAGATATGAAGCAAAACTAAGTTGTTAAATGCATGAGTGTTTCCAACTGCAGCAAGTGCGGCCATCAGTCTGACTAAATCATGTGACATTGTATTAATTATTTAATTCTATTATCTCTTTCAAGTTTACAAGACCTTAGAGATTGAAAAGGGTGTTTCTTTGTGTGTTCTTTGACATTTCTCTCCAGCTGTGGTTTGTGGCCAAGCCCCAATGAATACCCGCATTCTTGGAGGTAACTCAACAGCTGGCATGTGGCCGTGGATGGTGAGTCTACAGAGGAGCGGAAGTCATGTGTGTGGTGGGACTCTGGTGGCTGTGGACTATGTACTGAGCGATGCCAACTGCTTCTCAAGGTGAGACACCTGAAATGGTGATGTGGATGGATTCTTTTTTGTTAAAAACTCCAAAGACTAGTTGTTTCATAATGTCTGTTATTAGAGACAGCTATAGTTTATTGAAGTATGTATCAATCATATTTTATGTTTTTAAATGTCCTAAGTTATAGTGTAGTACGTTTTTGTCTCTTAGTTCATCCAGACCGTCTGATTGGACTGCAGTTTTGGGTCGATTGAAACAAAATGGCTCCAACCCCTTTGAGGTGACGCTTAATGTGACAAATATCACTCTGAGCAACCTGACTGGGTCGAACGTAGCACTGCTGCACCTAGGATCCCAACCCACCCTGTCCAACTACATCCAACCCATCTGCCTGGACAATGGACAAACCTTCACTGTGGGCTCAACATGTTGGGCTGCTGGATGGAGCTCTGGACGAGGAGGGGGTGAGTCCTGAATACACAGACACAGTAACTCTCCACATCATTTCACCTCTTTAGATTAAACATGGTGTAGACAGTAGTGATCTGGGGATGATTCAGGTGTTCCACTTCTTACCATTTTCTTATGTCTCCATCTTTAGTGGAAGAAGTTCTGCAGGAGACCCAGACAACTGTGGTAGATTGTGGAAATTTAACAACAAGTAGCAGCATTTGTACGGGATCTTTTACACTGGATCAGGTGAATAAACATATAATTACCATTACATTAAAATTGTTAATATTATATATAATATTATTAATATTATATTAAAGATTAAAAACTTAAGGAAATCAAGTTGCATTTAGCCAGGTCAGCTGTTTCCTCATGTTTTTAGCTCTATGCTAATATAACCGTTTTATTTACAGCTAATTCTCAGCAGGAAAGTGAAAATAATCCAACTCTTATTTAACTATTCTTTAGGGCATTAGAAAGTATCTATCATAAAACACATTTATTAAACAGGAAAAAGGAAGGAAGAAAGAAAAAAACTAATAGTAGTAATATTACCAAATCTTTTCACCAAATCTGTGACTGAATGTGGACTACAGATCCAGAACAGGGTTGTTACAAATTCATAAAGAGGTTTTTATTTGTTTTTCTGTGCAGGGTGATTCCGGTGGTCCTCTTATGTGTAAGCTGGGCAGCTCTTGGTACCAGGCAGCAGTGTTAACACTTTCAACAAATAACGCCACCAATCAAACACGAGCAACTTCAAATAACGTCTTCACCAAACTGAGCACCTTCGATAACTTTCTTTTAAAGATACTGGGGAATTTCTTGTCTCCAGGTTCCAGCAGCAACACCACTACAACTGCCACTGGTGGAGGCACTGCTCACTCCCTCTTCGTCCTTCTCCTAATCTTCATCATGTCTCTCCACCTCTTTCTGTAGAGACGTCCAACTTTACCTCTGAATAGTGATTTACATGATGTGACAGGCACAAATGAATGTAAAAGTTGAGAGACAACAAAAGTCTCTTGTAAATCTACTAAGCTAAGCTGCTCAGTTCTGGACACATAACAGCTGTTTACTGTCCATATTTACTGTCTGGAAGATGGATCCCTCTTCTGTTGCTCTCCCTCAGGTTTCTTCATTGTTTTTCTCACTCTTTTCAGAAGTCATTCTGATTGTACTGATCATACAGCCCACTGAGGAGAATTGGTGACCAACTCTATTTGATAATCATTTTGGGTGAATGAAGTTTATTGTACTTATACTTCATTTGTATATATATTTCCTGCATTTTTGTAATGTATTCTCAGATCTCTTTTACAGAAGAGTTCTTGATCTCAGTGAGATTTTCTTGATTATAATAAAGTTTAATTTACCAACTAACTAAGTAGTAGTGAAGTTTGTAGGGTTAAATCAGGGTTCTGTTAATTTTCTTAACCAGTCAATAACAGTGCATTGTCTGTGGGAACTGTGATGGACATGAAATCTCCCAGGTTGAGTCATGGTATATAATAAATACCAATTAGTCCTATGTTGGTTTTTGATACGGTGGTGGTTTTTTACCTATAACGGCAGATCAGTATGGTGAACTCAGAGAGAATACAGTCCCACCCCACCCCCCTGATGTACTATATGTTCACTGTGTCTTGCTTTCTGTGTAATGTGCTCGTGTGTCTGTGCAGCTAAGTATTAAGTTGTGGTTGATTGATTGTTTGAAATTCATTTGAAATTCACGTGAATGAATTTCTTGCTCACTGTCACCTACTTAATAAAAGGTGGGGAGGGGGGAGTGTTGTCGTGTCTAGAATTGTGTGAGGTCATAGTGCTGAGTTTTGTCATACAATTTGGTAAAGCTTTTTTAAATTAAGTGCTGGTTGACTGATTTAATGTTTTAATGTTGTAAGTCTAGAGATGTTCCCAGGGAAGGCATAAACCTATGGCCTAAGGCTGCTAGGTTTTTGTGCAGACGTGAAAGCCTGGTATTGGACAAATTTGGAATTTTTAGCAGGTGTCATGAATGTATTTAATTGAGCATGGGATACTGATTGATTTAGAATGGGTGAGTGGTGTGTTTCTTTGTAGTGAGTTTGGTTTATTTTTGCTCCTGGTTTCATACTTTGCACCTGTCAAACTGGCTTCTCAAATTTGGTTACGGGATGAGTAGTCATCCCGTAACCAAATTTGAAAAACCTCTCTGGGCCACATTGTTTTGACAGATGGTTTACCAGAAAGGAACTAACTGGTTTATCCAACTCTACATTTTTTGTCCAGTGCCCTTTTAGTCTTTTTCCAGTTTTGTTTTTTAAAACCACTTTGTACTTCTGCATTCTAACCTGATTCAACTTGGCACTTGGTGAGGTAAATGTCCTTGTTGTGCTTTTACAATTGTTTTACTCTCAGATTTACTTAACAGGATTTGTGAATTCTGTCTGGGATTTGAGTGTGTGTCACCACTGACACCACATTATGGATTAATGCTTAAAGTGCTGCCCAAATATCACATCAAATGTATTGTTTTCTTCTGCCCATTGCAAAGCTAGCAAAATAGCTACAGTCTTAACTATATATACAGTGACAGGTGTGGTTCTCTTCTTAAAAGCTACTGATCTTTGTCAAAGTTGCTGTGAGAGATGGGAGTTTTAATTGACCCAATTATAATGCCAGACACAAGTAATGCAAAGGAAGGAATTTAGTTTTTTAATGAGTGATACAAGAAAAACAGAAACAAAGTGACAACAAAAAATGAAAAGAAGACACAGCTGGACACAAGATAAAAGTACACTAGAAAATACAAGAAGAAAGGTGTTGTAAAGTAGCAACACAAAAGCACTACCAAAAGGGCAGGGGGCAAGGGAGCAGCATGAAAACTGACAATCTGGCAGCTTAGTGTAGAGTGAGGGGAGCCTATGAAGGGTGGAGTGCTAGTAAAACAGGTCTGGTGATTAGGGGATTGAGCTAAGGGACGACAAGTGAAGCTGATCTGGTGATAATGCGTGGGAGATAGAAGGCAGGAGCAAAACCAGACAGAGATCATGACAGTCGCAAAGATAAACAAACTTAATGTTTCCAAGCTGGTAAAACATCACCAGGCATGATTTTTCATGTTTTTATTCAACACAACCATTAAACACACAAAGTGATAGTGGAAAAAGTAAGTGACACCATGTTTTAATTACTGATTAAACAACCTTTGGCAGCAAACACTTCCTGTAGTTGATAATTAGAACTTTGCAACCTCTGCTGCAGTAACATAAAGGTGCCAGATACCACAGCACTCTTTCAGGGGTCTAGTGGAGTTGATGCCTGAACAGGTATCAGATTTTAAACAAATGTTTAAGTTCTTGGCTATAGCTCCTGGAAAAAAGCTTTTTCTTGTAGACACATGTAGATGTGAGTTTCTAAGGGAAGCTGTTATTGTTTGGCTATTTTATTTCTTACAAAGAAAATGACAAGTCACTGTTTCTGTGGAGGGAAACACAGAGTGCAAACTCCGAACACTGAGTAGCAAATGGAAGTTGTTTCATAAAAGTTCATCTCTGAAGTTTTAAATGGTCTAACTGTTGAATGAAGAACATGTTTTTGTGTATTTGTATTCATTTGTTTGTACATTTCAGCATATAAATCCAATGATGTCTTGGTGTTTCTTTTAATTTCATTGTGTCTAAATAGTTTGGTACATAAAAAAAAATAACGCCATTATCAGTGCTTAGTATATATTGATTTGTTAGTAACTTCAGTTTAGTTCTAGGAAAATCTTGCTTACAGAAAGATAATCACATGCATAACAAATTATCACATTTGGTATAAACAGATTTACAGTACATTTCACAAGGAATTTCTTTTTTACTAAAGGTAAATTATTTTAAAGCATTACTTTGCCAGTTAAAACTTTAAATAAAAAAAATACAATGAAAATCTCATTAAATAAATAAATACTTAAATATCCAACAATAGGCTAGACAGTAGTAATAATAACAATATGGAGATAATGATAACCTATGTACATACAATTGTAATGGTGAACCTCTGACAGGAGATTCGACAGACGACACTCTGTGGTGTGTGTGGTGCTACAAAGTCACAGACCAGTCAGAGCAGCTGATAGGCGTCCACCTTAGGGTCAATTTCTACTAAAAAAACACTTTAGCTTTAATTTCTCTATTGTTAGGTTGATTAGAATCAAGTGTTTCATAGATGCAAATACAGATGATTTGTGGTTAGACATTAGGTGTGTCATGGGAGAAGGAGGGAGGAGTTTATACCAAAGGCAGGAAGCGACGAAGACTATTTATTCTGGAGAAGTGTTATAGACTTTTAATCATGGCTTTCTACAAAGTGATCTGTGTGTTAACTGTGCTGACTCTCCTGACACAAGGTAAATACAAATCTCTCTTAACTGTACAGGTCTTAACTGAATATTCAATGAGCGGTAGTGATGGGTGAGTGGGAGGAATGTCTAGTTATTTTAATCAAATTAGACTAGTTGGAGCCTGTTATACAGAGTACTTGATTAGCACACATGTATGTACATACAGAATTTATACTTGTTATAGTTTCACGCATTTGTGGACATGTGTGGCCGAATCCCTGCTATCTGGTTTATTTGACAAAGCAGTTAAAAATATCTAACAAATGATACACTGTTTTTCGAATCTCCTTGGGCACAATAATCAAGTCCCCAGCACCTGACGCAATCAGTTCTTGGTTCTAGGCCAACTATGAGTTGGTACCACTCTGAAACCAGTTTTCCTGGCTAAAAGCTGTTTCCTTGGTTGTCGAAACATTGGTTTATAAGAAAGCACTGGGTCTGAACCAGTACTGGAAATGGTTTGGTGGAAAAGGCCCCTTAAAGAAAAGCAGCAATTCAGTACATGTACTGAACCCTGTTTGCTAGCTGGGCCTCTCCATGTCTGTTAGTGAATATTCTATTGTAGAATAAGAAGTGATGGCACATATTTAAGCACTGAAGCTTTTTATAATTTATGTAGACTGTGAAGCAAATCCACTAGTGAGGTACGCAGATCATAATCCACTAACTTTTGTTGCACTGATACTAGAAGTGGCAGTCATTAAATTGGCTGTAGTAATAGCAGTGGTGCAACACGTGCATCCCTGCATCTAGATGTGAGAACGACTGTCAGCAGATATACATACAGTCAGTGAACGCCTCCAGTCACTATGCTGACATTCTACTCTGTGTCTGGCACATGTGCTGGTGGTTACACACCCATAAAGGACATAGTTTCATAGAGTTAAAGCATTTTTATGAACAATGTCTGAGGAGGAAGTGAAACTAGTTTGGAACGAGATGGTATGTTGCAATTTATCATGGAGGTCAATTAAAACAGCAGGACAGTTTCTGTAAGGTGACTGTGAAAGAGAAAAGTCACGAAAAAACAATGTACTTTATTGTGTAGGAGTGTTTTACTGTTTGTCAAAGTGAAATGTAAACTTTAAAATGTAGTGTCTTATATAATTTATATAAGCACTAACTACTAACCTTTTGAGTGTGGAGTCAAGTCCTAATAACAGACTGTCATTAGATCTTGACTTTAGTGTGTCTGAAATATCAAATACAGAATTGTTCTCTCAAGAATTGTTGTTTCTTCCTTTTCAATTCTTCAGAGTCTAATTCACAACTTAATGGTAAGTGTCTATTCATGCATATTTCTATATGTCATATATCATATTTTACATCTTTTGTTGGGACATCTGCTGGACAAATGTGTTCAGTAGCACAGAGGTGAGATCATTGAAGCACCAGTATTAAAATCCTCAGCAAAAGTTTACACATGTAGAATTTCAAACTGAAGTCATGAAGGCTGATCTGAAAGGGGAGATTATTGCTCAGTGTCTCTCTTCAGTGTGTGGTCAGGCTCCACTCAACACTAAGATTGTTGGAGGACAGGTGGCCTCTGCAGGCAGTTGGCCCTGGCAGGTCAGTCTGCAGGAATCTTGGGGCCATTTCTGTGGAGGATCCCTCATCAACAATCAGTGGGTGCTGACTGCTGCTCACTGCTTCTCAAGGTGAGCAGTGAGGGTTGAGTGGATATTTAACTAGACAAGATGTAAAACAACAAACCAACTACAAATGACTCAAAATCATGCTGCAGTGTTTGTTGTTGCTTTGCTTCTTTCAGTCAGTTCCATCAGTTAACATGCGCGTCACTCAAGCAACTCAGAAATAGACAAAACAGTCTGATTATATAGTTGGACTTGTATCTAAGCAATAGCGTTATAAAGGTACATTTCATAGTTTTATCTGCTACAGGTTACTTGACAATTCTAGATTATCTCTGACATGTTTTAAACACTGGGAGACCTTATTGATCTGCTGCAACAAAATACTGCTTTATTATTTTGTAGGTATATTAAGACAATGTAAGTTCTATATATGTATTGTCTACACTTGATAAAACCTCTGCTTTTCACATCTTATTACTTTATTGTTTCTCTCCTGATCACCTCAGCATCAATCCAAGCAGTGTGACTGTGGTACTGGGTCTCCAAAGTCAATCTGGATCCAACCCCAATTCACAGAGTCGGAAAATAGCGAACGCCATTATTCATCCCAGCTACAACAGTCAGACCCATGACAACGACATCTACCTCCTGCAGCTTGCATCACCAGTGACACTTAATAGCTACATTCAGCCCATATGCCTGGCAGCATCAGGCAGCACCTTCTACAACGGTACTGACTCCTGGGTCACTGGCTGGGGTGCCACTGCAAGTGGAGGTGAGTCATACAGCAAGTAGAATACACAGTCTTTCAGAGAAAGGATGACTCCTATATTTTCTCAAATATTTACCTGGAAATAACTAGTAAATATTAAACTACAGCTTGTGAAGATGCTTACATCATCTGCCTGTGACATTGACAAACACATAGTTTTGGAAAAAAAGCAAAATATTTTATATTACTCATATGAGTGTATGAGTATGGCAAGTTGTTGAAATATTTTAACTTACCATGGTCTAAGCTATTTAACAGCACCATGCTTTAGGTTCAGGCAGCTGCAAGTTCTGCAAAATATTAAATTATCTTGTTGTATTTCCTTTGTATTTATATTTATGAATTTGTGTCTCTTAAGCTTCTGGTTCACAAAACCTAATGGAGGTGGAGGTGCCAGTTGTGGGGAACAGACAGTGTAACTGTGACTATGGAGTGGGCTCAGTTACAGACAACATGATGTGTGCTGGGTTAAGTGCTGGAGGGAAGGACTCCTGTCAGGTAATCAGTTTTACTGTGTTTGTGTCAGAATTCATCATCTTCAACGACTGCTCCTCCTAAATATTTCACTCTCCTAAAAGGGAGACTCAGGAGGTCCAATGGTCAGCAAGCAGGGCACTCGCTGGATCCAGAGTGGAATCGTAAGTTTTGGAGAAGGCTGTGCTTTGCCTAATTTCCCTGGAGTCTACACCAGAGTGTCTCAGTATCAGTCCTGGATCAACAGCCATATCACCAGCAACCAACCGGGCTTCATCACCTTCACATCTACTGGGACTGACAGTGACCTCAGTGTCTCTTGTGCAGGACTACCACCACCTCCAACAACATCCAAACGTAAGTTCCTGCCATGCTCACACTTTGTCAAGGGATCTGGCAGATTTATCTGTATATGTGGAACAATTTGATTTTTTCTTCACACTGTACAACACTGTTTTATTTTGGTGTTGTGTTTCTTCACTGAAGTTTTTTGTTACTATGAAATATTTAAACCTAGCATTTCATCCTGGAAGGTTTTGTATATTTGGAAAGTGTAGGCTCCCTATTAAAAGTTAAAATAAACTTATGTGGGTTTGAATATAGTCTGACTAAACAATGTGACATTGTATTGATCAAGCTACAATATCTCTTCTACGTTTACACACCTTTAGAGACTGAACAAAGACTTTCATTGTTTTTACCTTTGACATTTCTCTCCAGCTGTGGTTTGTGGCCAAGCCCCGATGAATTCTCGCATTCTGGGAGGAAGCCCAACGGCTGGCATGTGGCCGTGGATGGTGAGTCTACAGAGGAACGGAAGTCATGTGTGTGGTGGGACTCTGGTGGCTGTGGACTATGTACTGAGCGATGCCAACTGCTTCTCAAGGTGAGACACCTGGAATAACTGTTGGATGGTATATTGTCAGCTTGTTTAATGATTTAGCTGGTGTCACAAATTCTCACTTGACAATCAAAAGTGGATTAATGTTGTTTTGAAAATAGTATTTTGAAATAAAATAAAATATTGATCCTGTTTGCTAAAATCTACAACTAATGCAGCTGTTTTAGGAAATTACTGAACCTTTTAAGTTTTGGAGATTTAAGAATAACTTAATTTTCTGAAATATTTGCCTTCAGCCAATGATAAGAGCATCTGACTTTATCAGTCAATATGGTGTATAATATGATTGATTGGGACTTTACGGCCTAAGGAACTACAGTAGTTAGCTTTTTATTGTTTCTCATAGTGTCTGTTATTAGAGACAGCTATAGTTTATTAAAGTGTGTGAAGCTGATGATAAATGACACCAAATGCTTCAAAGTTTATATTTGTGGGGGTCTTTCTTTCCTCTGGTGAAATATAAGGTAAAACTCTGCGGCCCAAAAAAGTTCAGTACTAAAGAAAATACGGCAGTGGCACCCCTGTACGAAAACAAAATTTACAATATGTTCAATATGTACATTTTTGTCAAATAAAGTGCATAAAAAACACAACAAAAGCATATCCTTTCCTTCCATGCACACGGATGCCCTAATTCTGTTGTGCACAGGCAGAATTACATTCCATAAGCATGCACAATCCATCTATTAGCAAACACAGCCCTCCAGCATGACAGTGCAACCAGTTTTCTCCTGTATTTTCCCGGCAACCCTTGACTCCAAGGCCCGCACCACCATGCGAACCAACCAGACTGCGCCCTCTGCTTTTAAAACTGCCATAGTCGCTACATCCTATCTAAAGGGTTTATTGACAGGATATCCACACATTTTTTCCACCTGGTTACATGTGTATCAATCATATTTTATGTATTTAAATGTCCTAAGTTATAGTGTAGTACGTTTTTGTCTCTTAGTTCATCCAGACCGTCTGATTGGACTGCAGTTTTGGGTCAGTTGAAACAAAATGGCTCCAACCCCTTTGAGGTGACGCTTAATGTGACAAATATCACTCTGAGCAACCTGACTGGGTCGAACGTAGCACTGCTGCACCTAGGATCCCAACCCACCCTGTCCAACTACATCCAACCCATCTGCCTGGACAACGGACAAACCTTCACTGTGGGCTCAACATGTTGGGCTGCTGGATGGAGCTCTGGACGAGGAGGGGGTGAGTCCTGAATACACAGACACAGTAATGTTAACTCTCCACATCATTTCACCTCTTTAGATTAAACATTGTTTAGATGTCTGGGGATGATTCAGGTGTTCCACTTCTCACCATTTTCTTATGTTTCCATCTTTAGTGGAAGAAGTTCTGCAGGAGACCCAGACAACTGTGGTAGATTGTGGAAATGTAACAACAATTGACAGCATTTGTACGGGATTTTTTACACTGGATCAGGTGATTAAACATACGATTACTATTACATTAACATTTTTGATATTGTTGATATAGTTTTGCTTTTTAACTAGGTATTTGTGGGTTTTTAAAGATCAAAAACTTATGGTAATCAAGTTGCATTTAGCCAGGTCAGCTGTTTCCCTATGTGTTTAGCTCTATGCTAATATAACTGTTTGATTTACAGCTAATTCTCAGCAGGAAAGTGAGAAGTATCAAACTATTTAAGTAGTTTTTAGAGCATTAGAAAGTTTTTACAGAAGTTATTACCAAATCTTTTCACCAAAATCTGTGACTGAATGTGGATTACAAATATTACAAATTCATAAAGAGGTTTTTATTTGTTTTTCTGTGCAGGGTGATTCCGGTGGTCCTCTTATGTGTAAGCTGGGCAGCTCTTGGTACCAGGGAGCAGTGTTAACACTTTCAACAAATAACGCCACCAATCAAACACGAGCAACTTCAAATAACGTCTTCACCAAACTGAGCATCTTCGATGAATTTCTCTCAAAGATACTGGGGAATTTCTTGTCTCCAGGTTCCAACAGCAACACCACTACAACTGCCACTGGTGGAGGCACTGCTCACTCCCTCTTTGTCCTTCTCCTAATCTTCATCATGTCTCTCCACCTCTCTCTGTAGAGACGTCCAACTTTACCTCTGAATGGTGATTTACATGATGTGACAGGCACAAATGAATGTAAAAGTTGAGAGACAACAAAAGTCTCTTGTAAATCTACTAAGCTAAGCTGCTCAGTTGTGGACACATAACAGCTGTTTACTGTCCATATTTACTGTCTGGAAGATGGATCCCTCTTCTGTTGCTCTCCCTCAGGTTTTTTCATTGTTTTTCTCACTCTTTTCAGAAGTCATTCTGATTGTACTGATCATACAGCCCACTGAGGAGAATTGGTGACCAACTCTATTTGATAATCATTTCGGGTAAATGAAGGTTATTGTAGTTATACTTAATTTGTATATATATTTCCTGTATTTTTGTAATGTATTCTCAGATCTCTTTTGCAAAAGAGTTCTTGATCTCAGTGAGATTTTCTTGATTAAAAGTTTAATTTACCAACTAACTAAGTAGTAGTGAAGTTTGTAGGTTTAAATCAGGGTTCTGTTAATTTTCTTAACCAGTCAATATCAGTGCATTGTCTGTAGGAACTGTGATGGACATGAAATCTCCCTGGTTGAGTCATGGTATATAATAAATACCAATTAGTCATATGTTTAATTATGAACAGAATTGGCACCCTGTGTGCCACTGCAGTGCATGCTGGGACCGCTATCAAATGACAGGGATACGGAGGCAAATTGTGATCTCTTTGATTTGACCTGTAATGACAGATAATGATCTAATTGAATGTAATATTGGAGACACCGAACAAAGCCACTCTCTCCCTGAGTTATGAGTTGTGCTTGAACTAAATGACAAGGATTGGAAAAGGGTGGCACCAGAAAGGTTTTCATCTGACCTAGAATCTTCCAGATCTGATGTCTCTGTCTTCAGCAAGGAAACAACTGCTATGAAAAATAATCTGAGAAATTATTTTCACATGGTTTCTGTCTTTTATGAACAATAGGTTGTGCAGACTTTCAAGCACTGCAAAGTCAGAACAAGTATTTGTCCTGATGACCTAACAGCCTAAGTCTGAGGAATTGTGCTGAGCAGCTTGGTCACATTTTTTATTTTTACTGTTCCTCAGCCAGCACAGACCATAGAAACAAATGACAGTGGTCCTTGTTGCCAAACTCTCCCACCCCAAATCCTTAAATGATTATAGGCCTATAGCATTCACCTCACTGGTGGTGAGAAAATTATTTGAAAGCACAAATTAGTCAACACAGGTCCGTTTTTTAACCTCTTGCATTTTGCCTGTAAAACCATTGTATACAGGATGCCACCATAACACTCCTTCATTTGATCTATTATCCCCTGGAGGGAAGGGGAAATCAAGTCAGCCTGTTGTTTGTGGATAGAGTCAGAGTGATTTTTGGTCTACAAAGGTTGACCAGATTTCTGATTTGAAGAAACACTGAGGATGCTTTTTTACACAGCTTTCATTGAAATTGTCCTTCAGAGAATTTATTGAATGTGATGGTTAAAGTTGGTAGTAATATCAGCAGAACTCCATTAAGCAGCCTGTTTGACCTACATAGGAAGCAGCTATCAAACAAAGTACCGTCGATCCTGTCTGACAGCTCCCGTCCCCTTTTGGTTCTGTTTTTACGCAGCCATGAGCCAGAACCAACAGATAGAAAATTTTAGAAATTATTGAAACAGCTTTTAACAGTGCTTGAACTTGATATTTTGTCTGCTGTGTTGATTTAATAAGTTAGTGGTATTATAGTACAATTTGTACAATAAACTTTTCATGCTCAGGGTATTATGATTCTGAGGAGAGAAGAAGAGAAGATTATGAGAGAGATTGTGAAAAATTACTATACTCAAATAAAGAATTCTTTGAGTTTATAAATTAATTAGGAGATCAGTTAATTTTGTGATTGTATCTTTGAGGAGTCTTTGGGAGGTGAAATGAACTGTTAAGCAGAAAGGCGTGTTGGTAATGCAGACCGAAGACTTTAAATGTATTTTCAGTAATTTATAATATACAAACCTCATACTCTGTACATGGTTTACTTGTTGTTCCACTTTGCACACAACCAGTAAACATCCAGCTAGGACAATAGCACTGATCACTTATCACGAAACCAAAATTAAAAAGCCAGTTTGACAGGTAGATACTATTTGAATCATCACCTCAAGCATTGCGTTGCCAAGATGAACACTTACAATACTATAATATTTTTTTAATTGCTATTTTTGTGTTTTATGTTCAATTTTTTTAATGATGTAAGCTCTTGACTGGATCAATGGGATTTTCTTTTCTGCCCAATAACTCATCAAATGTATTATTTTTTTCTACCCATTGCAAAGCTAGCAAAATATCCACAGTCATAACTATACATACACTGACAGGTGTGGTTCTCTTTTTTAAAAGCTACCTCATGTGGGATAAAACTGCCTCACCTATACATCATAAAATGTGATCTTCGTCAAAGTTGCTGTGAGAGATAGGAGTTTTAATGGACCATTTATAATGCCATACAGAAGTACTGCAAAGGAAGGAATTTAGTATTAAACGAGTGATACAAGAAAAATGGAAACAAACTAGGAAACAAAGTGAGAACAAAAAAACTACAGCGAACACGGCTGGACACAAGATAAAAGTAAACTAGAAAATACAAGAACAAAGGCGTGGAAAAAACTCAAAAGGCAGCGTGCTAAAAAAGTGAAAACAGAAGATCCTGCGCAAAAATACAAAGTAGCAACAAAAGGCAAAATCAAAAGGGTTTTATTCACATCTTCATTCAACACAACCATTAAACGCAGGGATGGTGGAAAAAGTGAGTGACACCATGTTTTAATTACTTATTGAACAACCTTTGGCAGCAACAACCTTAAGCAAACACTTCCCGGAGCTGATGATTAGAACTTTGGAACTTACAGAACTACTGTGGCTCAGCCACATTCTTTAAATGTCTGCTGTAAACAGCTCTCCTTATCATTTATTACACAGCATCTGTATTGGTTCAGGTAAGGGCTCTGACTGGGCCACTCCAAAAGATGGATTATATGTTAGGTAATTTTTTAGTAAATGTACTTCAGTGTTTAGGGTCAGGGTTCTGCCCCTGTTTGTTTATTACCATGTATTTTTGTCTGATACCTCCCTTCCTTCTCTGCCCCCTGTTTACATACACCAATCAGGCACTGGACCACTGACAGGTAAAGGAAAAAGATGACATTCCCTGATGGCTGTGGTCTCTTTCAGCAGGATAATGTGCTCTGTCACAAAGCAAAAATGGTTCAGAAATGGTTTGAGGCGCAGTTGAGAATGACAGTGTTGACTTTTCCTCCAAATCTCAGTCCAATTAAGCATCTGTGGGATGCTGAATTGGTAATGGTTTTATTGAATCAAATGGTTGCAAATAGATCACACAAAAAAGCTTCAATTTATTTTCAAGCATATTTGAGAACAGTTAACTAAAGTGAAACTGTTCCACTAATCCAGTGACTGCATACTGGTTTTGCTCTTTTTTATTCAACAGTGCAGCTATTTCAGGAGCAGGGAGGCATCTGTTTCTCAAGGAGGACAAATGTAAGTACTTGCCTTCTTGGATTGTTGTTCCTTCCACTACATGTTCTGTCCTCATTAGATCCATTTGTCCATAGTGTACAGATTTTAAATAAATATTTAATTTCTTGGCGATATCTCATAGAGAAAAGCCTTTTCTTTTTCAAGACAAGTAGACGTGAGTTTCTAAGGGAAGCTGTTATTGTTTGGCCATTTTATTTCTTACAAAGAAAATGACAGGTCACTGTTTCTGTAGAGGGAAACACAGAGTGCAAACTCTGAACACTGAGTAGCAAATGGCAGTTGTTTGTACATTTCAGCATATAAATCCAATGATGTCATGGCGTTTCTTTTCATGTCATTGTGTCTAAGCAGGTTTGTTACATAAAAATAATGCCATTATCAGTGTTGTGATATATTGGTTTGTAAGTAGTTTCAGTTTTGTTCTAGGAAAATCTTGCTTACAGAAAGATAATCACATCTATAACAAATCATCACATCAGGTATAAACAGATTTACAGTAAATGTCACAAGGATTATTTTACATTACTTTACTATAAATTTAATTTTAATATTAAACTTTACTTTCTGCTGCCAGTTAAAATATTAAATAAAGAAAATCCAATGAAAATCTGATTACCGTAAATCAAATAAAATCAGATACAATTAATAAATTAAATATCCAACAATAGGCTAGACAGTAGTAATAATACTAATATGGAGATAATGATAACCTATGTACATACAATTGTAAATGGTGTTAAGAACCTCTGACAGGAGATTCGACAGACGACCCTCTGTGGTGTGGGTGGTGCTACAAAGCAACAGACCAGCCAGAGCAGCTGATAGGCGTCCACCTTAGGGTCAATTTCTACTAAAAAAAACACTGAAAACAGATGATTTGTGGTTTGACAGTAGGTGTGTCATGGGAGAGGTAAAGGTGTGTAAAGGGGTTTATACTAAAGGCAGGAAGAAATGAAGGCTATTTTTTCTGGAGAAGATCCAGTGTTATGGACTTTTAATCATGGCTTTCTACAAAGTGATCTGTGTGTTAACTGTGCTGACTCTCCTGACACAAGGTAAATACAACTCTCTCTGTACTGTACAGGTCTGGACTGAAGATTTAATGAGCTGTAGTGACGGCTGAGTGGGAGGAATGTGTAGTTATTTTAATAAGAGTAGTTAGAACCTGTCATATAGATATATATAGTTGCATAATATGTCAACTGTAATTATAACATTTCATGAAAAACGCACCGACAAATATTTTTTATCCCTATAAAATAGTAAAAGTAAACAAAAAAAAAGCTTGGTATAATGCAACTCTAATGTATTCTCTTGTGTGTTGATTTTTTTATTGCAAAACAAAACAAAGTGGAGGACACAGAATATATAAACATGAATAAATAAATAAAAATACAAATACATTTACAAAAGTAAAAGGATCCAAGAGACATACAGTATGTAATAGTGTATGTTGAGTTTATACTGTGGCTGGTTTACATGGATGAATAATAATATAATTATTAGGTGCTGATAGGGGAAGGAGTAAAACTATTGTACTTATAAAACTGTAATTAACATTTTTTAAATACAAAATGGTAAATAATAAAATAATCAAATGGGCCCTGGAAGCATAGCAGAGATTTTTGACTTTGCTTTGCTAGCTGGGCCTCTCCTTGTCTCTTAGTGAATAAAGACTAAGATTACTGACTATTCTATTGTAGAATAATTAGTGATGGCACATATTTAAGCACTGAAGCTTTTTATAATTTATGTAGACAGTGAAGCAAATCCACTAGTGAGGTATGCAGATCATAATCCACTAACTTTTGTTGCACTGATACTAGAAGTGGCAGTCATTAAATTGGCTGTAGTAATAGCAGTGGTGCAACACGTGCATCCCTGCATCTAGATGTGAGAACGGCTGTCAGCAGATATACATACAGTCAGTGAACGCCTCCAGTCACTATGCTGACATTCTACTCTGTGTCTGGCACATGTGCTGGTGGTTACACACCCATAGAGGACATAGTTTGATAGAGTTAAAGCATTTTTATGAACAATGTCTGAGGAGGAAGTAAAACTAGTTTGACACTAGATGGTATGTTGCAATTTATCATGGAGGTCAATTAAAACAGTAGGACAGTTTCTGTAAGGTGACTGTGAAAGAGAAAAGACACTGAGTAAGAAATAAGAATTTACTTTATTTTCTAACAGTGTTTTTACTGTTTGTTAAAGTGAAATGTAAACTTTAAAATATAGTGTCTTATATCATTTATATAGGCACTAACTACTAACTTTTTGAAGATAAAGTCAAGTCCTAATAACAGACTGTCTCTAAAATATCAAATACAGAATTGTTCTCTCAAAAATTGTTTCTCTTTTCAGAGTCTCATTCACAACTTAATGGTAAGTTTCTATTCATGCATATTTCTATGTGCCCTTTCTTCCTGTCATATATCATATTTTACATCTTTTGTTGGGACATCTGCTGGACAAATGTGTTCAGTAACACAGAGGTGAGATCATTGAAGCACCAGTATTAAAATCCTCAGCAAAAGTTTACGCATGTAGAGTTTCAAACTGAAGTCATGAAGGCTGATCAGAAAGGGGAGATTATTGCTCAGTGTCTCTCTTCAGTGTGTGGTCAGGCTCCACTCAACACTAAGATTGTTGGAGGACAGGTGGCCTCTGCAGGTAGCTGGCCCTGGCAGGTCAGTCTGCAGGTATTTGGAAGCCACATCTGTGGAGGATCCCTCATCAACAATCAGTGGGTGCTGACTTCTGCTCACTGCTTCTCAAGGTGAGCAGTGAGGGTTGAGTGGATATGTAACTAGACAAGATGCAAAACAACAAACCAACTATAAATGACTCAAAATCATACTGCAGTGTTTGTTGTTGTTTTGCATCTTTCAGTCAGCGTGTAATGCTGACACATTTACACATCTGTGCCAGGAGTCTTCTGTGTGATTTGTAAAAATCCCATGTCCAGATTTGTTGATTCATCTGAACCTTTATTTATCTGGCAAAATAACCAAAAAAGGGACAGAGAGGAAAAAGTATCCATCAGTTAACATGTGCATCACTCAAGTAGCTCAGAAAAAGACAAAACACAGTCAGATGATGTAGTTTGGTCATAAAGGTGCATTTCATATTTTCAACTGTTACAGTACAACAGGTTAGTTAACAATTCTGGGTTATCTATGACATGTTTTAAACACTGGGAGACCTTATTGATCTACTGCAATAAAATACTGCTTTAGTGTTTTGGAGGTACATTAAGACAATGTAAGTTCTATCAGTAAATGTTTTGTCTACACTTGATCAAAACTCTGCTTTTCACATTTTATCACTTTATTGTTTCTCTCCTGATCACCTCAGGATCAATCCAAGCAGTGTGACTGTGGTACTGAGTCTCCAAACTCAATCGGTATCAAACACCTATTTAGAGAGTCTGACAATAGCGAACGGCATTGTTCATCCTAGCTA
Source organism: Anabas testudineus (assembly GCF_900324465.2). NCBI lineage: Eukaryota > Metazoa > Chordata > Actinopteri > Anabantiformes > Anabantidae > Anabas > Anabas testudineus. The sequence goes on along the minus strand of NC_046617.1, from coordinate 5,171,526 downwards.
CAACAATCAGACCCATGACAACGACATCTACCTTCTGCAGCTTGCATCACCAGTGACGTTCACTAACTACATTCAGCCCATATGCCTGGCAACATCAGGCAGCACCTTCTACAACGGTACTGACTCCTGGGTCACTGGCTGGGGTACCACGTCAAGTGAATGTGAGTCATACAGCAAGTAGAATACACAGTGTTTCAGAGAAAAGGATGACTACTCCTATATATCCTCTAAATACTCAAGTGGAAATAACTCAGAGCTAGTGCAGATACTTACATTATAATCTGCCTGCGACACTGACAAACACATAGTTTTGGAAAAACGTTGTGCAGTTAAAGTGTCCTTGAGCAAGACACTAAACCCCAAGTTGTTCAAAGTGGGAGTGCTTTGAGTATTTATAATGTGGAAAACACTATACAAATACAGACTATTTACAACATCATATTGTTTGATAGGACAAATAACAGGTAATTGACCTTTTGTTGTAGTGAACACTTTATCCTGATGATTGCACTGGAGAAGAGTTATTCTACGTGATCGGTGGAGTTTCCTTGTTAACAAAGAACAGTTATTCAGAGTTTCTGACTGAATCACATTATGTTCATCTAACAGATTTGTTGAAGTTTTAATATTTTTCAACCTAAATGGCCTAAGCTATTTAACACCACCATCTTCAGGTAGCTACGAGTTCTGCAAGAGATTAAATCATCTAGTTGTATTTCTTTTTTCAGTATCATTATCAGTAGTTCATTTCTAAAAGCATATTTAACCACATTGTTTATTAAACTGAATTTGTGTCTCTTCAGCTAGTACTATTTCAACAGACCTAAGGGAGGTGTCGGTGCCAATTGTGGGGAACAGACAGTGTAACTGTGACTATGGAGTGGGCAGAATTACAGACAACATGATATGTGCTGGGTTAAGTGCTGGAGGGAAGGACTCCTGTCAGGTAATCAGTTTTACTGTGTTTGTGTCTAAATATTTAAAACTCCTAAAAGGGAGACTCAGGAGGTCCAATGGTCAGCAAGCAGAGCACTCGCTGCATCCAGTGTGGAATCGCGAGTTTTGGAGAAGGCTGTGCTTTACCTAATTTCCCTGGAGTCTACACCAGAGTGTCTCAGTATCAGTCCTGGATCAACAGCACGATCACCAGCAACCAACCGGGCTTCATCACCTTCACATCTACTGGGACTGACAGTGACCTCAGTGTCTCCTGTGAAGGACTACCACCACCTCCAACCACCACGACTACAACCACCATCACTACAACCACAACACCCAAACGTAAGTTCCTGCCATGCTCACACTTTGTCAAGGGATCTGGCAGATTTATCTGTATATGTGGAACAATTTGATTTTTTCTTCACACTGTACAACACTGTTTTATTTTGGTGTTGTGTTTCTTCACTGAAGTTTTTTGTTACTATGAAATATTAAAACCTAGCATTTCATTCTGGAAGGTTTTGTATATTTGGAAAGTGTAGGCTCCCTATTAAAAGTTAAAATAAACTTATGTGGGTTTGAATATAGTCTGACTAAACAATGTGACATTGTATTGATCAAGCTACAATATCTCTTCTACGTTTACACACCTTTAGAGACTGAACAAAGACTTTCATTGTTTTTACCTTTGACATTTCTCTCCAGCTGTGGTTTGTGGCCAAGCCCCGATGAATTCTCGCATTCTGGGAGGAAGCCCAACGGCTGGCATGTGGCCGTGGATGGTGAGTCTACAGAGGAACGGAAGTCATGTGTGTGGTGGGACTCTGGTGGCTGTGGACTATGTACTGAGCGATGCCAACTGCTTCTCAAGGTGAGACACCTGGAATAACTGTTGGATGCTATATTGTCAGCTTGTTTAATGATTTAGCTGGTGTCACAAATTCTCACTTGACAATCAAAAGTGGATTAATGTTGTTTTGAAAATAGTATTTTGAAATAAAATAAAATATTGATCCTGTTTGCTAAAATCTACAACTAATGCAGCTGTTTTAGGAAATTACTGAACCTTTTAAGTTTTGGAGATTTAAGAATAACTTAATTTTCTGAAATATTTGCCTTCAGCCAATGATAAGAGCATCTGACTTTATCAGTCAATATGGTGTATAATATGATTGATTGGGACTTTACGGCCTAAGGAACTACAGTAGTTAGCTTTTTATTGTTTCTCATAGTGTCTGTTATTAGAGACAGCTATAGTTTATTAAAGTGTGTGAAGCTGATGATAAATGACACCAAATGCTTCAAAGTTTATATTTGTGGGGGTCTTTCTTTCCTCTGGTGAAATATAAGGTAAAACTCTGCGGCCCAAAAAAGTTCAGTACTAAAGAAAATACGGCAGTGGCACCCCTGTACGAAAACAAAATTTACAATATGTTCAATATGTACATTTTTGTCAAATAAAGTGCATAAAAAACACAACAAAAGCATATCCTTTCCTTCCATGCACACGGATGCCCTAATTCTGTTGTGCACAGGCAGAATTACATTCCATAAGCATGCACAATCCATCTATTAGCAAACACAGCCCTCCAGCATGACAGTGCAACCAGTTTTCTCCTGTATTTTCCCGGCAACCCTTGACTCCAAGGCCCGCACCACCATGCGAACCAACCAGACTGCGCCCTCTGCTTTTAAAACTGCCATAGTCGCTACATCCTATCTAAAGGGTTTATTGACAGGATATCCACACATTTTTTCCACCTGGTTACATGTGTATCAATCATATTTTATGTTTTTAAATGTCCTAAGTTATAGTGTAGTACGTTTTTGTCTCTTAGTTCATCCAGACCGTCTGATTGGACTGCAGTTTTGGGTCAGTTGAAACAAAATGGCTCCAACCCCTTTGAGGTGACGCTTAATGTGACAAATATCACTCTGAGCAACCTGACTGGGTCGAACGTAGCACTGCTGCACCTAGGATCCCAACCCACCCTGTCCAACTACATCCAGCCCATCTGCCTGGACAACGGACAAACCTTCACTGTGGGCTCAACATGTTGGGCTGCTGGATGGAGCTCTGGACGAGGAGGGGGTGAGTCCTGAATACACAGACACAGTAACTCTCCACATCATTTCACCTCTTTAGATTAAACATGGTGTAGACAGTAGTGATCTGGGGATGATTCAGGTGTTCCACTTCTCACCATTTTCTAATGTTCCCATCTTTAGTGGAAGAAGTTCTGCAGGAGACCCAGACAACTGTGGTTGATTGTGGAAATGTAACAAGTGGCAGCATTTGTACAGAATTCTTTACAATGGATCAGGTGAATAAACATGTGATTACTATTACATTAACATTTTTAATACTATCTGATTATTTGTTGATTTATTTTTGCAAGATATTTGTGGGTTTTTAAAGATTAAAAACTTAAGGAAGACAAGTTGCATTCAGCCAGGTCAGCTGTTTCCCCATGTTTCTTAACTATTTCTTTTACAGGTATCAAACTAATTCTGAACTGGTCTTTAGATCATTAAAAGGTATCTCCCATAAAACACATTTATTAAACAGGTGAAAGGATGGAAGAAAGAAAAAAACAAATAGTAGGAATATTACCAAATATTTTCACCAAATCTGTGACTGAATGTGGACTACAGATCCAGAACAGGGTTGTTACAAATTCATAAAGAGGTTTTTATTTGTTTTTCTGTGCAGGGTGATTCCGGTGGTCCTCTTATGTGTAAGCTGGGCAGCTCTTGGTACCAGGCAGCAGTGTTAACACTTTCAACAAATAACGCCACCAATCAAACACGAGCAACTTCAAATAACGTCTTCACTAAACTGAGCACCTTCGATAACTTTCTTTTAAAGATACTGGGGAATTTCTTGTCTCCAGGTTCCAGCAGCAACACCACTACAACTGCCACTGGTGGAGGCACTGCTCACTCCTTCTTTGCCCTTCTCTTTATCTTAATCATGTCTCTCCACCTCTTTCTGTAGAGACGTCCAACTTTATCCCTGATGTCACAGGTACAAATGAAGGTAAAAGCTGAGAGACAACAAAAGTCTCTTGTACATCTACTAAGCTAAGCTGCTCAGTTCTGGACAAATAACAGCTTTTTACTGTCCATATTTATTATCTGGAAGATGGATCCCTCTTCTGTTGCTCTCCCTCAGGTTTCTGCATTGTTTTCCTCACTCTTTTCAGAAGTTATTATTATTGTACTGATCATACAGCCCACTGAGGAGAATTGGTGACAGACTCTATTTGATAATCATTTTGGGTGAATGAAGTTTATGGTATTTATACTTCATTTATATATGTATTTCCTGCATTTTTGTAATGTATTCTCAGATCTCTTTTGTAAAAGAGTTCTTGATCTCAGTGAGATTTTTTTTTTTTTTTTTTTTCCAACTAACTAACTGTTAGTGAAGTTTGTAGGGTTAAATCAGGGTTCTGTTAATTTTTTAACCAGTCAATATAAGTGCATTGTCTGTGGGAAAACAGTGATGGACATTATATCTTCCCGGCTAAGTCATGGTATATAATAATTGGTATTTATTATAATGTAATAAATACCAATTAGTCCCATGTTTATTATGAACAGATTTGGCTCCATGTGTACCACTACAGTGCATGCTGGGAGCAAAAAAATAAAAAAATAAAAAATAGTTCAAATAGTTTTTGTCTTTTATAAACAATAGGTTGTGCAGATTTCAAGCACTGCAAAGTCAGAACAAGTCCTTGTCCTGATGACATAACAGCCTAAATCTGAGGAATTGTGCTGAGCAGTTTGGTCACATTTTTTACTTTACTGTTCCTCAGCCAGCACAGACTATAGAAACAAATGACAGTGGTCCTTGTTGCCAAACTCTCCCACCCTAAATCCTTAAATGATTATAGGCCTAAAGCATTAATCTCACTGGTGGTGAGAAAACCATTTGAAAGCACAAAGTAGTCAACACAGGTCTGTTTTTGAACCTCTGGCAGTTAAACTATAAACCAGGGTATACAGGATGCCACAATAACACTCTTTCATTTGATCTATTATCACCTGTGGGGAAGGGGAAATAAAGTTGTAGGGAAATAGTGTTGTTTGTGGATTTCTCATCAGCATTTAACACCATCCAGTTTCACACAATCGTAACCCAGTGAACAGTTTGGTTAGGATGGTAACGTTGTTGTTGTTGGTCTTAGACTCAGAACTCAGAGAGTCAGAGTGAACAAACTTCTCAGACTAGATCCCAGTATCAGCTGGTTCACCACAGGGTGTTCGGTCTCCTCTCTTATACATCCTATTCACAAATCACTGCATCAACAGGTATGCAAATCGTCATATGAAGTTTGCTACATGGTGCCACAGTGATTGTCAGCCTGCTGAGCTGAGATAAGACATCTAATGGTCTAGATAATGAATTGTTTAACAATCCTCCACTGAGTTGAATACAACCAAAACTAAATGTATTCATTTTAAGCATGTACCTGGTTCTGTCAGCACTGTCTTGAATGGCCAGACTGGGTACGATGATTAAAAAAAAAAGTATCAAACATGCTGTTCAAAATAAGTCAACCTACAAAGGTTGACCAGATTTCAGATTTGAAGAAACACTGATGATACTGTTTAACAGAGCTTTTATTGAAATTGTCCTTCAGGAAACATTGTTGAATGTGATGGTTAAAGTTTATAGTAAAATTAGCAGAACTCTATTATTCAAACAGTCTGACCTCCATAGGAAGCAGCTATTACACAAAGTACAGTCGACCTTGTTTGACAGCTCCAGCCCCCTACACTCAGAGATCTACGTCCTTTCTTCTGGTCCTGTTTTTACGCCACAAGCCAGAACCAACAGATATAAACACTCTTCTCTAACATTAGCTATCAGTATGGTTAACTCAGAGAGAATACAGTCCCACTCCATGGTACGTTTCTTTGGATTGAGTTTGGTTTAATCTTGCTCCTCGTTCATACTTTGCCTTCCTGACTGTCTTGTTTCCAATTCTATCTGGGTTAATAGGACCCAGAGGTGGCTTCTTTTAAATACAATTACACAAATTATTGAATTAGCTTCTAACAGTGCTTGAACAGGATATTTTGTTTGCTGTGTTGATTTAATAAGACGGGGATTTAGTGGTATTAAAGTACAATTTATATAGTAAACATTTCATTCTAAGGGTTTTACGATTCTGAGGAGAGCAGAAGAGAAGATTATAAGAGAGATTATGAAAAATTACATTACTCAACTAAAAAATTATTTGAGTTTAGAAAGATTGCTTTTTATTAGGATATTTAAATTAACAATGTCGTGTTGGCAATGCAGACTTAAGAGTTTTGAAAACGTAGTTTCAGCATTATATAATATGCAAACCTCATACCCATCACATGGTTTGCTTGTTGTTCCACACACAACCAGGAAACATTCAGCTGTGACAATAGCACTGATCAGTTATCACGTAACCAAAATTAAAAAGTCAGTTTGACAGGTAGATACTATCTGAATCATAACCTCAAGCATTGTGTTGCCAAGATTAGTGACTCATTTATTTTTTAATTGCTATTTTCAAATGTTTTATGTTCAATATATTTCTAACAATGTAGGCTCTTGACTGGATCAATGTGATTTTCTCTCAATCTCCCTCTCTCTCTCTCTGTGTGTGTGTGTGTGTGTATCTTGTTTATATCTCTTAATAAAAAGGAAAGAAAGAAATCTTATCTTAAGTTTGCATTATTCATTGGTCTTTCTCAACTTACTGATGTTTTATCTCCGTTGGCCACATTTTTTTGAAGATTGAAGATTTACCATAAGTGAACTTACCAGTTTATTCAGCTCAGATTTTTTTGTCTGCTTCCCATTAAGTTTTCACATTATGGATTAATGCTTGAAGTGCTGCTTAATAACACATCAAATGTATTATTTTCTCCTACCCAGCTGCAAGACTCTTAACTAGAAAAAGAAAATACGATCGCATCACTCCTGTATTAGCTTCCTTACACTGGCTGCCAGTAAGTTTTAGGATTGATTTTAAGATTTTATTAATAACTTTTAAAGCTCTGCATGGCCTTTCCCCCAGCTATTTATCCCAGCTTTTAAAGCCTTATGAGCCTGCACGTAGCCTGAGATCCTCTGATAGAAATCTTCTATATGTCCCTGATGTCAGAATGACTACTAGAGGTGACAGAGCCTTTTCAGCTTATACGAGGATATAAGATCAGCTGACTCAGTAACATCTTTTAAAACTCTCCTTAAAACATACCTCCACCGGCAAGCCTTTTGCGATCTTCTGTAAGCTAAAACAAATCTGTCCTTGGGAAGACTCTCCATTAGATTACAATGTCTTTACGTTGGAACTGGTCTCCCCAAGGACCGATGTGGTAGTTGTTTGTATTATTGTTTTGTTTGTATAGCTGTTTCCTGCTCCCCAACCGGTCGAGGCAGATGGCCGTTTAACTTGAGCCTGGTTCTGCTGGAGGTTTCTTCCTCTAGGGGGAGTTTTTCCTCTCCACTGTTTGCCTAGTGCTTGCTCAAGTTGATCTTGTTGGGCTACATGTGTTTCTTGTCTGTCTTGTGAAGCACTTTGTAACATATGTTTAGAAAAGTGCTCTATAAATAAATTTATTATTATTATTATTATTACCCATTGCAAAGCTTGCAAAATATCCACTGTCAAAACTATATATTCACTGACAGCTACCTCATGTGGGATGATAAATAACAAAAAAATAATAATAATAACAAAAGCACTACCAAAAGGGCAGGCAAAAAAACTCAAAAGGCAGTGTGACAAGAGAGCGAAAACAAAAAGATTCTGGTAAAAAATACAAGGCGACAAAAGAACACAAAAAATAAGGGGTCAAAGAACAACTCAAAGCCAGGGGGCAAAAAGACAGAAGAAAGTAGTGACAAAAGGCGCAGTCACAAGGGTTTTATTCACGTCTTTATTCAACACAACCATTAAATGCACAATGTGATGGTGGAAAAATAAAGTGACACTATGTTTTATTTACTTATTGAACAACCTTTGGCAGCAATAACCTCAAGCAAACACTTCCCGGAGCTGAGAATTTAGAACTTACAGAACTACTGTAGCTCAACCACATTCTTAAAATGTCTGCTGTCAACAGCTTTCTTTATGTTCATCACACAACACCTGACTGAGCTACTCCAAAAGATGAATGACATGTCTCTGAGGTTAGTTTTTAGTAAATGTACTTCAATGTTTACGCTCAGGATTCTGCCCGTTTGTTTGTTACCTTGTAATTTTGTCTGACACCTTTGTGGCATTGGGACCACCGACAGGTAAAGGGAATAACACCCGTGCCCCGTGAAGACGGTTCTGGCCACGGTAGACATCGGCAGCTGTGTTTCTGTGGTCTCGACTCAGCACTCGATAGTCCAGGACTGGAATTTCCTACCAGTCTACCAGAGCCTCTTAAATTGAATTGATTAGCTTTTCCTTATGTAACCTGTTGGTCGGTAGAACATATTAGGCAACAAGTGAACATTTTGTCCTTAAAGTTGATAAGTTTGTGTAAAGATTTGAGCAAGTTTAACAAGGGACAAATTGTGATGGATAGATGACCAGGTCAAAGCATCTTCATCTGTAAAGGGGGCTGCATGGCAGCAGACCAGTCAGGGTGCCCATAGTGACTCCTGTCCTCCACTATAAGTAACCACAATGGGCACTTGGTCATCAGAAATGATGGTGTTCCCTGATGGCTGTGGCCTCTTTCAGCAGTATAATGTGCTCTGTCACAAAATGGTTCAGAAATGCTTTGAAGTATGCCAATATAAGGTACTTAAGGAAACTACTGCTGCAGTAACATAACAGTCCCAGATACCACAACACACCTTCAAGGGTCTAGTGGAGTTCATGCCTTAACAGGTCAGGGCTGTTTTGGCAGCCAAAAAGGGACCAACACAATATCAGGCATGTGTATATCCTTTTTGTGTCTGTAAGGAGTCCCAATCATCAAGGTGAAATTGTTATCTGGAAGTTGATGGCTAATGGAAGGAAGTCCAGTTGCCATGGTTCAACTTTCAGATGTTCTCATTGTGTTTTTATGGTTTTATTGGATCAAATGTTTGCAAACAGATCAAACAAAAAATGTACATTTATTTTCAAGCATAACTGAACACAAATTTCCAGTTAATTAAAGTGAAACTGTTCCACTAATCCAGTGACTGCACACTGGTTTTGCTCTTTTTTATTCAACGGAGCAGCCTTTTCAGGAGCAGGGAGGCATCTGTTTCTCAAGGAGAACACATGTAAGTACTTGGCTTCTTGGATTGTTGTGCCTTCCACTACATGTACTGCCCTGATTGGATTTTAAATAAATCTTTAATTTCTTGCCGACATTTCATAGAGAAAAGCTTTTTCTTTCTCAAGACACTTAGATTAAGTTTCTGTTATTGTTTGACCATTTTATTTCTTACATAGAAAATGACAAGTAACTGTTCATCTTTTAAGTTTTAAATGATTTAACTGTTGAATGTTACAGATAACTGAAGAACATGTTTTTGTGTATTTGTATTCATTTGTTTGTACATTTTAGCATATAAAGCCAATAATGTCTTGGTGTTTCTTTTCACATCATTGTGTCTAAATCCGGTTTGTTCCATAAAAATAATGCCATTATCAGTGTTGTTATATATTGGTTTGTAAGTAGTTTCAGTTTTATTCTAGGAAAATCTTGCTTACAGAAAGATAATCACATCCATATTATTTTACATTACTTTACCATTAAATTAAATTTTAAATTTACTTTCTACTGCCAGTTGATGGGAATCTGATTAAATCTGATACAATTAACAAATTAAATATCCAACAATAGGCTAGACAGTAGTAATAATAACAACATGGAGATAATGATAACTTATGAACATAAATTGTAAATGATGTTAAGAACCTCTGACAGGAGATTCAACAGACGTCACTCTGTGGAATGTGTTGTGCTACAAAGCCACAGACCAGTCAGAGCAGCTGATAGGCGTCCACCTTAGGGTCAATTTCTACTAAAAAAAACACTTTAGCTTTAATTTCTCTATTGTTAAGTTGATAAGACTTTAAAGTTTTAAGTCATAGATTTAAGAACAGATGATTTGTGGTTTGACATTGGGTGTGTCATGGGAGAGGCAAAGGTGGTTAAAAGGGGTTTATAATGAAGGCAAGAAGAAAGCAAGATTATTATACTGGAACAGCTCCAGTGTTATGCACTTTTAATCATGGCTTTCTACAAAGTGATCAGTGTGGCAACTCTCCTGACTCTCCTGACACAAGGTAAATGCAAATCTCTCTGTACTGTACAGGTCTTAACAGAATATTCAATGAGCTGTAGAGATGGCTGAGTGGGAGGAATGTGTAGTTATTTTTATAAGAGTAGTTGGAACCTGTCATATAGGGTGCATAATATGTCAACTGTAATTATAAACATTTTATGTAAAACGTACTAACAAATATGTTTCCTATTATTCCTATAAAATAGTGAAAGTGAAACAAAAGACAAAGCTTGGTATAATGCAACTCTAACGTGTTTCTTGTGTGTTTATTTTTTTGTTGCAGGTGCTAATAGGGGAAGGAGTAAAACTATTATTCTTATAAAACTGTAATTAAGATGTTTAAATAAAAAATGGTACATAATAAAATAGTCAAATGGGCCCAGCATAGCATAGCAGATTTTTGACTTTGCTTTGATAGCTGGGCCTCTCCATGTCTTTGTAGACTCTTTACTGACTATTCTATTGTAGAATGAGAAGGGTTGGCATTTACTGACTGTACACATACAGTCAGTGAACGTCTCCAGTCACTATGCTGACATTCTACTCTGTGTCTGACACATGTGATGGTGGTTACACACCCATAGAGGACATAGTTTGATAGCGTTAAAGCATTTTTATGAACAATGCCTGAGGAGGAGGTAAAACTAGTTTGACACCAAAGGACAGTTTCTGTAAGGTGACTGTTAAAGAGAAAAGACACCGAGTAAGAAATAACAATGCACTTTATTGTGTAACAGTGTTTTTATTGCTTGTAAAAGTGAAATGTAAACTTTAAAATTCAGTATTTTATAGTATTTATATGGACACTTACTACCAACTTTCTGAATGTAAAGTCCTAATACCAGACTGTCTAGATCTCGACTTTACTTTGTGTAAAATACCAAATCTAGAGTTGTTCTCATAAGAATTTTTGTTTTTTCCTTTTCAATTTTTCAGAGTCTCATTCACAACTTGATGGTGAGTTTCTATTCATGCATATTTCCATATGCCCTTTCTTCCTTTTATATACTATATCTTACATACCTTGTTTGCAGTGTTTATAGTTTCATTTGCAGTATATTATCATAGAATTGCTGAATGTCTCTCTCTCCTCAGTGTGTGGTCAGGCTCCACTCAACACTAAGATTGTTGGAGGACAGGTGGCCTCTCCAGGCAGTTGGCCCTGGCAGGTCAGTCTGCAGGAATTTGAACGCCACTTCTGTGGAGGATCCCTCATCAACAATCAGTGGGTGCTGACTGCTGCTCACTGCTTCTCAAGGTGAGCAGTGAGGGTTGAGTGGATATTTAACTAGACAATATACAAAACAACCACAGACCAACCTATAAATGACACAAAATCATGCTGCAATATTTGTTGTTGCTTTGCGTCTTTCAGTCAGCGTGTAATACTCCTGTGTAGCAGATGTTTACACATTTGCACATCTGTGCCAGGAGCCTTCTGTGTGATTTGAAAAACCCATGTCCAGAAAAGTTGGGACTTTTTAAGAAATACAATAAAATCTAAAATATGTGATCTGTTGATTCAATTAAACCTTTATTTATCTAGCAAAAAAGACAGAAAACGAACAGAGAGGAAATCAGGAACGAGTATCAATCAGTCAACACGTGCATCAAAAAAAAACAAAACACAGTCCGATGATGTAGTTTGGTCATAAAGGTGCATTTCAGAGTTTCAACTGTTACGGTAGAAGACTTTGGTTTACAATTCTGGGTTATCTATGACATGTTTTAAACACTGGGAGACCTTATCAATCTGCTGCAACAAGAAACTGCTTTAGTGTTTAGATATATTAAGAAGATGTAAGTTTTATCAGTAAATGTTTTGTCTACACTTAACAAAAACTCTGCTGTTCAAATTGTATTACTTCATTGTTTCTCTGCTGATCACCTCAGCATCGATCCAAGCAGTGTGACTGTGGTACTGGGTCTCCAAACTCAATCAGTATCCAACCCAAATGTAACGAGTCTGACCATAGCGAACGCCATTATTCATCCCAGCTACAACAATCAGACGAATGAAAACGACATCTACCTTCTGCAGCTTGCATCACCAGTGACGTTCACTAACTACATTCAGCCCATATGCCTGGCAACATCAGACAGCACCTTCTACAACGGCACCAACTCCTGGGTCACTGGCTGGGGTAAAACTTCAAGTGGATGTGAGTCATACAGCAAGTAGAATACACAGTGTTTCAGAGAAAAGGATGACTACTCCTATATATCCTCTAAATACTCAAGTGGAAATAACTCAGAGCTAGTGCAGATACTTACATTATAATCTGCCTGCGACACTGACAAACACATAGTTTTGGAAAAACATTTTATAAAATATTTTGTGTTACACCCATAACCACATGGTTAAGCTGTGACGCTGGAGGTAGAGCAGTTGAAGTGTCCTTGGGCAAGATGATAAACCCCAAGTTGTTCAAAGTGGGAGTGCTTTGAGTATTTATAATGTGGAAAACACTATACAAATACAGACTATTTACAACATCATTTTGTTTGATAGGACAAATAACTAACAGGTACCTGACCGTTTTTTGTAGTGAACACTTTATCCTGATGATTGCACTGGAGAAAAGTTATTCTAGGTGATCTGTGGAGTTTCCTGTTAACAAAGAACAGTTATTCAGAGTTTCTGACTGAATCACATTGTGTTTATCTAACAGATTTGCTGAAGTTTTAATATATTTCAACTTACAATGGCTTAAACTAGTTAACACCACCATCGTAGTCATTAGGTTTTGGTAGCTACAAGTTCTGCAAGAGATTAAATTATCTAGTTGTATTTCTTTTTTCAGTACCATTATCAGTAGTTTGTTTCTAAAAGTTATTTCACCACATTGTTTATTAAACTGAATTTGTGTCTCTCTAGCTAGTACTATTTCACAAGACCTAAGGGAGGTGGAGGTGCCAGTTGTGGGGAACAGACAGTGTAACTGTGACTATGGAGTGGGCAGAATTACAGACAACATGATGTGTGCTGGGTTAAGTTCTGGAGGGAAGGACTCCTGTCAGGTAATCAGTTTTACTGTGTTTGTGTCAGAATTCACCATCTTCAACGACTGCTCCTCCTAAATATTTAACTCTCCTAAAAGGGAGACTCAGGAGGTCCAATGGTCAGCAAGCAGAGCACTCGCTGGATCCAGAGTGGAATAGTGAGTTTTGGAAAAGGCTGTGGTGATCCTAATTTCCCTGGAGTCTACACCAGAGTGTCTCAGTATCAGTCCTGGATCAACAGCCAGATCACCAGCAACCAACCGGGCTTCATCACCTTCACATCTACTGGGACTGACAGTGACCTCAGTGTCTCCTGTGAAGGACTACCACCACCTCCAACCACCACTACCACCACATCAACCACCACAACTACAACCACAGCCACCACCACATCAACCACCACCACACCAACCACCACCACACCAACCACCACCACACCAACCACCACATCAACCACCACCACACCAACCACCACACCAACCACCACCACACCAACCACCACCACACCAACCACCACCACACCAACCACCACCACACCAACCACCACCACACCAACCACCACCACACCAACCACCACCACACCAACCACCACCACACCAACCACCACATCAACCACCACCACACCAACCACCACATCAACCACCACTCCAACCACCACCACACCAACCACCACATCAACCACCACCACACCAACCACCACATCAACCACCACCACATCAACCACCACCACACCAACCACCACCACACCAACCACCACACCAACCACCACCACACCAACCACCACCACTCCAACCACCGTCACTCCAACCACCACCACATCAACCACCACCACACCAACCACCACCACACCAACCACCACATCAACCACCACCACACCAACCACCACCACACCAACCACCACCACAACAACCACCACCACTATAACCACAACACCCAAACGTAAGATTCTGCTATGCACACGCTATTTCAAGGGATCAATACTGTTTTATTCTGCATCATCAATCGTTCATCATCATCGTTGTGTTTCTTCGCTACCTAGCATTTCATCCTGGAAGGTTTTGTATATTTGGAAAGTGTAGGCTCCCTATTAAAAGTTAAAATAAACTTATGTGGGTTTGAAAATAGTCTCTCTAAACAATGTGATTTTGTATTGATCAAGCTACAATATCTCGTCTATGTTTACACAACCTTAGAGACTGAACAAAGACTTTTCTTTGTGTTTACATTTGATATTACTCTCCAGCTGTGGTCTGTGGCCAAGCCCCAATGAATACTCGCATTCTGGGAGGAAACTCAGCAGATGGCATGTGGCCGTGGATGGTGAGTCTACAGAGGAACGGAAGTCATGTGTGTGGTGGGACTCTGGTGGCTGTGGACTATGTACTGAGCGATGCCAACTGCTTCTCAAGGTGAGACACCTGGAATGACTTTGTGGATGATATATTGTCAGATTGTTTAATGATGTAGCTGGATTACTTAAGTGGATAAATGTTCTGAAAAAATTGTTTCTGTTTGCTAAAAACTACAACTAATACAGCTGTTTTAGGAAATTACTGAGCCTTTTAAGTTTTAGTTTTTTAAGTACAACTTATGTCTTGTCATTAAAATTTTCTGAAATCTTTGCCTTGTTTACAATACATTTTATTTGTACAATTCTGTCAAATGAAGTGCATAAGAAAACACAACAAAAGCACGCACTTTCCTACCATGCACACAGATGCCCAATTTCGTGGTGCACAGGCAGAATTACATTCCACAATCCATCCTATTAGCAAACACAGCCCTCTAGACCAGTTTTCTCCTGTATTATCCCAGCAACCCTTGACAGCAAGCACTGCACCCCCATGCGAACCAGGCAGACTTGCGCCCTCTGCTGTTAAAACTGTCATAGTCGCTACATCCTATTTAAAGGGTTTATTGATGGGATATCCAAACATTTTTCCACCTGGTTACATGTGTATCAATCATATTTTATGTTTTTAAATGTCCTAAGTTATAGTGTAGTACATTTTTGTCTCTTAGTTCATCCAGACCGTCTGATTGGACTGCAGTTTTGGGTCGGTTGAACCAAAATGGCTCCAACCCCTTTGAGGTGACGCTTAATGTGACAAATATCACTCTGAGCAACCTGACTGGGTCGAACGTAGCACTGCTGCAACTGGGATCCCAACCCACCCTGTCCAACTACATCCAGCCCATCTGCCTGGACAACGGACAAACCTTCACTGTGGGCTCAACATGTTGGGCTGCTGGATGGAGCTCTGGACGAGGAGGGGGTGAGTCCTGAATACACAGACACAGAAATGTTAACTCTCCACATCATTTCACCTCTTTAGATTAAACATTGTGTAGATGTCTGAGGATGATTCAGGTGTTCCACTTCTCACCATTTTCTATGTTTCCATCTTTAGTGGAAGAAGTTCTGCAGGAGACCCAGACAACTGTGGTTGATTGTGGAAATGTAACAACAAGTGACAGTCTTTGTACAGATTCTTTTCCACTGGATCAGGTGAATAATTTTTGATAATCTTTTTCTTACTAATTTCTATTTTTTGTTTTTGTTGTTTTTACATTAGAAATCTGAGTCTTAAAGATCAAACTGCAAATTGTTTTTTGTTTCTGGTTAAGCTCAGGCCTGGTTGTAGTTTTGGCAGCATATTTAATAAAGAAAAATACTAGAATTATTTATAATGTAGTTTCACAAAAAAGATGTGATTGAATGTGCACTGCAGAATTGGAATAGGGTTAATACACAATCATCGGCAGATTTTACCTGAACATTTCACATTTTGTTTGTGTTGCAGGGTGATTCTGGTGGTCCGATAATGTGTAAACTGGGCAGCTCTTGGTTCCAGGCAGCAGTTTTAACAGTTCAAACAAAAAGCTCCAACACTCTAACAAAATCAACTTCAGTGAGGCTCTTCACCAAACTGAGCTTCTTTGAGAAATTCCTGCTTCAGCTACTAAATGAATTTTTGTTCCCAGCCTCCACCAACAGCGTCACTACCACAGCTGGCACCACTGCAACCACCACCATGACCACCAGAGGGGCCACTCCTGCTGTCGCCCCTCTCCTCTCGTTCCATCTCCTGCTCTTCATCGTGTTTCTCAACCTCTTTTTATGGAGCCCTTCATTGTGATATGTAAATAGTGATTTACATGATGTGACACGCACAAATGAATGTAAAAACCACGAATTTGAGAGACATGATAGGCCTCTGTTGCTCTTCCTGACATTTCTTTCATTTCTTAAAAAGAAGTTTTTTTCTTTTCTTAGTCACAGGGTATTTATATTGTAGATATGTTAAAGAAAATTCACAATTGACTGGATTTGATGATTGTGATGGTGGATCAGGAATACATACTGACAAGGAAATATCTACTGTACCTCTAGAACCCATAGCTAATCTAAATGAAGTCATTGAAACATCCGCACAATAAGAACCTGGGCTTTTTTTGAATCCATTAATTATTTTTCAATACAAATATATCATTTGATTCAAATAAACTAAATAAGTTAGTTAGTGAACAACCTACTTTGATTAAAAGCAAATGACTGAAATGTAAAGTAATTGACCCAGAAATGTGTGATTACATGTTCAACCAGCCTGATAATATTGAATTTAAAAAATGTATAAATTGTCATTTTATAGCTCTTTGTGGTGAATTTTCATCTCCTTATTGTCATTTAGTGTCTCTCATTTTTTAATAAGAAATAAATGACCTCTATTCAGTAAAGACCCAAAGGTCAGGACAGCAAGAGAGAAATTCTGTATATGCTATATACCAATAAAAATACTAAAATCTAAAATAGTATATTTTATCATGTTCATATTATAATATTCAGTCTTGTTGTTGGTTTTGGTGAACAGAAAGTCAAAGTTTCTATATATAACACATGATTTACTTAAACTAATTTAAATATCAGATTACATTTTATTTGGATGCATTTCCATACAACGAACCCTCTACGAATTATATGTGAAATTAATTTCCATTGTGATTAAAGGCCAGCCAGTTCAGTCTGAAAACATTTTAAATAAGAGAAAACTGATGAATGAGCAAATGTATTCATATAACTGTAATACTATACCTATTTTTGCCTATTATTATAGTAGAGACTCAGATTATTGTTAAATATTACAAAAGTCTATTGCTTAGACTTATTCTCACATGATGACCTCACCTTTCCGGTAAGTTGAGAAATATCAAGGCGCGGCTGCCGGCGACGTGCTTTTCGTACGTCAGTGACGCATTGACGTTGTGTCGGGGCGGGGCTATAAAGGGTTGTTTTCCAGCCCTGCGAAGACGAAGGTCTCCATTTTGTGAGAGCAGTGGAAGCTGAGCCGAGCGTCGTCCTCGTGAAAAAGGCGAAACCCAGAAAAGACAAAAAGTCAGTTAGCCGACGAACCGCTCGTTAACCAAGTTATTATCCGAAAGGAAAGCAAATCTTATCGTATGTCCGCTATCCAGAACCTCCAAACCTTTGGTAAGTTGTTTTTTTTATCAAGCTCAACTGTTAGACAAGTGGGGGAAGGGCAACTATAAGTGAAGCTAACGTTAGGCTAAATTTCGTCGAGGTTTTATTTGCTTTGTAACTGATCTTAGCTCTTCATTGCGGTTTGTTTTTACTAAAAACCTGTAATTTTAACCTTCCATTAGGCTTCTTTTTGGCAAAACTTCGCCACAGTGTGGTTTTAGTCGATTAACTAGCAGGCCTCTGCTAAACGGCCGCCATTAGGCCTAATTTTTGTTGCGATCACGCTAACTTTATCTTCAGATGTGTCTGATGTGACTTCTGTAATGATATTGTACTGCTGCTGGGGAAAGTGGAACATTGATTTTCTTAATGATACGATTAGGCCTTGATTCACGTTCACTAAAGATACTGTGTCATGACCGTACCGTTATTCCGATCACAACCGTGTTTGCTTGGAAAGGGGTAGCTTAGCATTAGCTATCTAACGCTGCCAGACCTCAGTAAGCTGTTAAGATGTATATTTAGCCGGTACGTCTGCGCAGTTCACATGAAATATGAACCTTCCAAAGGGATCTTCCAGATGAATGCATGTTGGTTGGCAGTCATTTCATGAGAGTAGGTTTTTATTGTTCTTACCATGCTATGCTCGTATCGCATATTTCCTCCAGACCCCTTTGCTGATGCAACTAAGGGTGATGACCGCCTCCCAGCTGGGACTGAGGACTACATCCACATAAGAATCCAACAGCGGAACGGCAGGAAGACCCTCACAACTGTCCAGGGCATCTCTGCCGACTATGACAAGAAGAAGCTAGTCAAGGCCTTCAAGAAGGTATCTTCTTGAATACAATTCGATTTTGCACTTTTACATTTTTCTCCCTATTTGACCACTGACTCATGGTTATGTTCTTTGATCTTCAACAGAAGTTTGCCTGCAATGGGACAGTGATTGAGCACCCAGAGTATGGTGAAGTGATCCAGCTTCAGGGAGATCAGCGCAAGAATATCTGCCAGTTCCTCATTGAAGTAGGTTTTGCTAAAAAAGAGAAATCTGATAGCCTTAACAGACACATTGCCATCATGTGGAATTTTGTTTACTTGAGGGTATAAGTACAGGCTCCTTGTCAGTTGCAATCTTTATTGATTAGCTCTAATATTCTTTGCAGATTGACCTGGCCAAGGAGGAGCAGCTCAAAGTCCACGGCTTTTAGAAGCTGCTACCAGCCCTCTCCCCGTCTCTCCTGGAAGGCCATTAAGTACCCCCTCCCCCCCTCCAATGTGCTGCTGTTGCTCTTCCTCCCCTTCCTTCTCCCTTGCAGCCCCACCAGCTCCTACTAGCTAAAACGTGAATTACCTCTGACAAACATGGGACTCTGTAACACCACCCCCCTACAACACCAGGGGGCAGGCTCACTCTCACAAAGTCATACCACTGCAACTCCACATGACATCAGGGATGAGTGGTGATGACCCTCCCACACACTTCCTCTATTTTGACCATTGTTTATTTCCTTTTTAAATTTTTCTTTTTAGGTCTCATACGACAATGAGGCATTGTTTCATGTAACTTTTGTTTTGTACTTCAAGGTGTTTCAATAAAATGAGTCTCCATATGTTGGGAGTAGAGTGGTGTCATGGGGAATGGGTTGGGGCTGTGTATACAGGAGTGTCAAAGTGGGTATATTTAGAAGGATAAAGGCTGGAGGTGGGAGAAGTTGACTTTTGTGTTTGATGCAGAGAGTTTCTGTAGTCTGCCAATGTAAGTGACTTTTCCTCCTTGCTGTCTGTCAATATCCCACCGGTG
The DNA here is from genome assembly GCF_900324465.2 of Anabas testudineus. Classification (NCBI taxonomy): domain Eukaryota; kingdom Metazoa; phylum Chordata; class Actinopteri; order Anabantiformes; family Anabantidae; genus Anabas; species Anabas testudineus. The sequence continues at coordinate 5,152,026 of NC_046617.1, read as the reverse complement.
GTGTTTACAAGCCCAGCTACCTGATCTCAGGTTACAGAGCAGAGAAGGTTTAATGTGACAATTTCCACCAACTGATCCAACAAATGTTTTTATTTAATGGCAAAGTTTCAAGGTTTTTGCTGACAGTATGATATGGTATTATTTTGGTCAAAGTGAAAGCTGCAATGTGGAAGGCTGAGTCATGACACTATCCAGTTAAACCCTCCAGAGTAGGAAATGTTATGTAACTTTGTATGACTTTAAGGTGGCAAATGTAATGCATTTTTGCCCTTTTATTGGTATGAGTTGTTTCCTACTCTGGCACCTGACCAGCTTACTGCTTTGGTCCAAGAACAAATTTGGTACCAAATCTGCTTACATACACTTGAAACTTTGATTTCTTATAATGCAATAATTTAATGAGTCACAATATAGTGATGTTGAAATGATACAGGAAAAAAATTAGCCATGGCCAGGTCACACTGTGCTACTGTGATGGAGAGTCTGTTTTGCAAAATCCTCATTTGGTTCAATAAAATGTCTGCAGTTAATATGCTGTCCAGGGTCGTTATTTTTGTATGGTGTTCAAATGAAATACTGTAATACTTGAATAAACGTGCACACAGCCATTTCAGAGAATCTACATTCTGCAAAGTAACTTAAACGTTGTGCACAGCTGAGCTGTAACACTAACAGCATGATGAACAGGGGTTAGCATGGAAACATTGCATTGCAATACTGTAAGATTTCAATATGTCCAAATCTTAATAGCCAATAGCTAACTAACGTGTCAGATAAATGTAGCGGTTTAAAACATTCACTATTACGCTTTGAAGCATAGTAGAGTAAAAATATAAGAGTAGCGTTAATATTTACTAAACCTTGTCTCGCACCTTTTTGTCCTTTCGAGGCCCCCGTCTGACTCCATGGTAACGAAGCTACCGCCATATGCTAGCCCGCTAACCCTGAATAGTTTTCAGGTGCACACGGTAAAATCTGACATTTTTGGAGAGTTCCCGACAGAAACTGGAGAATGTGACCTTACGAGAAACGTGCCAGCGTCGATATCTATTAAAATACAGAAACACGCAGCACGGTAAGTGCATCGGTGTGTTGTTTGTCGTTAAAATGGTGGTCTTTAACGCTTTTGTTACGTTTTTATCTCATTGTCATCGTGCCATCGTCTGTGTCCTACCGTTTGTGGCACTAAAAGGACAGTAGGGATGATTTTACTTTGAAAACTTTTAAACAGAAAAGACGCTAATCATATTAGTATTTCTTGTGACCCCATATCGTATTTAAACAACAGTTCTCTTCCTTGCACTTAGCTAAAGTCTTTCACTGTATGTGGCAGGGATGCTGTTTGTCACAGAGAAGTTCACAGTTCTTTTATTTAATTTAGTTTTATTGATTTAGTGTATTCTGTCTCTGTATGTTCAGGACTCTGTGGGGGTCAAACCATCTGTTTCAGGAATACCCTAAATGACAACCAAGTTTTTTTTCTGTCAGATTTCCCCCGAGATGTGAATCCTGTGACAGTTAAAGATGTCTTCCCAGAAAGACACAATGCAAGTGAGAAAGCGTTTTTGGCTATTTTATCTAAATACAATTGATGCAGTGTCTTTTCATCACTATTCTGATAGATGCACTTATAAGTTGTGTTGGCTTGGTTCCTTAGGTCCTGCCTGTTTGGGGCCTTGCCATCCCTCTCCCAGCAGTGCTGATGATCACTGTAAGTTGTTACATGATCATCCTGGGGATTGGACTGTTGGTCCGATTCTGTCTCAAGGTTGGTACTGTTACCACTGTTTTAAAAAGTACAGAACTTTCTTCTTAGCCTAGTCTAGTAAATGTTTTCTTTTTTACTATAGCTTGCACATAACTAGAGAGCAGTAGAGGTAAATAAAAAAGAGAGTGGCCAATAATATGTGTCACTATTCACGCGTGGACAAAATTGTTGGTATGCTTTAGGTAAAGAAAAAAAGTAATCAAACGATTTCTGTAACTCTTAATAAGACTTCTGCGCCTATTCAATTTGTCATCAATTGGCTTGGCTACAGTCCCATGGACCTTAAACCTCTGAGTAATATTTGCAACTGTAGTCACAGGAACATCAAGCTGCTTGGAGATTTATTTATCTTTAACATGTTTGTCTATCATTTTGATTTCTAGTCTTCTGAGACAACTCTCTTCTTAGCTTTCTGTGGTCTATGTTGAGTGTGGTACACACCATGAACAGCACAGTGACCACATTTCATCCTTTAAATAGATAGATTGACTGATTAGAAGTCTGAAGAAACCTGTGATGCTAATTACAGGACAAACTAGTTTAACTCCCTATAGTCAAATAATTTTATTTTAATCTTTCTAAGGGTACCATTATTTTTATCCAGGACCGTTTCATTAGATTGTGTTAAAAAGGAATCTGTTGAACCACAACTCAAAATCAATTCCTGATTTTTAACATTTCTAACAATCTTTAGTAAACTTTTATTTATTATTACTGTTGTCAGTGTCAAGTTATTTCAGTGACCTTTGTGGGTTTTTCTTTCTTTAAAAGGAAGGGTACCAACAATTATGTCCACGTATACTGTATATATACCATTGTTTTGCTTTTGCAGTGTCTTACAGGGAAGTTGCATCTGCTGATATGTATTATTTAAGTATTGGACACCATATTTTCATTTGTTTCTCCATCTTGTCCCTTTTTTTTCACTACACAAGTAAAACAGCGCAGACGTGTCAGTTGTCAGATGATTTTTGTTGACGTTTTCTCTCCCTCACAGGACCGTTGTTCTTCAGAGTGTGGCGATTGCTGTCCAAACATTTCTGTATGTGAACAGTGCCTTAGACTGGCTGAAATATGTGACTGTCGTCTACCAACCATGCGCTCATGTCTGAGCAATTCATGCCCCTCTTCAACTGTAAGTAAACCCCTAAACCCTCTGCTTTTACTAAGTAAGTTTTCAGCACATGTACCGCAAATCAAATCATGTCTATATGAAATTTCTGTTAATCTTTTCCAAAAGTGTTATCAGTTCATATTCTCTAGGGAAGTTTCAGTTTTGATTTATTTTAGTTTGCTAGTTTATTGTCCCTCTAGAGCAGGACGTTTCTCTTTGCCTCACTTGCATGTGAATACTTAATTAAAAACAATGTGTTTGCATTTAAGAACCGAACCTTCTTTCAAACCATAGTGCAGGCAGAGAACTAAAAGATTGTCATCTCATAGACATGGCAGTGTGATTTCACTGAAATGTTAAAAACATTTTATTGTAATTCAGTACATTTACATTCAGTGTGTAAATATTCATACTAAATGTCTTTTTTTCTACTTAATGAATTGTTTTCTTACAGTGTGTCCAGTGGGACTGTGCCTGCACCTGCCAACCCCCTAACTGTGAGTCCTGCAATTGTCTCTGCTTTGAGATAAGGATCAAGTAGAAGAAAGTTGTGGAGGTGCACTGACCCTGGCTCTGGCTAGGTGTCAACATGACTAATCCACTTTGCCTTTTTACTTTATTTTATTTCTTTTTTTTTTTTTTTACAAACAAGCAGCCATTACTGCCATCAGATGGTACCCCATTTTGTAATTGACATAACTGTGTCTCCTCAGCATCATCTGCCTTGCCATGTTAAAGCTAAATTAGAGCTATACTGTTTTATAACATGTGATTCAACATATTTAGTAGGGGTGGGTGATGCAAATAAAACTCTATCAAAGTATACCATTTTATATCAACATATCAATATAAATTTTGAAATAATACATTTTCTGCATAATTACTTTAGTTAATGTCTTATGTTTCTCTGATGCAAAAATTGTTTAAAAGTCCAGTGTGATCATAAAACAGCTTAGAAACACACCAGCAGATATTAAAACAGCAGTTCTGTACTCAGATCTTCGATCACTTCACAGCACATACTGTCATATTGCCCACACCAACATTCAGTTTTCTTATCACAATGTGACTTAGAAAAAGCATTTTTACTTTGTTGCAGAATTCTAAAACTCAAAATAAAAAGAAACATCTTTGGCTTACATCACCTGCTGTTTAGTGCTTTATTTTGTATTTTGTATGATACCTTCATTTTTTTTCACTGCACAGGTGTCTGCAGAAAATTGTCCTCCCCTCAGCAAATTAAGTTGTCTATCCTCTTCTGCCTCCTCTTCCCTCAGTTTGTCATTAATTACACTCCTTGTCTCTAACATCTAATGCTCCAATTTCTCAACATTAAACTGAAAACCCACCACAGATTCTTTCCCCAACCTTGAGATTAAACTCTGAAATGTTACAAACAAACCTAAAATGTACAGGCCTACGTATTTAATTTAATTTAATGCATTTTTAACCGTAGAATGTTAAAAGAAGAGACCATTATAGATAAAACACAAGCTATTTAATCAAAGTCTTATTTGCCTACCGTGACCACAAAGGGAAAAAAAAAATTCACCGTACAAAGGGTGAGACTGCAGCACTGGAACCACTGGTAGTCACAGTAGTGGAAAATACTGAATACATCCAAGCACTCAGCAGCGCAACACACCGCCTTCACAGCTAACCAGCAACACTTAACTGCCACACAACTGCGCCTAGTGCAAAAAAATATATAGAAAATATAAAAATAGGCAGGATTAGAATTAAAAATGAACAAGGCACAGTGTCTAGAGTCCAGTAAATTATCTCCCTGTTAAATGAAACTAAATGGTTTAAGAAGAACAGTCAAACCTTAAAATCTTCTTATAATCCCCAATTCATTTACAGTAGAAGTTATGAGCATTATATTTAACACAGGGATTATAATAAATAGTGTCTTGCCTAGTAAACACACTGAAGTGCAGTAGTTCAAGTCTGTAAAGAAGTATTTAACATTAACATTTATGAGATTACTGTTGATAATGATAATATACATACACACACACACACACACACACACACACACACACAAAATGAAAAAATGTGAATAAAAGCATATTTCTTTTGTTGTTTTTTCTGGGGGTTTAAAGTCATATCAAATTTTTCATTTATTTTTATACTAATTAAAAAATGTCAGAAAATAAATAGCTTTTTGCAATGGTAGAAAGAGAAGCCCTAAATCCAGTCATGTTAAAACCATGGGCCTGTATCACAAAAGCTTAGTGGTAGCCAGCTAGCTTTAGGCTTCAGTCAGACTTTCATGGACTTACAGTCCCACAATATTTGGACACAAACAAAAATACTTGCTCTTACAATAAGGTGAAAAGCAGCAACAAGGTGACATTACCAGCCACTATTCTAAGCTAAAACCAAAGAGAAACATCTGTTGTTTTAACAGATCTGGTTCGAGCTAATTAAATATGCTGCTTTTCTAGTTTGTATCATTGTAAATTAAACAACTCGCTTTGTGATACAAGCCAAAAAACAAATAAAAAAAAATCTGACATTCAGTTATGACCAAAAATGAATCGCCACATTTACACTGATTTTTTTTTTAAGTCAAACACTATAATAAAAAGCAAATAAATTCAAAACAAAAGAAAAATGAAAAGCCCTTTCCAAAGCCTAACTGATAAAACAGAGCAAAGCATGGAAGACCAAAGAAAAACCTTTAACAGCTAGACACTGTTGCTTGTACATGATCCAGTCTGAGACCTGAAGTTCTGAAGTCTTCACCCAAAACTGTAAAAACAAGAAAAGGTTGGTTGGTTAACGTGCTTTGGAAATCCTCCAGAATATAATGTGAACTAAGACAAACAAAATCATCCCATTAAGATGCTCGTCCGACTGCATATTTGTCAAAACAGGTGGCATTCAACCTGGTCATTTAAGAGATGAAATGATCATTAATACAATCAAAATAATCCACAGATAATGACAATAATAAACTGTAGTTCTACACTAGATCTCTCTAAGAAATTTGAATCAACAAAAAACAGAACTGAGCCTTGTAGCTGGACTCATCAGTCAACTAAAGGAAGCAGTTTAGAAAAAAACTAATCTGGGTTAACCGTGAATCTGAATTGAAGTTGAACATCTGAAAATAATTGACAGACAACATACCAAATGAGCAAACCAAACTTGAGTTGCTTCATAAGGCTGGATTGCTTTGCGGACATGTTAAACTTTAACAATAGCATTAATTGAGGCCATCTGATCATAACTTTATGTAGCTACAGCCTGCCTTAAACAAGAAAGAAAAAAGACAAATTGGTAATCTTTCATATGTTAAATGAGGTACAACAACAAAAGTGAACAATAAAAATAGAACTGAATTGAAACTAAATGGGACTGACAAGGGAGGAAAGTTGGACAAACCAGTTCCTCCCAAGTATCAGCTTCAACCCCCCCAAGCTGAGGAGGACAGCTGGTGTCTAATGGCGGACAGACAGACCTACCTCTACAACAAACCCCAACACTGACTGCCGCCACCCTGCTGCACAGAAACCCTCACCAGCAGCAGACGGCCTGTGGGCAGCTCACCACACAACTTCTAACTGCTCATACTGCCTCAGCTCAGCTCAGCTCAGCTCAGCTCAGCTCAAACTCCACTTCAGCAAACAGGATGCCGCATCTTGGGAAGGAGAGAATTCCAGATTTGTTTTACTACAGAACCGTTCTTCAAAAAACACTTTGCGATTGTAAACTCAGGGTGAAAAAGAAAAATGTATTCTATGATCGTGTTGTTCATGAGCAACAGTTGGAATCAGTGTAGAGGACTAGGCTGTAACCTGTGTGTCCAATCCACAATTTGCTGCTAAAAGGATAAAACTTCCACCATGAGAAGCTTAATAAATAAATAAATAAAAAAAAGATTCTCATTAAAGCAGAAAACAGCTATTTACATCTCCTGTCAAAGTTACCTGCTGCTGATGCTCTGAGCTCTACGCCGATTCACCTCCATTTTCTGCTGACTTGGGCTGGCTTTTAGATCTGGACCTGGATCCTCTTTTGGAGGAAGGAGTATGACTTCTGGATCTAGACTTAGATCGGGACCTGGACCTAGATCTGGAACGGGAATGGGACTTTGACTTTGTCTTCTTGTTCTTAGGAGAGTGCGACTTGGATCTGGAGTAAGACCGGGATCTGGATCTACTGTAGCGAGATCGGCTTCGGGAACGAGACCGGCTTCTGCTGCGAGATCTGCTCCGTCTTCTGTGTCTCGGGCTGGGGGAATAACTGGATACATTGAGTGTGTTGAGTTATAAACAAAATGCCAAAATGACAACAGCTGGCACTGAAGAAAATGAAATGTGATCTGCAATGGCAAGATAGACATTACGCAGATTTGTGTGAGGCTTGTTTACTTTGTTGCTAATAAGATATTAAAGTAATTAAAGTCGGCTGACGTTAGTCACTTACAGAAAATGTCTATGCTGTATTCAAATGCTGCCGAACAGTAACATGGATCTTGCTGGTTCACAATCTTTGTTTAAAGAGCCATGTGTTCAGATAAATACTCAAGGACCACCCTGAATTCATCAATTCTTCAATGGAGTCTGGAGCTGCTGCTGTAGTGACACTAAGTAAGGGGATTTTCTTACCTTCTGCTTCGGCGTCCATGTCCGCCGTGTCTCCGGGGCGCCCCCCCTCCTCGCCGCCCTCCACCGTAGTGAGAGTCGGGTGGTCTGCCGTATCGGGCCATCTGGACCCGCAACTCCCGTCCATCCAGGAGCGCACCGTCCATGGCGTCCATTGCGTCTTCGGCGTCCCGTTTGTCGTGAAACCGCACAAACGCAAACCCCCGGCTTTCTTTTGTGTAGCGGTCTCTGGGGATGTAGACGTCCCCCACTCGGCCATACTTCTCGAAAACCCGTCTGAGGGTTTCAGGTGATGTCCGGTATGTGAGGTTGTCCACTTTGAGAGAAACCATGCCATCAACGTCTGGCGGAGGCCTGCCGTAACTCATGGCGATTAACCTGCGAGACCTAGCAGCCTCCTTCACAGTTTATATCTTATCTGTTTGTAGAAGTCCAGACAATCTCAAAGCTGTAGAATATCTGAGGCTGCACAATCTAAAACGAAGCAACAAACAGCAGACACTTCCCACAACTGCGTCCTTCCGGGTTACCTTCTTCTTCTACGTTAGGATTAGGCGCTCATTGTTGCCATACTCGACTCATGGGCGCCCTCTGTCGAAACCACAAACTTTAACGATCACACCATGGCTGACAAAAACAGCTAGAGAGGTGGAGGTTTGCTCTGGATAGAAGAGGCATGAAGGTCAGTCGTGGTAAGACAGAATACATGTGTCTAAACGAGAGGGATCAAGGTAGAAGCGTTAGGTTACAGGGGGCTGAGGTGAAGAAGGTGCAGGAGTTTAAGTACTTGGGGTCAACAGTTCAGTGTGATGGAGAGTGTGGGAAAGAGGTGAAGAGGCGAGTGCAGGCAGGTTGGAGCGGGTGGAGGAAAGTGTCAGGAGTGTTGTGTGACAAAAGAGTGTCAGCAAGACTCAAAGGAAAGGTGTACAAGACAGTGGTGAGACCAGCTCTGCTCTATGGGTTAGAGACGGTAGCAGTGAGAAAGAGACAAGAGGCTGAGATGGAGGTAGCAGAGATGAAGATGTTGAGGTTCTCCTTAGGAGTGACCAGGTTAGACAGAATAAGGAACGAGTACATCAGAGGGACGGCTCACGATGCCTGTGTTAGCGACAAAGTCAGAGAGGTCAGACTGAGATGGTTTGGACATGTTCAGAGGAGGGATAGTGAGTATATTGGTAGAAGGATGTTGGAGATGGAGCTGCCAGGCAGGAGGGCAAGAGGACGACCAAAGAGGAGATATATGGATGTCTTAACAGAGGACATGAGGTTGGCTGGTGTTAGGGTAGAAGATGTTCATGATAGATTTAGGTGGAAAAGGATGATTTGCTGTGGCGACCCCTGATGGGAAAAGCCGAAAGAGAAGAAGACCATGGCTGATAAAATCTGGCTAATACCATAACTAGGGTGAAGTATGGTGTTGGCAGCATCTGGCTATGGCGGAATGAAGGATGAACGCAGCCACATACTTTATCATATTGAAAAAACATGAACTGACTATTTGTATTTAAAGAATGCTGCTCCAGAGTACAGAAAATGACTCAAAGAATATACTGCAGCTGGTATTGGGCTGGTGTCCCTGTTTCTCATAAACTGAGTATAAACATCCTATACCTGCAGACCTAGATTAAATTACTACTCTATGAACATATTCCTAATAAATAGATCAATCATCACCAACACGTTACATCAGTGATGTATCATCCCGGGCCCCGTATAAAACAACTGTTCTGAGGAGCAGCCCATGGTCCAAATCTAAAGAAAACAGGATTGGTTAAAGCTCGTTAGCCGTCAGTGAACGTCTCCTGTCCAGAGCGTTTGTAAATCTACGTTATGCTAAAGGAAGCGCTAAGCTAGCTCGCCACAGCGCTTCGGTCAGCTGATGCATTCACATGACAGCCTTTTCTAGTGTCGTACAAGTCCTATTTACCGGTACCGTGTAGTGCTCCGGAGAAGCAGTTTTATACGACGGAAAACACCATGTTAAAGTGAATTTAGGGAAAACATGGAGAAGACGAATGGCTAAAAATAGCGATCCTTCTTCAAAGAGCTAACTATGTTCCTGAAAACACAGTGAGTCCGCACAAACAGGAGCAGCCTCCCGGTTAGCAAAAACTGCTTCTGCGTTGTTGGTAAGTTGTTTCCTGTGTTTATCTAACAGCTGTTTACTTCAGTTTGATTTTACACATTTAGAAAAATAAGTCGGTCTATTATTGATTTTAAGAATTGATCAGTCGTTCATAGCTGTTTCTTTGCCGACATAGTTTCTGGTATAACACATATATCCTTTTGTGAACCAAATATACACTTTATAATTAGCCATATAATACATTAAACAAAATAAATATGTGTGCCATTATTATTATAGTGCTCTCTCAAATCATAGATCTGTGGACACATTTGTAACTTAATGCATTAAGTCAAATCGAGTGCTATTGGTTTTGTGAGAAAACAGCATATTTTTGAATGGAGTTTGGTTAAATAATATTCAACAGCTACTGTTACAGTGTGTTTCTTGGATGATACACAAATGTCTAATTTGTTCTTCTTCTTGTCATTTTTTGTCAGATGTGCTGTGCCCTCCAGTAGATCCTTGTATTCACTTCCTCAAGGAATTTGTACTTATCCTCCAAAATGAGTCCAGAGTGGAAGAAGCTCTTTAACATCATCATCCTAGGCTTAGGCTTTATGTTTATGTTTACTGCTTTTCAAACATGCGGCAATATAGAGGTAGGTTGAATTGACTATTGAACATTTCAGAGAAAACACATAATGTATAGTCATAAGTATTGGAACAGTGACACCATTTTCAGAATTGTGACTCTTTACACTATCACAGTGCACCAGTAATCAATCAAACTGTGGTTTAAGTGTAGACTGTCAGTCATCATTAGACTGAAAAGTGTAATCAGAGACAGTAAAAAGAATAACTTTGGCCAAACAGACAGTTTGCTACTTTCAAAAGAAAGAACACGCTGGTGAGCTCAGGATCATCAAAATGCTGCAGGACAATTGAAGCAATCTTGGTAGATGATAGAGTAACTCTTTCCCAGGTGAAGGGAAAAAAATAATAATTAGAACAGTTGGGCAGATCAAGCGCACACTCCAGGAGGTAGGCAAGTATGTGATAAAGTCAAAGTCTGGAGACGACTCCACTACAGAAAACACAGAAAGTTTACTACAAGATGTAAAACTCTGCTACGTCTTCTTAAAAACAGGACAATCAGGCTAGAGTTTGGAAGTAGTAGTAGTTTATAAGTACAGAGTTAAAAAAATAGAAAACTGTGTAACTGTCCATAAACACACAGACCTCTACTCTCCACTTACTCATAAACAGTCACATCTTTTATTTTTTTCACGTTTACAGCAAACGGTTATCAAGAGCTTCAACAGCACTGAGTTCCATGGGAGTGGCTATACAAGGTAAGCTGTTAGTATCCTTAATAATTGAATCTTAGATAAACCATTTTAAGGATTGTTCCTTAAGTAAGACTGAGTTCAGTTTGCAGCAGTAAATCAAGATTTCAGGAACCATCCTACAGTACCTTAATGTTGCCACTTAAGCAGGAAAATCTTTGAAATTGCTAGTTAAAATAACCCTGACCTTATTCTCTTTGCTTTTTGTCTTGTATACAGATGAATGTTAATATTGGCCTACTGTAAACATGACTGATGACAGTGTTATGGTTCTTGTCAGTCAGTTAGATTAGCGAGTGTCTTTTTACCTAGTAAAGTTGTAGCTCTGCCTTAAAAATGACATTTTCTTAAAATTATGGAAGTATAATCAGTACAATGTACTAAAAGTATTAAAAGTAATTATGAATTATGATTTCTGAACACTGAATTGATTGTTAATTTCTTACTTACAGCATGGCCATCATCTATGGAGTTTTCTCTGCATCCAACCTGATTGCTCCTTCAGTGGTGACTCTCATTGGGCCGCAGCTATCAATGTTCTTTAGTGGGCTTTTATATAGGTAAGCACATGTTGAATGTCAGGAGCATGAACCTTTTCATGCTGAATCAAACCCTTAATGCATCTCTATCTTTCCACAGTGGTTATATAGCTATGTTCATTTACCCCTACACTTGGAGCTTCTATACAGTGTCTGTGTTGGTTGGAATAGGAGCAGCAGGTAATATATCTTCCAACAGCCATTTCTACCCAGGAAATAGCTCTCTCTCTGTAGCATGCATGTGTATTGATCTTTTACTGATGTTTTTGTATTTTTCAGTCCTCTGGACGGCTCAGGGAAATGTGCTTGCCATTAACTCAAGTGACAACACCATTGGAAGAAACAGCGGCATTTTTTGGGCGCTACTTCAGTTCAGGTAAATCTGAATATAACCAAACTATAGTATTTACATATTATATTTTTAGAATCAGTATTAAGTTACATATGGGTTTTGTGGCTGTTTTGTAGTTATTTTGCATTTGTCACTGTTTATTTCTCTTTAGCTGTTTGCTGTTTCTCACAGCCATTGAAAAATCTGATTTGCTAAACATCCCTCTTTTTTTCTGCAGCTTATTCTTTGGAAATCTTTACATATACTGCGCCTGGCACGGGCACGATCACATAAGAGGTAGGAAGCAAACTCTATTTTCTGTTCATAGAGTAGTAGTTCCCATGCTGACTTCTTATAAGAAGTTTAATTTTAGGTTTGTGACTCATGTTGTTTGTCTCAGACAAAGACCGACAGACGGTGTTCATCTCTCTCACGGTGATCAGCCTGGTCGGTTGCTTCCTCTTCTTTCTGATCCGGAAGCCAGAACCTGAGTCCTCTTCTTCTGATATGTCCGAGTCACAGCTGCATGCAGAATCCTCAGATGGCAGCTCCACAGCGATGTGAGTGTGATCAGGATTTCCATGAGTCCTGGAAAACCTGGAACTCTGTTACTGTAATGTCAATGGAAAGGTACCAGACTGACCTGCAGAAAAGAAAGAGTTGTCCTTGAAAATGTATGGCTTTTTTTCTATTGCCATGTTTCCCACTGAGATGCACTTTTGTGCACGCCAAACCTAAAAAAAGATTGTAAGATTGACATTTACACTCACGTGTCTCTGGAAATAGAGAACAAGCATGAAGTGCTGTGTCACAAATGTCACAACCTCAATTTCAGAACAGTGGTGGAGTACTGTAAGCATGATCAGCACCTCAAGTAAAGGCTGTGACGAGTTCAGTTTCCCACAGCCTGATGTCCACTGAGGAGTGGAACTGGTAACTGATTACTCATATATTGTTTAGACATGGGCCTGAGATGTCTCTCCAGTGTCAAATAACCTGACATTATTTATCTAACATCCAAAATAAGACTCCATAGATTGTTGAAATGACCCCGGTAATGTCTTGGAAAATATTTTTTTAAAAGACAGATGGGTGCCTCCGTCATCCCTTCTGGCAGAGGAATGACTTTTTTTAGTGGAACAGAACAGAATGAGACAGGTGACCTTTAATTGTAAATGTCATTCTTTGTATTTCCTACATTTCTTTTTGAACGTGCTGTGATACAGTCCCTATGGAAACTGAGTCCAGTTTAGGGACGAGTCAAAAGGTGAAAATGTCCCCAAAAAAAAAACAAGCCTGTGAAACGTACCTAAAGTCAAAAGCTCCAGTAAAGCTCAGCTTTACAAACACTATCAGCTGTGCTTGTGTGGTTCATGTTTGTTGTTTGTTTTTCCCCTTCCTACAGATCGCATCGCTCAGGTCTCTGCAGTCAAGCTCTGGACGCTTTTGGTAAGTTTGCTAAATTAACCCCCACATCATGATCATTTAACCTTCAACTGCCTCATGTGTTGACCTCCACTTTCCCGTTCACAGTCCAGGCGTGTAAAATGTTTGTCACCAAAGAGATGCTCCTGCTGAGCGTCTCCATAGGATACACAGGTGGGTGAAATGAGATTATGATGTGTTGTGGCCGGTATAAATGGAACAAATCCTGATTCATGCATGCTCCTCTGTGTGCTTTGTTAGGCTTGGAGCTCACTTTTTATAGTGGGGTGTACGGGACCTGTATCGGAGCCATGACACAGTTCGGCAAAGACGCCAAGGGCTTAATCGGCATCTCTGGTATTTGCATCGGCATTGGTGAAATCCTAGGTGAGTCTTCTGTGTTGTGTCCCTTTCTAACCTTCATTTATGATGCTGTTTGTCACATGAAAGCGCAGCACAGAGAACGAGGAAGCAGCTGAGGAATGTCACGAGACTGCAAGTTGATTTTCTTGTCTTCCTCCTCTCTGATCTCTGTCTGGCCAGGAGGGGGCGTGTTTGGAATGCTGAACAAGAACAACCGGTTTGGGAGGAATCCGGTGGTGCTGCTGGGGCTCATCACTCACTTTCTTGCCTTCTACCTGATTTTCCTGAACATTGCCAGTGACGCTCCTGTAGCCCCAGAGGAAGGAACAAATCTACAGGGCTACATTACCCCCAGGTACAAGGAGCACTGCTCAGAAACTAGAAATACATAAAGTAACACAGGGTCTAATCAGGCCGTATCCCACAAATTAACAGAGATTTAACATACTGCAAAAATGAGTGCATACCACACAAGCCAGCTCCAAAAAAGTTGGGATTCGATGTGATAATATAAACAGAATCACTGTAGTGAGTTACAAATCATTTAAAACCCACAGCATATTTGAATAAGATAAGATAAGATAAGATATTCTTTATTGATCCCACATTGGGGAAATTCAATTGCTACAGCAGGTCAGTGCAAAAAGAACAACAGAACAACAGTAATGTGCAAAAAGAATGAAAGGGTGTGCAAAAATACAAAAGTAATAAACATTTTACGAGAATCTACAACTATATACACTATTACGACTTAACATATATAATATGTTATACGTAATAATAAAATAAATAAAGTAAAAAACAATACAGTCAGGTGGGCTATGGATGCATGATAACCGGTTTTGTACATGTATATTTAAACTGTGGCATTGTACAGTCTAACAGCTGTTGGAATGAATGACCTGCGGAACCGCTCCTTCGCAATATAAGCAACATATCAAATGGTAAAACTGAGAAATTTGATAGTCTAGTGAGAAATATCTGCACAATTTGAATGTGATGTTAACAAAATGTTTTTTAAAAGTGCAGACAAAAGGAGGCAGTGCCCATGATTTCTAAAAAAAAACCTCTCAATTTGTTAACACTAGATCAAGAAAACTGATAGCATGCAATATTTATTTACCATGTTATTGCACCATTTCTGTGGTAGGCTGACTACAACTAAAAAATGCGACTACCTATTGTGTTTTTAACCTGAATGTTTTTGTGTGGCTCAGTCTCTGGGTGGCGTTGCTGTGCAGCTTCCTGCTCGGTTTGGGCGACAGCTGCTTCAACACTCAGCTCCTCAGCATCATTGGGTTCACGTTCCGCAACAACAGTGCCCCTGCTTTCGCTGTCTTCAAGTTCATCCAGGTGATTTTTCAGTTGGTCACTCCTTTGCAGATAACGTAAACTAAGTTAAAACAGTGAATAGGAGGAAAATAAATGTTTTATTTTGCACCTACTGAACAGTACAGCCCTGAAGATTATTTCTGAATATTATGTTAGTTTCACTGTAATTGAGTTTATTCAATTTCTATAATTTATTGTAACATGCTATTTCCACTGCAGTCCATCATGGCTGCTATAGCCTTCTTCTACAGTAACTTCCTACACCTGCAATGGCAGCTGCTCATACTGGTCGTGGCAGGTTTTCTGGGATCGATTACTTTCTTCATGGCAGAACACAAAGTGGAGTCCAGCAGACGAGACTCGGACTACGACAGCATCTGATGTCTGTCTGGTGAGGATGTGGAGTACACATCTGGAGGTGTTTTGCTCTGCACAGCTGGAATAAAAAAAACAACCCAGGGATGATTAAAGTGTCCCAAGTCTCTGCTAACAGAGACTGACACTGTGATGTGTTTGGTTTTCACAGAGCCACTTAGTCTATGTGGAGCCTGGCAGTGGCTTCATGAAGCCAAATACTCTTCTTGATCTCAACATTTATCTGTAGTAAATCAAAACGCACAAGGATTTTGTTGTTTTTCTTTATATTGTGCACACAAGTTTGCATTAATCTACACAAATTCTGAACATATACTCGACAAGGTTATTTGTTAATCAAGTATCAAACACTTTCGATTGAACATCTGTCAACAGTGCTAATAAATATTGGTAGTGGGCCCACAGCTAGTGTCTGTATGGAGAGACAGACACTAGACTGACTTCTTTCGGTGCAGCTGCTGTGGCTGCACGTGTAGACTTAAAGGATGCTGTAAATCAGGTGATACTGGTCCTACTTGTCAGCAAATCCCCAAAAAAAGACCAACCCCAACAATGACAGTTAGATTTATCTTATTTGTCTTTTCCACAGAGCTCCATTGTCGTCCAAAATCTATTAAAAACACCTCAATGAGCCGCACTGTTGTACTGACACGTTCCTTCATCACCCACATATACTATAGTTTTGCACATTCACTCTTTTCTCTTCCTCTGAATACTACAGCACCAAATATGGATCCACTGCTGAAAATAGAAAATGTCTTATTTTCATATTTTGAAATAATATTCAACATTTAAAAAAATATAATTTCATATTTAATAGGTGTTTTTCCACATGGACCCTTTGTATGAACTAGTTCTTGTTGCGCCAACATATTGTTGGTTTTAGTCTTCTCAAGGGATTTGATGACAAAAGTAGAATAATGTCAGCTACTGCTGTGCGCCATGTGTCTTTAATAGTACTGTTCCTCCCTCTGAAGTTCAAAGGACACTGTCTAACATGTGACATCTGTCTAAACTGTCATTCACTTCACGTTAAGGAGTTGTGTATCTAACGCTAAACCTTCTAGTTGTTCCTACATGTTCAGCTACAGTCACGAGGTAATTACAAGTGTAACATGAACTTGTATGACACACATTCTGCAGTCTCAAGTCATTTTGGAGTAAAGCCTTTCTCCGCTTATGCTCCATGATGACGACTTTTATTTAATGATGCTAAAATAGGAGGGAGCAAAGTATTTTAAGGGAAACAATCAAAAACTTAAACATTTATTTTAGTGTGTGAAATTACACCGACATTCTTCTGTTGTGCCGTTTTCTTTTTTTTTTTTTTTTTTTTATTTATGTACCCTCATCAAACACCAAGGGCTGCACACAGTGACTGGTTAAGTTGTAATGAGATCCTTGTCGTCTTGAGGACCAGCCCGTGACTCTGTATTCCAAGAAACCTTTCATAATTATGACATAATTACATTTGCTCACTGCATCTAGATCTGATCTAATTATTATATTATAGGCTGATGTTTGTGTTTTTAGGGGGCAGAGACAACAAAATGTTGTCAGATTGGGAGGGACTAAAAATTACTTAATTTTCAGCTTCACGTGCAGCACAGCTGTGAAGGGCAGTGTGTGAGTCACTTGATTCAGGGTGCCATATCTCCTCACTTCTTATCTTGTAATAACTTTGGTGATGACATAATAAAATCTTGCTAGTGACTTTAAGAATAGTCCAGTGGATGCTGCAGGAAAGGAAATCACACATATGTTTGACGTAAAACTGTTTTCACTGGCTAATCACCACTAGCAATGACGAGTAGAACAATGTTGGTTGTAAAAAGATTTATATTGACTCCTCTATATACCCCCAAACAACAAAAGGCAACAAAATGTATGTCTCAGCATGTGCGTGGCCACAGTTTGACACCACTCATTGAACATATTTTATGAAAAACCAATTACCATCCTTCTTACAGGTTGGATTACTGAGCTGCTGGTGTGGCTGTTTCTTCCTCTGGGATTACCAACATTGTTGCTCTCTGAATAATTGTTCCCTGGAGTTGTAACTTAAATAATCTTAATGCATGTTGTCTTGTCTAGACAACTTTACATAATGTTCTGATGGAAGTGGGCAACACAAAACTCTGTCTTAGATGCTGTAGTTTTTCCCCCGTTTTTGTTTATAGTGTTAAGGTTTCTGAGTTACAAACATATTTTAGGTAATTTATTGCCAAATAAACCATTATAGGTTGGGTCTGCTCAAATTTTACTTCATGTAGTGACTGCTGGATGCAATCAATCTCAAGGATATTAAGGGATATGCATGTGTACCATGAAAATGATTTTATACTTGAACATAGAAATTAACAATGGTACCCAAAATATTGCTTGCTTGTTTTTATTTTCAATAAAATGTTATTTTGGACATTATTTGTGTGCTTTAAAAAAAAAAAAAACTAAAAAAAAACCCCGTATATGATATGTAATGAATAATCTGAAAAGAACTGACGTTGAGAGGGAGTGAGATTAAATTAGTTTCAATGGATTACATGTCTCTTTTTGCTCACTGGTTACCATTCATAATCAGGATTTTGCTGAACGTCGTAGCCTATTATGATAAAACTGGACAGGAGCTATTACAGTTTACTATGGTCTTACATATTGTGTAAAATGTAAATCTGACCATCTAATCATTAAGCCCTTACACAAACCTACATAAACTCTTCAAATAAGTGTAGTGAAATAGAAACAAACCAAATCACATATAGTTTTTTGAATACATACATTTTTCCAGTTAGATAAGATGATGATAATAAAATAATAATAGAATATAGAAAAATTCAAATAATGATGAATACAATGGTGGGAAGGAAGTACATTTACTTAAGTACCATATTTAAGTCATTTTGACATACTTGTACATGGTTATGTAATTTGACTTAATGTTACTTACATACATTTTAATGTATAAATATTATTTTTAGACAATTTGCTATATACTTTTTTATATACATACATTTTGGCCAGTATTGTACTTTCCATTGTATTATATCTAACTATCAGCTACAATATATATTAATACAACATATAGTTTGATATAGAAATTTCTAGTGGACCATTAAAATAATGTTTACAAATTGTTGTATCCATAATCACAATACTCTTTAGTTTCGTTTGACATTACTAATTCTACCTCCACTTAAGTAAAAATGTTAGATAAGATTTGATTTCTATTACTAAAATGTAAAAGATCTGAGTACCTCCTCCGCCACTGATACTTTACTTTCTGTACTATAGGAGTGTTTTGTCCGACAAATTCTTCCGTTCCCTGAACGCAGAGCGAGTTACCTCTTGTTGCTTAGCAACCGGTAACGCGGCGAGTTGACCAACGTGCGAATCAGGAGCGTGAAGTCCACATTAATGCTACATACTACATCCGGTAGGCTGTTAGAAAATAAAAGCCCTCTTTATTTTATTTGTTTTTAATCGAACCATTTTTTTTTGGCATAACACCAAGAGAATAAAAAAGGAATGGCATAAATTAACAATAAGACAAAAATGATCATTACATTAATAAAGTATAAAAGAAAAAAATGACACCAAAAGCGATGGCCCAATCAACTTTTTACTTATTTGGGAGTAGCTGGGACAAGAGCTAAAAAGAAGAGATTTATTGTGAAAAGGGCTGGATGTCGGTGTTTCCGGTGAGTGTGAGCGCTGTGACGTTGCTGTTTTCTCTTGAACATCTTCCCGTTCCTCTAACAGCCTCTGAGATTACCGCTGCCGGGGGGATGCTGCTGGACACCGTCACTAACAATACTAACTACTTTAAAAATGATTCTCATAGTATATATTCGCTATTAATCATCACGAGCGCAATTTGCTAGATAAATATAGAGGCAGTGGTGAGGTTTTAACTTTGACACGCTAGCTAACGTTAGCTTAACTTTTACTATTTGGTGACGTTAACGGTTGTCTTGGGGCAAAAACACAAACAAACATGTCGGAGGACAGCATCAGCTTGTATGACTTGTTAAACTTGGCTATCGGGACCCCTCAGCAGGGAGCTGTCAACTTCAGCGCCCTCCACTCCCTACTAGTCGCCGTGCTCAGGCAGCTGGACATCCGGGAGGCGAAGACCCGGTGGAGGGACTCTTCCCCCGGAGACAGGCAGCTCACTTATCTGGTGGACGTCACCGGTCTCAAACAGTACCAGCACCCAGAGGAGAAACAGCTCCAGACCCACGGAGACTTGGAGCAGGATGGTCAACCCGGCACCGAGCTGCAGAAGCGGGTACCCTCCTCTTCATCTCCGACTCCCACCTCCGGCGCCGCGGAGGACGCACAGCGGAGACTCCTGTCCCGCATCCAGGCCTGCGAGGACGGCGTGTCCAAGGTGAGAGCTACTGATTTATTTAATCAGTTCGCAATAACAGTAATAAAATAAACACGTCTCATCTTATGAGGTTTGATTGTGAGTATAACTGAACCCGCCAGCTTCTCTAAGTATAGCAGTGTTTCAAATGTTTGATTTAAGTCGCAGCAACATCACTTTATATGAAATCATTGTCCATTAGAGGACAAGTATGTCTCTCTGTCTATCTGTAAATGTCTGGATAATCGGTGACAACATTTCCATGATGTAGATGCTGAGGTGAAGCTCATTCTGGTTGTTTTATTAACAATTGGTTAGTTTAATGGACAATATTAGCAATTAACTATATTTTATATGCTTACTGTCCAAATGTGTAAAAAGAATCAATAAAGAAAAAGAAAAGAAAAGCTGAATGTGGTGCAGTTTAACGTTCAATGTTTGCCTCTGAAGTGTAGTGGAGTGAAAGTGTGAAGCAGCAAAAAATAAAAACGAATTTTAACCAAATCCAAAATGCAAACAAGTAAAGGTTTGAGATGCTTGTACCATACTCCAGTATTTCTGATTCATAGTGCTTTATACTTGTAGTCCACTTCAGTTCAGAGGGAACTTACTCCACAATCTCTTAACTTCATCTACAACATCTAATGGGTTCATAATAACTACTTTCACTTTTAATTCTTCTAATAAGCCATATGTATTTTTTCTAAAGGACAAATCTTATTCGATGACTTTTACTTAAAAGTGACACGTAGTACTTCTACACTGTATTAGTACTTTTGCTCGAGTTAGGAATAGGAATACTTTTTCCTGTAAATCTGACAGCTTCAGTTCAGAGTACATTTTTCCAAATAATAATAATAATTATATAATAATAATAATAATTGTTATATGTGCTCCAACCTGACCACATGCGTTACGTTATGGTACATGTATATTATTATGTGCTCCAACCTGACTTTAAACAGAAGATGTGAGATCTGTATATTGCTTATAAGGTCTGAACAGGTAATATGCATATACACATTTAATATTGATATGCTGTTTAATGTATGAAGTAATACCAATAAATATCATACAGCAGCAACAAATAGTTCAATAAAAGAAAATGATTGGCAACTTCTCAGGCAATAGTTGGGTGCTTTGAGTAATGCCAAGCATTTCAAATAAAACATTGGGTATTTTTTTTTACCTGTAATCACATGATTAGTGCTCAGATAATCAAACAACCCCATACTCAATTAGCTTTTATTTCTCTGTTAATATTCACTTTGTTATTATTTATTGTAGCTTTAAGCAGGTTCACCAAATAAATCCTTTAACAGTATTCAAAGTACAAAGACTTGAGAGTATAAGAATACATGTGCTTATATTAGCCTGAATTTGAGGAACAGGGTCCTCGGCTCATGAGCGGCAATTTTTTAATTTTGGAGTATATGGTGTAGTCTGGTCCTATCTCGCCCATTCTGGTTGTTTGGTGAAATTACATTTGTGTCAGCGAACATTTCAGCGCAGTACTAAGCTGTTGTTGACAGAGCGGAGCACAATAGGAGATGGGCAGCACCCTGACATCTCAAATGACCTCTGTGAGTGTCTGTTCAGGTTTCTGTCAGGCCGCTCCCAAAAGACAGATACTGTCGTCAGCAGTGTTCAGTCGGTCTTTCTCTGAGAAAGCTTGGGTTGCAATGAAGAAATTACGAAAGTTTGAACAGAGAAAGTGTTTCTGTGACATTGCTCCGACATGCCATCATCTTTTTCCATCTCGCTCCTAATCTCACCTTTTCCCCCTCTGCCCTCCCTCTCTTACTCCCTCTCTGTGTGATAGGGGTAATTAGTCCCCTGCAGAGATGGCTCTGGTTGTCAGGGGATGAATAGCCTTCAGGATATCGGGCAGGGGCAGATGATGCTGCGTCTTTCAGGAGCCCATCTGAATCATTCATGTCCTTTTTGGGCATCGTTTGGGTCAACAGGTGTAATTGCTGCCTTAACCATGACGAGGTGACCCTGCGTGCCCTCGTCCAGTCGTTCAGCCCCTGTCTGCTACATGCCTACAGTATATGCCACATGTCATGGGGATCAGGCTGCATGCCAGAGTGTACCCTATAACCTGTCAGATGAATTGTCTTAACTGGAAAGTGTGTTTGGCTGTGGAACCCCCTGTGCTGACTGATCTGACTCTGAGTGACATTTCTTGTTCAACAGTCTTATTCAGTTAATGGCTGACTGTTCTTAATGAGGCAGCGGCTTAAAATGTAACCAACCTGAAGCTTAAGGCTACCTCTCATTCTGTCACTGAATTATTACAGCTGCCCAGGAGGTCATTTTTCTGGTCAGTGATTCAGTGGAATAGTGCAACAACCTTTTAATTGATTTTAGTGAAAAAGGACATTTTAGATGTGCTAGAGTAGGAAAAGCTCTGGTGTTATTAATGGCACGTTTCTATTCATGTGTCCTATTCAGCCATGAGACAGGATGTCGAAACTGATTCAGCTAAAGGGATTATTATTTTCTCCTGTATTTAAAAAAGTCTACAGTGAAATAGTGTGTGAAGTGTTTTCCCTCTTCCTCATTTTTTAATTTATTTTTTGCATATCTTGATGATAGTTTAATGATTCAGATCATCAAACACTGGCTTCAGCACATTAAATCTGAAATAAAAGAATGGATGTAGTATCCATAAAAACTAGAATTCTTGTGAAGTTCTGAATAAGCGGGTTTTACCTAAATGAAAACTGCTCACATAAAAGCTGTGACTTGGCACTTTATTGTAACATCAGTGATTTGATTTCAAACTCAGATACTGTAGTGTAGTTGACTGTGACTGCACTTAGTAACAATCTGTTAGTCATTCAGCCTGTGCTGCTGACAACTGTGAAGCTATGCAGGGGTCACTACGCATCGTTTCATGTCCGGGCACATTTGATACAAGTTAAACAGCACCTCTCATGCAGCTCAGGAATTTCCATTGTTTCAGTGTTGGTTTGTAAACGACACACACACACAAACATACATTATGTTCCTAAAATACAAGGATGAAATTAAATGTGACCGTTTACTATGCAAATAAAGCAGTGCAACAGCTTGATCTGTCTGATCTCTCTTTATCCTCTTTGCAAACCTCTGTTGTAGTCCTGTCTGGTTTTGTTGTCGAGGGGGTCAAAGATCAGAGAGATGGCGCTATGAGACAGATTCCTGAGACACTTTTTAATTTAAACCACTGGGGAACGTTAAAACTCTTAAATCCTCCTAAGGTCCCTCAGTGTTCAAATCAGTTTGAGTTCTTTTGAAGTCTAAATGTGTGATCGCTGATCACAGTGATCTGCTTTTAAGTATTTGTCTACTGTTATCTTAGGTGACGAAGCTTATACAGGAGCTCCGCAACCAGAAAGACAATCTGAAGGATGAGATAAAGGACCATGAAAAGAAGGTGAGACTGCTCAAAGAAATAATCCTCTTTCTATATGTTTTGTACTTTGTTTTGAGGAACATATTTCTGACAAACTGTAACTGAGAAGATAGTTTATGGATGAAAGGTGAGATGGTAGTCATTCCCCTACAGCTGAGAAAAATTAGATGATTATTCATGTAGATTGGTAGATAGGTTGATAGAGAATTAATTACTATTACAGTAACTGCCTTAAGCATGACAAACAAATAACAGGACTTTAAGAAGTGAGGGGCACATGTTCCCCAAAGCCCCAGTGGAAATGACATCCTCTTCCTGAGATACCCTCTCTCCTGTGTCTAGTTGGTTGGTGCTCAACAAGACACGTTCACTGTTGTGGAGAAGTGCTGCCACCGTGTGGACGCTCTAGAAGAAACTGTGGTGAGCGTGCGGGAGGATGCAATACGGCTTGTGAGCTTTACTCTGTACTGGACTAATTTGTTTATCCTCTGCTCTCACTGTGACAGACTTCTCTGAAGGACAGCTTTCAGAAGTATCCAGTCCCAGAGCAGCTTAGTCAGTATGTCACCTGGGACACCATGCAGTCTGCCCTTCTCAGCAAGACGGAAAACCTTCAAAAAGTAAGATCCAGAAAATCCTAAAAGATATTTTAAGGTAATATACTCAATGTGGCCATATGTGTGCAAAAATAGGTCTTGGTTGATGTAAGTAAGGGTTTTCTGAACCTCTGAAGCTTTTTATCCAGAACATGACTAGTATGAGAAATGACGAAGGAGCTGCACAGCTCTTGTTTGTCCTGATAACACTGTGGGGATTGACTGAGGCTCACATATAATTCTAGGTTTTATCACTGTATATTCTTGAAAGTACTGTCAGATTGTATAGATGATATAACATTAATAAATCAGTGTAGCTCATAAATAACTGTAGGCTTAGATGACATTTTATCAACCCTGTTTATTGTTGTGTGCAAGTTCAGATTTGAATCAAAATCAGCAACCACATTAATTAAATCACAAAATCTGACGATGTTGCTGTCTGCTTCAGCATTTCTGTGTCTTTTACAGGAGCTTGTAAACTCAAGGGCTGCTGGTTCAGTCAGGCCAGTCAGACCCACACACACACCTCTTAGCAGCAGCTTCACTGCTGCAAACATCTCTTATACCAGCACACCCTCCTCCCCCAGCCCTGTGGATGATGCCGTCAGGACAGCATCTCCTACTCCTCCAGTCATTTCTGCAGAGATTTCCACTGTCCAGCAAGCAACGGATGTACAGCCCACAGAGCCCTCTTCAGTCCTGTCACCTCAGCAGACTCATCTTGAAACCGACCTGATGACTGCTGGTATCCCTCTGTCTCGAGCGACCAGCGGTTCAGAGCGGTACTCAGAGACAATGGAGACTCTGAGAAACATCGGCAAACTGAAGGAGAACTTTGACAAGATGGAAGCTCGTTTGGCAGCTCTGGAGGAAGGAAAGGTGGACAAGGTTGAGCTGACTAATCTCAGTGAGCTCATAACTAACACAGGTGAGTAAAGTAAATCATTTGATGTACCCTGCTCTTTCATTGACCTCTAAAGTGTTCTGAATCATTTATGTTTTGTTGGAATCCGCATCACTGACTTTTACTTATGTTCCAATTTAGGTTCCCAGGATGTGTCTGATAACCTGATGGATCAACTGAAACAGCAGAGAGATTTGATAGACAGCCTGTCGAGTGACTGGGAAAAGGTGGGTGAAAGAAACAAAACGTTGTCAGTAGAATAGTATTACACTTCAATCAGGCCTAAGTTAAATTCCTCAGCATCACATAGTATCTGTTCTAGTGAGTGTTCTGATGATATAATGTGTCTCAAAAGCTGAACAGTTTGTTAGACATGTTTATGAACCCAACTAACCAAGAAGGAGAAACCATCTCAGAGGGAGCTACAGAGAGTGTGGACAGTGGAGAGTTTCATGAATTGCGCCGGCAAATATTCTACCTCAGGTAGATCTGTTGGCGCACTATTCTTTAAATCCACAGCTGAACACATGTTTAGTTGCTCTTGTCAGACCCCCTATGATTGGTTTAAGCAGACTGGAAAGATGCACTGGAGTTAAGAACACTGTGGTAGTTGTTCTGGTTAGAGTCTGATTGACAGTACCTGTTGGTTGTCAGACAGATGTTTTGAGCCTCAGAAACATTATATGTAAGACTAGTTTAGTTTCCTAGGAGTTTACAATAAACAATGGAAGAAATTATTATAGAAGAAATATTGACATATTTCCTAGTTTTATTACATCCAACTCATATAAATATGTAAATATAAAGATAAGCAACTTGTGTTCCAGGGGAATAATAATGATAATAATGATGCATTCATTTACCATTTTATTGTTGCACTTTTAAAAGTTTCAGTTAAGTTAGTGTGAGCTTCACCTGAACATTGCCTCTAAGAACTTAACTTGTTTTCTCTATGTCCACAATCACCTTGTGTCATATTTTGCTGTCAGCTTTAGTCAGTGCTTAGATCAGTTACCGTGTTGGTCTGTGCTTTCATGCTCCATCCCACATCGTATCCAGGAGGTCTGTGCAGAAACTGGAGGAGGACATGAAGCAGCTGAAGGCTAAACAGGCTTTATCAGACGAGAGAATGACAGATCAGAACCTGCAAGATCAGGTCAGACAGGAAGACATGTTACTGAGGGATAGTTAGAGGAGGGTAGTAACTGCTGCCAGTCAATGAACAAGAATAGTATCATAATACAAAAGCCAGAAACCAAAGCTTGAGCTTTTATATGTTTTTACATACATTATCCTGCAAAATTTAAACATTTTTGTAACAGGAATATTAGTAAATGTTAGGTTCTTGTTGTACAACATCAAAGGAATATCAGTTGTTTCTGGAAAATATAGTATTACACAAATGAATGGCTGTAATCAACAGCAAGAGGTTGATATCATAGCCCAGTGTAATATGAACATATATGAGTCTAATCTCAGCTCTGTGCCCTCTGACCTCAGCTGGACGACCTGCGAGGCATGTTGGAGGAAATGATGCTCTCCTTGACTTCTGAGCTTTCCAGCAACCTTGAGGACGAGGACGAGCAGGATGAGAGCAATAGCGAGGCCCTCGATCAAAACAAAGAGAGATCAGTTTTCACCAGTCGCACAGTGAACATTGGCAGGAAGCTCAGCCGTCTGTTCCAGTACTATGAGCAGCTGCAGGACACAGTGAACAACCTTCTCCAACAGCAGACAGGGGGCAGAGCAGGGCCACTGAAGATCAGAGAGGCAAGCCAAATCAGTACAGGCAGACATTTGGGTTAACAAGAAGCAGAAGTGTTGAGTCAGAGCTGAGTCACTGTCAAGAGAGGAAAATGGATGGATAGAAATATTCATATAATACTTAAAGTATTAGCAGTTAAAGTTTGTGCTTGTTGTATGCTTTCATTTAAATGAACCACAGGAGCAAAAATCTGACATCTGAAATGTGTTTGATGGTGTCTCATATAAGGTTACCTGCACTCGTGTGGTTCTTCCCATACTGGTATCCTTGTGTCTCTCATCTTGGGTGGAAAATGAACTGAGTGATCTGCCACGGCTCTTTATGTCACTTTGTACAACATTATCTACTAAATGAATCAACAGTAAATATACTATTTGTATATGATCGATCCAACTCAGTGTCTCAGTACACAGAGTTTAAGACTTTCTCAGTATTCACTTCAGATATGTTACAGTGTGGCTGTGGGAAACAGAACTAATAGAACAAATGCTTCAGTAATTGTGCCACATTTGTAATCATATTTTTGTTAACAGCATTATTGAATTTTGTCTCTCTTTGTGTTTTTCTTCGTGTCCATTTGTGTTCTGTTTAAAATGTATCTCTGTGTGTGGGTGGGTGTACATGTAAACATACAGATTTGGACTTGGACATACTGCATGTTTTTATTTACTAATGCAACACTTTTCGTTTTCAGCAAATTGATGACCATCTGTGACTGTTTTGTCATTTAACATGACTCTGTAAATGTGTGTGTGTGTGTGTGTGTGTGTCAGAACGTGGAGCTGGTGAACGATGTGCAGAAGGCGATCCTGCAGCTTCAAGCTGAGTGTGAAAAACTGCACGAAACCACCAGGTGTCTGCACGAGGACAACAGACAGAAACAGAGCCACATAGAGGTAGACAAGCAAACACCTTTCTGCAAAAGGATGCTCTTTTTCTTTATCTCTGTATGTTCTTGACTATACATCATTCCTTTTATCTATTTGTCTGAGTTCCAAATGAGTAAAATGATCTAGTAGTTAAAAAAACACTTTGTGTGCGCCAGAAATAAGTTCTTTCCTGCTTTCCCTGTCGTTAATCATTGCTTACAGTTGAGTTGTTGTTTGCACAGGAACTGTACAAGACGACAGAGGAGCTGGATGAGAAGAAGGCTGACAAGCAAATGGTGGAAAGTGAAATTGTAAGTGGCTTTAAAGTAACTCAGTAAAGGGAAGACTCATACAGGTCTTGTGAAAGAAAATAAAGAAAAAAAGTAATTTGTTAAGAGGAGGGATTATGTCATTGGCTGTTAAACTCGTTGTCTCTCCACACCTAAAGAAAGCAGATAAATCTGTGCTGGAGAGCAAAGTGAGTCGTCTGCAGTTTGACTCTGCCACAGAGCAGCTGAACACTATGTTCCACGAGCTGCTGAACAAAGTGATGGGCCAGGAGCAGGACTGGCACAAAGTCATCGACAAACTCTCAACTGAGATGGAGTGTAAGGTAGGGATGTGCTGAAATAGGGTGGTGATTGTCTAACTGTACATTTCTTACGGAGGTGATAATCTGTGCTGAACCACATGGGGTTTGACTCCTAATCTCACCATAGTTGAACAGGATTGAGTTGGACTCTGTGAAAAAGCAGCTGGAAGACCGCTGGAAAAGTATCCACGAGAGGCTGCAGGCTCAGGGAGCTCCAGAGCACGAGGATGCTGCTGGTATCAGGAAGTAAGTGTAAGCAGGCACTAATCACTGCTGTGTTTGTGGAGTGAAAGTGAAAAGAACCCTTTTTTATTCTTTTTATTATTCTTATTTCACTGAGATACTCAGTTTTGCTGTTTCCATCACTTACCAGTGGGTGTTTCATACCCTGAAAGTCAAGAACTTAAGGGTGATGCTTCTTTGTGTTTAATTCCAGACAGCTCGTGGACAGATTTCACTGCCTCTCTTGTGACCGACCTGTTGTCAAGCACACCCCTGGCCCGTGAGTCAACCCTAGATTACAAAATATAACAACTTTATACCCTAAAACATTACTGAGTAGCCTTTAAACTCCTCTGCTCTTGGATGTTTCTTGGGGGGGAAATAAAAGGCATTTGGTGACACTGCCGTCCACTCCTGGATTTCCCTCACACAAGTCCATCAGGCCGTTCACCGTTTACGCTCTGGAGCAGTTTCGACAGCACTACAGGAGGTGAGATCATCGGTTTACATCCAAGTGTCCTCTATTCTGCGGCAGGTGGCACAAGAATCCTAAAAGCCAAAAATAATTCAGTTACAGCTCAAACTAATGCTGTTAGCAGAAGAGATAATAGAAACACTGGCAGTTGTTAGTTTCCACAGTCTGACTGGAAGTTGGCCTTACTGTCTCAGCCTTAGACCAGGGACCAACCGCTACAACTTTGAGCTAGCTAACACCAGCAGGATAAGAGAGCAGCTTCAGAAGAGCCACGCCGTGATGTGCAGACAGATAGAGAGTGTGCAGAGACGCCTGAAACACCATGACCGAACTGGCAGCCATAACACCATGCGTGATAACCTGAACCAAAATCAGCCAGGAGTCCAGCAGTGAGTCAGGGTCAGGACACGGGAGAGGACAGGAGGAGAAGTTAAAGGAGGCAGATAGAGAGAAGATGAAAATATATTGTATCTAACCAGGTTTTACAAATGCTGAGTCCTGAAACATCATTAGTTCTCATCGTGTTTTTGAACAATTATAGTACAAACTGATAATTAAATGTTCTAACACACCCTTTCTGTGTTTTCATGAATTGGTGGGTTTCTCTAAATGAGCAGCGAGCGTATCGCTGAGCTGACGGACTACAGTCACCTGGCTGTGTCGCGGAGTTGCGGGGGGAGTCACACGGTCACATCATCCAGTCAACGACGCACCGGCCTGCAGTATATGAAGCACCACAGCCAGCCTGAGGTGGACAGTGTCATTCAGGTAAGACTAATGAGAGTGTCGAGCTGGAGCAGATTTTACACTGAACATACGACCAGACAAATTGTGAATTGCTTTTCATCATACAGAGTTGATCTATTAGCTCTGTTGGTGACAGCACACATTTCAGCAACACTGATGAACTACTTACACAAGCATCTGTTGAATTTTTAAAAAATAGTTTAAAAAAGCTTTATGTAATTGTCATCCAGAGGTCAGACAGAGCACCAGCGCATCTGGGAAAACCTGGAGGATCAGTTTGTCCTTAGAGCTGCTTTTCTAGAATAACGTGGAAAATACATAAACTTGTCTAGAGCAGAACATTTATGGCCTACGCAACAGTAAGGGGGCTAGGGAATGCATTATGTGTCCTCACACTGACTGCCATACAGAAATATGTGTGTGTGTGTGTTTCAGTCAGAGGAGGTTGACATCGTCGGACTGGATGGTCATATTTACAAAGGTCGCCTGAACCCAGCAGCAACAAGAAATTCAGAAACCAAACTACCTACAATTTCTGCCAAAGACGGTACATTCTTTACATTTCTGCTGTGTTTATTCCTCAAGCATTAAATCGTGGATTTTTTAACAGCAGCGACTGATCACACTGTAATACTGTGTTAAGAAAAGCAAAGAGAGCAGCACCACATAAAATACACAGTGACACTGAATTAGAGTAGAAAAAGATAAAAACAAAAAAAGGAGGAAGGCTCCTGAAGTTTGTTTCTAATGTTTCTAATAAGTGAAAATCCCGCGTGCACTCCACTTTTGAGATGTTCATATATCATAACTATGATATTATTATCAGAGGTCTTGACAGCTCTATTACAAACGTGTTGGTCAAATGAAGAAGTAATTTCAAACCTGTTAAGACGCTCAAATATAGAATGTCTAACTGTGTATCTTGACTGGGAGTTACTGGTCGGGTCTGTGGTGGTTATGAACTTAGATCATGTTGAACTGTGCTTGAAAGGCATGTGCAAGACCAAAGACAAACCCAGAGGCTCCCCATCACACAAACCTGCCGTTTCTCCAGAGGTGGGATTTATCACTCATCAGCCCCAGAGTGCCAGGAGCGCCCAGTGCAGCCGCTCAGGTGAGTCAGACG
Organism: Anabas testudineus; assembly: GCF_900324465.2. Lineage (NCBI taxonomy): Eukaryota > Metazoa > Chordata > Actinopteri > Anabantiformes > Anabantidae > Anabas > Anabas testudineus. The sequence continues at coordinate 5,121,678 of NC_046617.1, read as the reverse complement.
CACAGTTTTACCCAGTTGTCTTCGTGCCTCCGATCACAACACCACCCGTTGCAGGACCTCTTATTACTGTCTCTGAATACGTCAGGCTGAGTGTTTGGGAGAGAGATTGTATTCAAACTATGTGTCCTGCTTTTGTGAGTCTGTAACTGAATTGTATCGTCCTCCACTTAGAAATATTTTAGGTTGTCTTTGCAAATCCTACGTACATTGCTGTGCTGTGTTTACATCATTTTGTGACGCAAAGACTATTAAATTTGTTCCTTCGTGTCTGTAAAGAAGGAAAGAAGCACCACCTCACCTCCTCTACTCCTTTGTGTTTACAGCCTCCAGCCTCTCGGGTCGGGACTGGCCCGTGTCGGCTCTGGGCTGCGCTTCTCAGAGCTCCATCTCTCAAACTTCAGCTGCTGGAGAGAGCAACTCAGAGCCTCTGGACAACCAGCAGGTCGGCCTGTAGGGGGCGACAGAGAGCTCTGTACCAGTTTTATTTTATTGAGTGTTATTTAAATGTTTTTGCACAAACCATAAAGCCCCTGTCAAACACTGGGTCCAGTACTGTAACTTTTTATTTTGTACTTTGACTTTCTGTGATCAGCCGCTTTGATTACTGTTATTACTAATAATAGTAATTATTATTATTATTATAATTATTAATAAACTTGAGTGGAGTTTTCCAATCAGTGATTCACAGTGTTTACAGACAGCACACACGAAACCTCTTTCTCATTACACCCTCATATGCAGGTTTCATGATATTTGAAGTGCTTGTTAATATATTTGTCAGCAAGTTTAACTATTCCTGTGATGACATATTTTATTCTAGCTGTGTTTTCCTATATTGTCATTTATTAACTGCTTACATTTGTTCCTAAGAAAAGTACCAAAGCAGTAGCAGTAGCAGTACCAGGGACAGTAGTACTGCTTGAACATCTGTAAAGTAAGATTTTATGCCTATTGTCTTTGTTGAACTGATCTGTAAGTGTTGTAGATTGTTTTATACAGAGCTGTATTATTGCAGAGAGACACTACTGGCTGCTGCTGTCAATACACAACAGTGTGTATTTATAGGCAGCCAGAGTCATAAAACTCCCCCCTGTGTTGTTGCTTTCAGCTGTCAGCACTTTGTGGCAGGAGGCCAGCAAAACCTGGGTGTTGCATCATGAGGGGAAACGCGTCACTACTACCAGCAGAAGTGCACATCCTGTTCACAGAAACACCAGGCTCAGAACAGGAAGGGCACGGTAGGAGTTTAAATGAAAGTAGGAGAGTCTGAAGTGTGGTCACAAGTTGAAGAATCATTTCCTGTCATTGAAGAATCTGGTTTTATGTCAAGTGACTTGTTAAGTAAGTGGTTGGTGTGTTTGCAGACCTCACTGTTCTAAATGGTTCCATTTTAAAGATGTCAACCTGATGCACGAGTATTTTCTGTGGTAAAGAGCCCCTACAGATATTAACTAAAGAACAGTTTTAAGTACTTTTATTTTAGGCTCTACTAGACTTCAGAGGGTAAACTACTAATTTATAACATTATTATTGAGACAGCTAAGGTTTTTTTGTCAAAGCAGCCAAATTTATCCATCCATTTTCTTAACTACTTGTCCACTCAAAGGTCACGAGTAGAGCTTATCCCAGCTGTCATTGGGCGAGAGGCGTGGTACACTCTGGACAGGTCGCAAGTCCATCTCATGTTTTAGGCCATTTTAGAAATGCAACTTTAAAATGATCACTCATTCTTTGTGAACTCATCTAAGTGCCTGTGATATTTGTCTTGTATGTGGGGTGCTGGCAGTTTTAAAGTATTTCATTATCATTATCAAATCAGAGTCACAAGAACATTCTGACTTGTGCTGAAAACCTTTTGCTCATTCACTTCATTTTATCACTGAAGGTAACAACACACTTCCCCTTTTATGTTGCGTTAGGGCACTGGAGTGAAGCACACATCAACTGATGAGAAACGCAAACACAGGCTCAGTTTGTCACTCCAACCACATCCTTCCTCAATCTGCAGGCTCACTAATGCAAACAAGATCAACTTCAGTTCGGGGAAACCACAACATTTTGTGCTTTCTCAACCGTCCTTTAGTTCTTCAGTCAGAAAACAAAACAAAAGTGATGAAACGCAGGCAGCAGTGAGAGATGAACCCGCAGAACATAGCAGATCATACCTTGTTTTATTAAACATATAAATACAAATTTCAACAGAGGAAATGAATACAAAGTACTTGAGAGACATCTCTATAAAAGATCAGAGCAGAGTTAATGTCTGAGGGTCCATGAGGGACAAAATCCATTATCCAAGTAATAAAAACTAAATAATAATGAATCAATCGTGAGTGGGAGATCTGAAAGAAAACAACACCCAGGTCATAAAAACCCTCAGGCTGGTTGGGACACATCAAGTGTGTGTTACTGTCTGTCCGTTCTAAATTCCAAGGTAAAGACGTTACGTCGGTCAAATCTCCATGAGAAACAGTCACCTCCACCGTTCTGTGGATTTGCTTAACAGAGCTAAGAAACCAGTAATCAACCCGGCAGGAAGCTCAAACAATGACTCCCCTGTTGGCAGAAAACCTCCCGACCTGCAGGCCGCTCGGTATACACAGCAGAGAGGCCTCTGTTCCAGTCGACGACAAATCCCATCACCAACAACAAACCAGATTTTACAGACTTTACATTTGCCTCAACTCGTCCACAAACCGCTGTGCTGCTTGATTTAGAAGGAAAAATCCACCCTCGGGTCACAGAACACAGTCAGAGCTCAGAGCCTGATTCCAGAAGAACCAAACCAGCGGCTTTGTATGTTTAAACCTTTTTACTGCAAAACGCAATCACAGCTGAGCAGTGTGGAATTTTGAGAGCTTTTTTTCTCCATTCAGGCGTCTGCACATTTAAGTACAAAAAAAAACATCACTGAATATGGAGTCTGTTTACAGAGTCCAGCTATTATTTTAAGGCAAATAAAGCTGCAACAGAACTCTTTTGAGAACTGATTCATGCATTCAAAGTGTTAATATCTGTTCATACTCATCCTATAATACGGTAAACTGAATATCATTAGGTTGTGGGCTGTCAGTAAGCCAAAACCAGACATTTAATGATCCATGCTGGCGGTTTTACATGTTTAATGTGTCACAGCTAAACGTCTTTCTAACCATTTCTCAGCTTCCATTCACTTCAGCTCAGTGACAAAATCATGCAGCAGACTGATCTTCTCATATTTTAACATATCACAGTAAATACATTAAAGCTGAACTGATTAAAGCTACACTATGTCTGCATCTGCACATGGAGAGGTGCTGTCAAATACTCCTGTGATCAAGAATCAGTAGCTTTTTATATTTTTATTTATTTATTGTAATTTAAAAATGAAAAATACCTGATTTAGCCTCATTTGTATATTGTAGCAATAATCAATCATTCAAAGTCCAGTAACTGCTAGCTGCAGCCTTGGAGTTAAAACTGTCTGAACCTCACCACTCAAACTGTAGTATTATTTTACTCTGTGATAAAGTTCATTACTAAAATAAGTTTCAGAAGTCTGCTTTCATAATTTTAATGTTGTGCAAAAACAAATACAGTAGAAATGTGTCTTGCTTGCATTCAAAACGGTCAACAAAAATGTCAAGTATACATTATTGACCTTGCAAAAACACAAATAAGGTCTTCAAAGAAGGGGCAGTATGATGTCGCGTCAAAGGGTTCTGCTGCTGGCAGCCGCTTTAGAGAGAAGCTGTGTCGCCAGCACCAGAAAATTCACACAGCTCCATCAAGACCGTGAGAAAATTCACAAACAAAGACAGGCCCAGGGATGTAAATCACCGATAGCTGTTTCAGTGTTTCAGGGTGGATTTTTCCTTCAGGTTACGCAGAATTCGATTCATTCCTGATTCAGGTGTTGAAATGTCATTTTATCAGGTGAACGGTACACATGTAGCAATTTCATGAAGAGAGGTCTCTCCTGCTTTAAAAAGTGAGCAGGTACTAACAAACCGCTGGACGATAAAACTCAAAAATACAGAAACACTGGTAATAGTTGATTGTCTGTGTGAAGCTGTGAACAACTATGTTTTTTTTTTTGTTTGTTTTTTTTAAAAGAGTATTTTCCTTTTTTCTTGCATCCCTCTCACACCCTGATTTCGACAGGTTGTTCTTCTTTCTCACGATCGTGAGCTGACGGTGTCTTTTTGTTTCACAATTAATGGTTAAAACTAATCTCCGGCTGATTTTCGAATGTTTTGACATAAATGGGACATGGCTCACAAAAAGAGTCGGCGAGGTTTTTGTGGATCCCAACAATCCTTAAGAGCTGAATTCATGTCAGATCTACAAAGACAGGATTTTGCCATCCATCCAGCTCTGGTGTGAATCCCCCCCCATCATTAGTCTTCAGCTCAGTTTCTACCTGTTTAAACCCTCGGATCCTGTCTGTGTCTGCAGCAGAGAATACATTCAGAGCACATGTGGGGCCTCTCCCATTCAGACAGACAGAGGTAGGAGTGGTTGAGCGTCTGAAAGGTTGTGTGGAAAATCACTGAGTCGATCTCTAAAGCCTCCACAGACACAGAAACATGGCAGAGGTACCGGCAGCTCCTCGCCCATCTACGTCAAAATATTCTCAAATCAGATGTGATGAAATGTGCGTTTGTTTTTGTTTTTTCCATTTATGTGTCACCATCATCGGCGTAACTGAAATCTTTTGGCTGAGGTTTTATTTACATCTGCCTTTCATTAGGAAACTAAACAAAGTTCATTTGTGAGGTTTTTGGCTGAAGTCGCAGAACCAGCAATCAGGAGAATTTAAAAACTACGCTCCTGGTGGATCTGCGCCTGAATCCTCAGGGACAACAGGCCAACATGGCCTCGCTCAAAGTCTCGTCTTTGATGGTCTGGCTGAAATGACTGAAAACTGAAAGTCTTCATTAGAAACGTGGCAGCTCTGAGTCAATTATTCATGGTATTATTGCAAGCTCTGCCGTTCTACCAATATCACCGACAAACCCGTCTTACTAAACCCAGTTTATGCTTCTCGTGTTTTGCCACTACATTTGAACTGCAGAGCTAAGTTTGACAGTTGTTCCTAAAAATAAAAGCCCAAGACCCAAAAATGTAATTTAAACCAAACAAACAAAAAAATCTAAAGTCAGAAAATATCCACATTTGTTTTTCTTTTTCACAATACATGAATATATAATTGCCTAATTTAAATTGCAGTATGGACAACTGATTAGTTGATCAATAAGAAGTAACTGTTGGCGAAGAGCAAAGATCTTTATAGTCTTTAAGAAGCTTAATGGACAATTTAAATAGTATTATTATATATATTATTATTATTATAGTACTTCACCAATGCTAGAGAGTAAATGCTTTTGTCACTGATCCATAATCTTTGTTGTCATGAAGTTCTGAGAATCTCATTTGTTCTTTTATTTTTGTATTTATTTGTGTTAACTTTGTTCAGTGTAATTTAGGTGTTCATAAAGCCTGAAAACTCAACGCCCAGCTCTGCAATTCGCCTGTGAAAACACACGAGAGGCACAAACTGCACCAACTCTTCCCAAAGTAACGTTAGTGTCTGCACATGAAGCCCTGCTGCTCTAATATACCATCATGTGATCTGAAACTCTACTTTATGGATGCACTGTTAATACATATCTATAATCCTATCCACACTGTACATGTCCCGCAGAAACATACGCAATTTCTGAAGCCGTTTCATCCACAACCTTCCTGATTTGAGCTCCAGTCACTTTGTTTATCTGCTGGTTATTGCCGACTTCCTGTCTGATTATTTCTGAACCCTATGAGAGAAAAGTTTCTAAAAAGAAAGAACAGAGCACTTCACTAGATCACAAGGCTCCTCTCCTCAGGAAGTGCTCTGAGGGGTCTTGGGATTGGTTCCATCAAAAGTGAAATTAGTTTTTGCTCTCCGCCCCCCAAAAAAGTGTTTTTGGGTTCAGAGAGTCCGGCTTTTAGTTTCTCAGTGTTGTCAGTGACCTCCAGGTTCTTCCTCGGCTTAGATGAAGACGTATTGTAGACAGACAGGAGAGGTGTCTCCTGCAGATCTTCAGTTTAGAAAAACAAGACCAGAAAACAGCAGGATCTTTGTCTTTTCAACCCAAACGGGTTCGTCCTCTTCACATGAAACCCCCTCGTTCCCACCCGCTCCCAAAACAGATTCATTTGGCTACACGTGTACCTCTCCCTCCGCGCCCCCCCCGCAACCCCCACCACTTAGTCTCATCTCTGGCCGTGGAGCGCCGATACGACAGGGGGCTGCTGGGAGCTGCTGGGCTGAGAGACAGGAGGCCACATGGGAGTCTGTTGCATGTGGTGGTGGTGGTAGTGGTGATGCATGTGGTGGCTGGTGGGCGACGATGGGGGCAGCCAGGCCGGCTGGTGGCTGGGCGGCGAGGAGGCCCAGAAAGAGCTGAAACCTGATGTGGATGAGGCGGCCGGGGGGGAGCAGGCCATGGTCATCTGGGAGGGGCCGCCGCCAGCGCTGGAGCCACAATCAGATGCTCGCAGTTTGGAGAACATGGTGATGGCGTCGGGGAAGTTCGGTGGTGTAGCAGGAGTGTTTCTGGGAGCACACATCTGTTTGAAGGAGAAATGAGACGGGACATAAGCAGAAAGTAGGAACAGCAACAGTTCATCAATCAGTTCAAAGGCAACTTCTTCCATCTTCAGCTTTGTTCCTGTGGTTCTAGTTTGGACAGTAGATACAGAAAACTCCCCTCTGCCTTCCTCACCAAACTCTTTCTCTTTACACTTAGTGAATGAATACTATGGAGAAGAAGCTAGAGTACTGCAGTAAATTCAGAGCTCTTTCTCTGTAGGTGCAGCTGTTAACCAAACAGATGCATCTAAAGTTGACCCAAAAATACGAAAGGCAGTTCATATAGGTTAAAATTCCTTGCTTTAATTACGTTAAGCAATGTTAGTATTACTTAAGGCAATAATAACATTGTCCAGTGCAAAACTGTAGCCCACTGCTGACTGCTGTTGTGCTCAGGACCATGCACCGTGTAAATTTAGCCATCAGCAACGTGGGAGGCACTTGCTGTTACTGAGAGTGACAAACACGGGAGCCCAGGACTCCTAATTCAATAGAATCCCTCTTTCAAGATCTATTTGAGACGAGATCTTTGGTGGAGAAACTACAAGTAAAAGAGCTGAGCTCAGATAAGACAGATGGTTAATATTAAAAGGTATACATGACCTACATGTATGTCTGAAAACATTAACAGGACCACTTTTGGCATATTGGGACAGTTAATGGATGTGGTTAGATATGGCACAATCCCTGCTAGAATAATAGCTGTGTGACTGTAGTGAGCAACCTAAGATAAGAAACTGCCCACGAGAGCAGAACTATATGAAATGATGTTTATAAGTAAATTTGAAAACTTGACTTCTGTATAATGCAACTGCAATAATGCAGTAATGCTAACATCTTTAATATAGTTAGGTTCGACAGTCCAGTTGCCATGACTCAACTTCCAGATAACTTCACCTGGATGACTGAGAATCATCACAGATTCCTTTACATAGTAAAATGAAGTGTGGTGAGCTAAAAAAAAATGTTGCAAATAAAGGGAGGAGACTAAAGATGTAATAAAAAAATACTGCACTTTTGTGAATGGAGTTTGGTGGAAGCTAAGGCGCAGTGCTCACGCTCTAAAATATTGTAGTTATAGGAGTTAAGCACACGCTGCGTTTGTGTTTCGGGCTCCTTTTTTTTGCACTATGCTCTAAATATAACAGTCCTCCCTCTGGCCTCCTGCGGCACAGCTGAGAGTCCCCTCCTCTATATCTGGCTGCAACCTCATCTGTGTGTGTGTTTGTTTGTTTGTTTGTGTCCCTGTGCTTCGGCTGCCAGGAGAGCACCACTTTTCAAATTACTCTTTAATTGATGTTCTCACTGCAGACTCTTGGCATTTAGCAGTGCGTGGTACACAGCTCACATTTCCACACTCAAATCAGTAAACATAAGTATAAGATGAGCTAACTCCTTTTATATTATCAAAGACATTTACATGAGAGACTTTTTATAGTATCAGTGGTGATACTAAAACAGTGGTCTGAAAATCTGCGTCATCAAAGGCATCGCTGGTATTTTTAGACCAACATTCCTTTCCAGAAATTAAACATAGATTGGACCAATATTTAGTTTCTTATACTGGTCCAATCTAAGCTTTTTAATTCTGCCAAAGCGGTAACGTCAGTCAGAACAGTCCCTAACCTCTTTTGTTTGTGTCTACTTAAAATGAAGTAACGTCTGCAAGTGAGTCTTTGTCACAGGCAGGGATGGATTCTGATAGTCGGTTCTATTTGGATCCGGTCCCACACACTGGGCTTGACTTAGGTCTGTGGCCAACAAAACCCTTATCGAATCCTTCATTCACTTCCTCTGTTTAGTTTAGTCTCTGCTCGCCCTCTTGCTGACACTACACACATGAGCAAAGAAAAAACAGTAGACGGTCAAAAGTCAACGACACAACTGCTCCAGTAAGACGTGCAACAGGAAAAGCTGCAGTAGCACCAGGAACAGCTCTGGCCTGTTCAAACCAGAAACTGTCCAGTTTTTCTTAATTTTCAACAGCTTGTTTTTGTGCTACATGTTTTCAATGTAAATTATCTTCCAAAGGACTGAAACTATTCCCTACCCCCTGCACTGTGGCCTAATGATAAAACTACTCATTCTGTTAGGACGTGTCAATCCGGCTGTAACACTGTGGCTGTAACCATCTTTATTTGTTTTAAAGACGTTTTGTCAAATAAAATGTTAACAACCGTCATATACAGTGTCAAGAAAAAGTATGTGAAGCTTTGGGAATTTATTGGTTTTCTGCATTAATTTGTCATAAATATGATCTGATCTTCTAAGTCAAGTGTGTTAACAAATATAATGTGCCTAGGGTAATAAAAAATCTGTTCTTTCATGTCTTTATTGACAACAACCATAAAAACCTCACTGTGCGAGTGTGGTAAAGTATGGTGGGGAAGAAATCATGATTTGGACCTGCTTTGCTGCATATGGCCCTGGCCAGCTTGCAATGTTTGAGGGGAAGATGAATTCAAGTGTATCAAAAAATTCTTGAGGATAATGTGAGAATGGCCGTAGGTCAAGTAAAACTCTGTAAAAGCTCCTGGTTGAGGGAGTCAACCACTTGTTAATTCACATACTTTTTCCATTATCATTATGAGGTTTTTATGGTTCTTCTCAATAAAGACATGAAATTATTATTTTAGGAACATCATATTTGTTTTTAAATTCTTATATTATATTAATAATGTTGACTTTCTTGTGATTGTGTGTGTGTATTTAATATTTGTTGACATTATATTTGATAGTTTTTTGTTTTTATTCGATGATGAAAGGGAAAACAGCAGGAAGAAAGTCTGTAAATGCCAAAAAATAGAAAAAAGAATATACCTAAACAATTGAAATACAATCCTTCCTGTACTGAGGATAAAATGTAAACGCTGATCTGTCAGAGGTGGTGGGACTGTTCCTGCACAGAGTCAATAATAAAACCTCTCATGACTCTCTTCTACACCACATGTGAAGGACATGAAGTACCACACCCAGCACACACAGTATTCAGTAGTATTCCTAATGCACACGTCACCCTCATGCATTCACTCCCATCAGACAACATACCACAGAACCAGTTCACCGTCTCCCTGATTGTTCTTGAATGTCATTGTGTTGTGTTGTCTCTCATAAAAAACTGAAATGATCCCTAATATCAATTTTATTTTTGAAAAGATGTTTCCTACACAGTATGTCGGATTTCAGTTTCACCTTTGTTTTCTCAATTAAACAACAGTGGCAAATGTGGAAAAACAACGCCAACATGAACACTGCATCATGTCATGTTAGAGCATGTGTTGCTGCTCTCCGCAGCTATATTTTTATTTTCACTATTGATTAGCTTTGTTTTGTTTGTTTATTCCTCTAGTAATTTAATAATTTGTTCCATTATAAATCCATAATAAGAGACTAATTTATTTGTTTTTACCAACACAAAGCCCAGTGACATTCAATCTACAGCCTCATATGGGAAAGAAAAGCATCAAATTAGCACATTTGACGAAGATAGAACATAAAAAGGTTTCACATTTAGCTTGGAAAAAATGTTACCCATTTGATTATAAAAAATAGTTGTAGATTATTTATTGTTCTGTTGACTGAATGAAGCATTCATTAATTTAATTATTTCAGCTCTAATGGAGGGCACAAATTACCAAAGTAAAAGCATGACTTGCTAAACTGAGAGCATGTTTTCTTTCCTCCTGGGTTCTATACTACTGCACTATTTATGGTTTTATTTGTTCTGACTTTAATATTTCATCATTGGGATTATTGGTTTTAAGTGCGGCTCTGTGAGCATGAACATCCAAGTCACTGCCACAGGAAAATTTCTATTCCATTTGCTGTGCAATCATGCGGTCTGCTGCTGGTGTTTTGAAGAGAGCCATGTTGGCTTTGCTTTGAATTGAAGTCGTAGTCTTGCACCTTATGTTAAGTTGCTTCACTCTGCCAGCCCTGAACAATGCTGTACTCTTCAAAGCCTCGGGCAAAGTGATGTCATTGCACTGCACCCAAAATAATAACAAACCCGGGCCACTTCCTCATCGCTTCAAGCTACAACATGCACCTTCCAGATAAATGAAGGGGCATGTACACCAAATAAGAGCAGCAAGAAGAGGGAGGAGAATAAAAGAAATGAGAAAGAGTGAAAACAAAAACACGGATGCTGCAGCAAGTCGGCATGGTGTTCCTGCATGGCTGAGAACAGACAAATCCCAGGACGCAGCGTGGTTGGTCGACCCGTGGAAGAAGATTCAGACACATGGTTAAAAAACAGGGTTGCATAAGCAGCACTGGGCCAAGAACACAGACATCGCTCTGTACACGCTGCCACAAGTCCGCACTGCCCTCATTTAATTATTTCATTCATTCAAACAGACTTTTGTCAAGCAAATACTAATAAGCCAGTAATTACTGTGTAAAAGCGATACACACACAAACACCCACACACACACCCTTACTTATAGCAGAGACTCTTAATCTAACTGTAATCACATCCAGCCACACCCTGTAATGTGCTTCGAATGAAGTGAGAAGAGTGAAGGAAGCATTTCCTGCCTCAAAAATTAAAGGAAAATTTGGGTATTTTTCACCTTGCCTGTTTCCCAGAGATATGGCCACTGCCACTTTATCAGCTGTGCTAACAACTACACTTCTGCTACACAAATTTGGGGAAACTACTACTTGTCGCTGTTAGAAATGTCTGCAATTCATGACTTGGAACTACAACATGGAGGCTAACGTGACCAGCTCGCAGTTCTGGTCTTAACAATATCTAATCAGTGTTTATTTCACTGCTCTGACTCAGTGATGAGAAGAACTATGTCTACAGCAGCAGTTCCCATGTGGTAATTGTCAGCTCAACTAGTCAGTTGTACAGATTTCAGAGCAAAAGAAAAAAAAAAAAAAAAAAAACAGAGCCTAGCTGGCTGCTGGGAGTCTCGCTGCTGTGTGTAGCCCAGATGTATTAACTCCACCATCAACTATGAGATGGTCGGCCTCAGTTTTGGCCACACACACACACACACACACACACTTTTAGTGAAATGTTTTGTTCTGTATAGAGAAACCGAATATGCTTACCATCTGGTGGTGGTGACTGGGGATGTTCGCCTCCTGGAAAAAGGAGCTTAAGGCCGTCTGTAGAGAGAGGGAGAAGGAGAGGGAGAGAAATCAGACTGTGTTATAAGAACTTTGAATACTTAAAGGATGACTGCACTGATTCTCGAGAACTCCTCGGATGACATCATCTGGGGTCGTTTTTCAGCTGGACGAACAGATTCTTCATACAGGGAAGGAAGATGGAAGTTTAACAACATTCGTACACATCAAACCATCAGAGGAAGAACCGCCCCACCCCCACTTTCACAAATGGGTCAGTTGACACAACTGGTCACATGAGCTCAGGGTTAAATCTATTATCTCTGTGCTGTGAGCTCAAACACAGTCTGTAGACCACAGAAAGGATTTTGCACCTTAGGTACAGGTTAAATAATAACTGACACAATAAAGGTGAAACCAAACGTTGAAAACGGGAAAGCGAGATTAAGGTGAAGGCATCTGAAGGGGTGTTGTTGGTGTCTGGAATATTTTCTAATTACTTCAACCAGTTACTCATTATTTTAAAAAACTAATCTGAAAAGAAATTATTAGTGAAAACAATCACCAGTTGCAGCTCTCCAACACAAAGTCTCCTTTGCTTTGTGGAGAAGCCGACCGGTAGAGAAACAGAGATGTTATAAAAATGTAAACAGCTGCTTTCATGGCTGCTTCCCTGTGCTAACAAGGACAATGAGTTGGCTTCTTGTTCCGCTTTGTTGTGAACACAGCCAAGGCCAGCGTGAACACAAACATACTTCATGACCTCTGAGAAAGAGAAACAACAGGCCGATATCAGAGCCAGCCTAAACAGACCAGGGATCTGCTTTTCCACCCGACGGGAGCAAACGTTCCTGCAAATCTGACTGCAGCGTGACTCACATTAGTGATGGGAAAGACTGAGGGGGACGCCAGTCTTCATGTAGACACGACTCATAACAGTGAGGTCTATAAAATGCCAGAATACAGCGAAATAAACCTGCTGTAATTTCCCCACAGGTAAAGATGACGCCTTCAAATGTCGTCGTTGTGTCTGATCAGCTGTCCAAAATCCAAAGACAGCCAGTTGTCAAAGTCAGGACAGAGAAAAGAATCAAATCCTCCCATTACAGAGGATTTCTTATCTGCTACTTGATTAAGTCATAAAAGAAAGAAAGAAAGTCACAGAAGAAAGTCAAGGGCTCAAAATCTGTAAGATCAGTACATCAGACTTCAGTTGCACCTCCGTTTCTCACTTAAACAACAGTGGCAGCTGGAAATGACATTGATCACTTGGATTCTAAAATAATGTTCGCCTTTATTGTAATGGTACATCCAGTTGTAAAGCTACACGTGCCGTTTTAGTTTTAGTTTTTCCTCCAATTTTCAATGTTATCCCGGCTAATACAACTCTCAAGAAGCTCTCCTTCTTGCTGTGGTTACTGTCCAGACTTGACATCGTGTTTTGTTGTACGCATGTGTGGAACATGTATGCATCCGCAACTGTAGTACAAACTGAAGCGTGTCCGTGGTGCAGGTATGGATCCGTCTGAATGCCTTTAAGCCACAGCACTTTTTTACAGGAAACAGAAAGTATCAGACAGGGAGTGTGAGCTTGTTTTACTGCACAGCGCAGCCTCCATTTCCCTTCACTTGAACAGTTGAACACAATGAATGCAGTGGTTCTCCCTCCTCCTCCTCCTCCTCCTCCTCCTCCTCCTTCTCCTTCTGCCCCACAGTCTGGTTGTTTGACAACAGCAGCGGCAGTGCAGGAATGTCTGCCGTACAACGTGACACACATTACAAAGCGTGAAAGTGCTCTGCTGCTATTGTGTAAAGAGCCACTGAGTTCTTGCCGTTCTTTGTCTTCTGCCAGTTTGTTTTCCAATAGCAGGTTTGCTGAGCGCCCCTCACTAAGGTCAGAGGGTGCGCTTCACATTTCCTGCTGCTGTAAACAAACACTCACTTTGGAGGAAGATTCACATGTAAGAACACAGAGCAACTAAACAACTGACTACCAATGTTTACCAGTGATTATTTTAAACTTTGTGCACTGGACAGAGAGTCATTTTATGTTTAAGCTAGTCACAAAGGCACAAGAGACAATAGAGTTAAGATGTCTTATGTAATGGGGTTCTGGTTTTGGAAATATAGCATTGACAAATGTTACTTTTATTCAGTATGCTGTTACCACATGTACACACTGAAGAAGTGACTACACAGCTGTAAAAATGTACATCTCAAGTTGTCAAAACAATGAGGAAATCAAGACCTTTAACGGTGAAGCTAAAGCTATGTGGAGTAGTAGTAGAGCATTAGAATTCATGGAAACTATTTTAAGTCAAATTTAAATGATTATTAAAACATCTCTTTTCTAAAACAATTCAAAATCTTACAAAAAAAAAAAAAACAGAAAATACTGAATCAATCAGCATTAAGGATGTAAATCAAAAAGCAAGCAAAGCAAAAAAAAAAGAAAGAAAACACAATCTTATTATTTAAGGCTAACAAGCCCCCCAGACGGACACAATGTTCGAGAAATGGGTGAAGTGAATCAGAACAGTACAGCACAGCGACTCAACCTTCATATGTCAGAAGGCACCGACCGCAGCAACATAATCAATCCATAGCTCACAGAGTGGCACAGTGACCTGCAGCTGGAGACCAAGGTGAGAGGTGGCGTGACTTGAAAGATTTTGCCGAACACAGCCACAGTGCGCTCTGATGAAAACCGAAGCAGTGTAAACAGTAACAACCAACAATGGAAATAGCTGCTACAGTCACTCATCTGTTAGATGTTAAGAACTAAGGCGCAATAAACGAGTAATGAAATCCAGCATCGAATGAGAAAATATAAATATCAGCTTAAACATGTTAGTGAGTGTAACAAAAGGCCGACCACCAAGTGTTTAATTAGCATTACCATTAGCCACTTAGGTATTGTTGCTAAATTCTATTGTATTGCTAATAGCACCAAGTGTATTGCTGTTTTAAAATAATGGCTAATGGCAGTTTGTTTTCTTATATTTTATATAATACTTTTTACACAGGTTACTCAGTAAAAAGGTTGTATGTAATCTGACTTAGTTAATCGCAGCGACTTGCTAGCAGCAATTTGTTTAATTTAATAGCTCAAAGAGTTTTTGCTATCAACACTTAAATATTGATCATTTCAATAATATTTTCAGGTTTTCTTTGTCAGATTTTGGTACAGTGGCTAATTTGCCATTTGTATTTTTTAAAACATGTTTAAATATTGAAGAAATAATGGCAACAAAGGAAAGTTCAACAAATTGAACATCTTGGGCTTTTGTACCGTTCTGCTGCAGCCAAGCACGTGAGTAGAATTTATAGAAACATGAAAAAACTGTTACTGGACTGAAACATATTTCTTCAAGTGATAAATGCAAAAGTGAAAGGATGAGCTGAAGGCAGGATCCATGTGTGAGGAGTTTTGTGCTTTTTTTGTCAGTACAGTTTCGTTCTTGTGTATTTCTAAGAAGGCCACTCCGTGTTTTGGTTGGTTGATTCTGTGTGGGTGGGGTGAGAATAGAAAACTGGGGAACTTCTGTCGATTAGGAGGGAGTATCTTTTCTCAAATTTCTATGTACTGGTGTTATATTACAAATAAATAGTTATTTTAAAAAAGAAAAAGCATACAAAAATATGGTTTAAAATATTTCCTTTGCACAGAAGAGGTCAGGGGTCAGGAGAGGGTTCAGACTAACCTGGTGATAGCTCTACAACATCCATGAAATTCCCAAAGGTTCACTTTTTTTTTTCTTGCCACTGTATAACATATATATCTATAAGGCCCATGTACGGTTCTGCCGTGAAGCTACATAACATGTCTGTAGGGGTGGCACTAACACTTTTCTTAAAATGTGTCTGTTTCCCCCCAATTCCCTGTCAACCTTCTGTGTTGAATATTGCAACTGTGCAGATGGTTTGACCTAAAATCCCATATCTGTATGGGAACAATAAGTTGTACAACATATCACGTCTTCTACCCTCACTCATTTAAGACACAACTGTGTAAACGTACAAGATGGAATAGTTTTAAATAACTGTCACAGTCTAAATTTAATCAGTTTGTGCTTTCATCAGTCAGACATTTTTCCTCCTTTGTTGTCTTTAAGCAGTATTATGCTGCCCAGGTAACATAAAATGACTCACCGCAGTGACAGAACAATGGTCTACAAACAGTGGAGTCAGCTACCAAACAAATTCTCATGTTTCATTTTCTTTGAGAAAGAAATTCAAAACATTCCACTCTCAAGATCTGACATTGTTATTGTGAAAATTAAAAATATCACAATTGTTGGTGAATCATTTTCTGTCGACTGACTTACTGATTACAAGCTGCCTTCTCCCTCCCTTCCAGTGAACCAGCTGGCCCCTGACACTGACCACACAGCCATCGCACAGCCACAACAGAACAGTCATTAAAGTAAACACAGGTGTGGTCCAAGTAAAACCATCTGGACGCTTACTGTCAAAGATCCTTCAGGTGACTGTCAGCCAGAGGGTTTATCACAGCCAAAGTGATGTTGTGGTTTTTACTTGGATGGATGCATTAGATAAAAACATCTACAATTAGCCCCAATACTTGCTAGCAGGGCTGCACCTAGCAGTTATTTTGATTTTTAATACATGCAACGTGTCTCAAATATTAGTTTAGTGTATGAAACATCAAGTTAAAAAAGCTCTTTGTACCTATTTCACAGGTAAAAGGGGATTTCCTCAAGACTCAAAAAGCCCAAAATATTCAGTTAGCTGCTGCAGCTCCCAGTTTTGTTGACTGTGAATGATTATTTGATTGTCCAAGTAACTATTTAATCTACCAGTTGCTGCAGGAGAATTGCGGTTTGCTTTGACAATGGCTTATTTTGTCTCTCCAATTCTCAGGAAATTGATGACGTTCAGTTACAATAGCAACAACAACAAAGGAAATCAGCAAATCCTCACACTGAAGTAGAAGCTGGAGAACAGCCAGCTTTAAATAGCTTAAAACAGGCGGAGGCCTGTAAATAAGAACAGCTAGATGGATAATGCATCTTAATCCCTCTACATATAGCTGTACATAATCTGTGACAGACCACTTTAAGTTCAGTTAGTCTTATGTCACTGTCTCATCACATCTTATGGTTTAGCAGTTAACTAACACTTCATTATCTCTGACATATACTTTTCATCTCAGTAGGTAAATAACTGAGTGAAAAGTCTCCAGTCATGCAGGAAATCTGATTAAGGGATTGTTTTAACCAGTTAAGTAAGAATAATGTCATTAATCACCGTTTGCCATTTAAATGTAGAGATTGTTACTGACCAAACAAACCAAACCGGTAGTTTATGATCTGTGAGTAATGGGTGCGGGTGTTGTGAGAACATGTTATCAGCCGGGCCTGGTCCGACAAGATGGCATCAGTGATTAGTCTTAAAATTAAGCTATACGTTTCAGACTACAGCTATAAAACTACAAATATAAAACAGAAAGCTGAATATAGCGACCGGGATGCTTTATAGAGGCTGGATAATCGCGCCGGTCGCTGGGCTAACATCAGTTAGCATTAGCCGTGACACAGTGGATTACTGTTGAGAATGTAAACAAAAAAACGGCCACTGAGTCGAGCACCACGTCCTCAGCGCTGCTAGCTTAGCTAACGTTAGCCACAGGAGCGCATGGTCGTAAGGCAGGGCACCAAACATAAAAAAATATAACCACCACAAGCTGCCTTGGTTCGTTTACGGTTCGGGGATTAACTGGCTGGGGTGTTGACGTTAAGTGCAGACCAAATAAAGCCCCCAGCGTCCGGTCTCACCTCAAACTGCCAGTGGGCCGCTTGTAGAAGCTGCTTCGCCTGATCCGCGGCGCAGCCTGCCGTCAAAACAAACTGGTTGATCATTACTTGATGCCTGAGTTCCTCCATATTCACCGACATACCCGGTTTCCACCTTAAAACAAAGGAAATAAAAAAACAAATCTTCCCGTCGAGCTGAACCTTCAGACCCACTGTTCCCTGCCTGCCTGCCTGTCTGCCTGTCTGTCTCTCTGCCTGTCTGCGTGTCCGTCTCCCACCGCTGACTCTCCGCAGTTTACAGCAGCAACAACAATATTTTCATGCCAGCACCAACAACAAAGAGCAGAGCGGCGCTGATTGGACAGTTCCGAGGCGAGAGAGTACTAAGCGCGGCGCTGATTGGCTACCAGCACGACGCGTTTAAATTTTATGTGCGCTTGTTTTATTCATCGGGGACACGTGGCGGTGAGCGGAGTCATGAACAGTCCGGTTCAGCGACACCCGCCCCGCCCTCTGCGGTGAACCGGCGTCCGTGCACTCGTTTTGTTCTCCGGTACGCTGACGTAATGTGTTTGATTGGCTGATTAGCGTGGATTCATAGAGCTGATTGGCTGCTTCCTTCGACACGGACACGAAACATACACACAAAGAGTAAATATTTTGTTTTCTTCTAGATCAAGCAGTTGATTTGGATCTTTAACATTTACTGAGGAGTCAAAACACCTGTAAGCAAGTGACATACAAACATTTACAACGAATTCTTATTAGCAGTTTGCGTACAACGACACCACGACAGTGCATGTGAAATGTGGATGGTGCTGGTATAGAGCAGTGCGCTCCCCTGCAGCAAGACTTTACTATAGCTAAATTATTATTACTTATATCACATTGTTTATCTGTCTGGATGGGCTAGATTTCTGTTGATATAGGTTGCATCCAACCCTTTTAAACCTTTTAAAATTAAGAAAAAAAACCCATTTAACACTTAAATATTCAGCAGACAGATAAAATGGCAATAAAGAATACAGTGTATTTGCATATGTCGCAAAGCAAAAAAGAAAAAACGTCATGGCTAGGGTGCCTAGGTGAGACTACTACTTTATAGAGAAGTTAACAGAAATAATTGCCACTAATATGTTTGACTTTTATTAGTGATTTGTAGCCAGAGAAACAAGTGTCTGTGCTTTGGGGCCCATGTCTAAATCATCATTTGATAGTAGTAGTCCTCCTAAACTGAAACGTGGTGCACACTGACAGGACCTAACAGTTCTCCTGATAGAACAACACTAAGACTGTAGCTTCTGTCCATCTCTCTTTCTGCCATCAGGCTGAATAATTCAGCTGTGATGCAGGTGAAAGCACATGTGACAGAGGAAACCCATCTATTATGTATTGCTGGAGGGTGTTACCTGAGCTGTGTTTGGTGACAAAATGTCACATCTCCTGAAAAACAGTTTTCAGTGTCAATCCCAGTGATTACATAATAAAACAGTCTTCCCCTTGAATTTACAATTAAAATACCTATACTGAGCTTGTCCCAGAACACCATCGAAAGCATTCATGTCTACAACACAGTGACTGAAACATTCACACCCAGGGCTTCCATCTGATCTGGATACAATGTGTGGATAATGATATCCAGTCTTTGCATTTACCCCTGCTCCATTTAGCTCAGTATTTGGGATAATAAAAACAGAGCATGACAGGTTATGTGTTTATAAAGCTATGAAAAGGCAAGACACCAGGAATGGTCTCCACTGCTTGTAAAGATATCAGTAAAAAGGGAGCTCAACAGTGAAGGAAGGAAATATTCTACAGTATAGGGCAAAAAAGTCCATTTTTTTATGGGATTTTAATTAAAATAATAAAAATTATTTCAGAGTGATGTCCAGTGTTAATGCAATAGGCTATTTAGTAAATCTTTACCAAGCAGCACATTGTGTCTGTTTGTTTTTGTATTCATTTCCATTTCCTGGAGCTGTTTTTCAGTCTGTCAGTCTGCCCTGCAGCTGCCTGTGAACCAGCTCTCGAACTGGTTAAAGTTCACCTTGGGGTCATTTCTCCATTAAAACAAGAACCTACAGCAAAGAGGCGGGGTTATCCATAAGTTCAGTAGTGAATGATTAACACTAATTTGTCTTTACAGACTGGACCTTGTCACCGGGGTCCCCCAGGATGTTCTGTTTGTTTTCTAAATCACAAGCTGGTATCCTTCACATGGACCGTCCCATGACCACCCCTCTATTCATGTGTTAGTAGAGTATGTGACAGAGTTTTAACTCTGATTCAGGGCGAGTCAACACACAGCTGATATATTTTATGTCAGTGCACAAACAGACAAGGTGCAGAATCATTTTCAAATTTTTGTCATATGGATTGATGGTTGCCTGGAGCCAGCTGCTATAGCCAGCTATAGTTATGATTTATAGATCCCAGTAAAGCTCAGTAAGTCAGCACTGTTACAGTGGTACAGTTACATCAATTCTGAAGAATTAGGTTGAATTGTCATTAACTGGTTTGTGGCGCCCTCGTCTGTCCAAGTGCAAGGATTACTGCTGCACGCAGGAAGTGCAAGCCAAAAATAAAATTATACATTAAAGTATTCAATAATTGACCAACATTAAAATAAATCAACAATTCAATAAATCTAAAATAAATCTAAATCTCTACATTAAAGTGGAAAAATTTACAATTTCATTTTTTACAAAATTCTGTTTTTGTCTTTGCTAAGAGAAGAAATATACTTTCATCAAACCTATTTTTCAGTTTTGTTATGCAGCAACTTGTTTTTGTGCGTATTCAATGTAAAACACTGCATTATTGTTGAAAGAACCAAGCAGTACAAATAATTCTGATCTCCCAGTTTTCTGTTATCTGACTTTGTGTTTTTGTGTGTGTGTAGCTTTCTCCATATTCCTTCTGAGCCATGAGCCCAGTCCAAACCCTCCACTCTGAGGTGCTGCCACTCTTTGATCTTTGACCTCTGTAGGATGTAGTGTAATGGCACTGTAGAGAGGAGTGCCCAGGTTTAAACAATGACTTGTGACGTGAGGTGATGTTGTGGGAGAGTCAGGGGTGAAATTAGACAAGGACCTGTTCTTGTTCCCTCACGTTGCCATGTTTTACTGGTTTGACTGGACTTTGTGTCTTATCAGCTTTCACTCATTGTACACTGACAGTCAACCTAACAAGTGAAGTTCCAGTCTTGACCTTGTTTGACTTTATCTACGTACCTGTAAAAATGTTCCCCACATGCTACTCTGCTCTGCCTTTTAACAACTCACCTATCCAGAAGAATATAGTTCTGTGCTCATGTGCTCTCCTTGATGAAAGAGGTATGAGCAGCAGTGGTGATGAGGATCTATGGAGTGTTTAACCCATTAAAAGTAATTGTCAGCAGCACACGGTGCTCCACGTCCAACGCTGAGGAGACATCAGGACCACAGAGATGAGGCAGCCTTTTCATTGCTTTACAGTTGCCTTTGTGAGGGGCCTCAGGAAACCACTCAGCCACACTAATAGACGTTGAGGGGGCCAGACCTTTTTGTTTTGACTTTCTCTCCTTGAACAAAAGTACATTCCTTCACACACGCCCACCCTCAGAAGGTCCGAACTCTGTGTCCAGCATTTAGTTTGTTCCTGATTTAACATATTCAGAGATGATGCTGCCCGGACTGTGTGTTCCTATTTGTTATCATTATATGAACAAGCCAGAAGACCAGTGGTGGAGGAATTCAGATCCTTTACTACTGTTAAAGTCCACAGTACTCCATTACAAAGAAAAGTCCTGCATTCAGAGAGATTAGTAACTTTAAAAAAAGCAATAGTGAGGTATTATCTACAAAATCTGCTTATATTATCAGTATCAAGTGTCTCCTGTGACTGGTTCTGAGATTGTTAATACTAATTTAATAACGATGAGTAGAGTTGATTAAGATGGAGCGCTTCTTTATATACAGTTAATCCAGTGGTTCCTGACCTGGGGGTCAGGCCCATTCAAAAGGTCACCAGATAAATTAGAGGGGTCATGAAATGAAGAATAGGAAAGGAAGAAGAAAAAGTTTTGATACAAAATGAGGGACTGGGTTGGGAATGAATCTTTGATATTTTGTGAATTATTAGGTCAGAACGCCTCTTTGAAGCTCATACAGCTATTGAAGTAAAACCATCTGAGAAGTTTGGTGAAATGTCTCATTGGTTGAAGTTCTAATAAGTCATAGACACAGAAAGACACAACTATACACTGCTTGTTTGAATAAAGTCTTATATATGTATATATAATATATATTGTATAGTTATGGGATAATTATAGTGTAATCATTTTCCTCATTAAAGCAGGCCACACTGCCTCACCTTACTGAAACTTGTGACTTCACGGCTCCTTAAAACAAAAAAAAAAGAGAAGTTATACTTGCCCTAACGCCTTCTAATGTATATGAATTATTTTATAAGGCTTCACAGCTGTAAGATTAAAGAAATATGTTCAGGAAAGATGTGTAAGCAGGTCCCCTGCAGTGTCCTCGAGCCTCAGCTTGAGAACCTGCAGGACAGCGGCCACAGTTGACTTGAGAGTGATTAAAAATGAAGCGCTATAGAAACGAGAAGGCCAATAGAGGAGCGGGAAGCTGTTTACAAGGGGGTGTACCGTTTCTATGGCTGCAGGACAAACCTCCTGCACCAGGTATTAAACTGCCTTCCCGAAGCATCCTGCAGCCCGCTGACCCCCGTTATAAAAAACACATCCAGGCTCCGCAGAGAGAGGAGAGGAAGCGCCCAACACTGACCACAGGATCTTCTTCTGCTTTCTTTCCTTCAGCCATAAGTTGACAACAGGTGCACTGGAAGCAGGCGGAACATCAGTGCGCTGCTCGTTTTGGGAATTTAAAGGTCTCTAGTCAGTATTACAGCCGACAATAGGTGAGTGTGAGTGTTCATTTGCAGAATATTAGATCATGTCTCCTCTTAATCTTCCAGCGTGTGAGCTGCTTCAGGAGGCCTTAACACCCGCGACTCCTCTAGACACGTACATAGGAATTTTATAATTAATTTAATAATATTTTACTTAAAAAAACAAACAAAAAATGAACATTAAAGATGTGTCTGTAAAATTAGATTAGTAGCTTTAATGAAATAAAAAAAAACATCTTTTGCGCATTGACAAATATGTGGATTTTACGCATTTTATTTAATATCTAAATGCGTGAACCTTCTCAAACGTGTGACAGTATATTCCATTAATATTATAATAACGCTATTTAATGGTTTTTAAACCTTATATGAGCTTGAAGACTTTACATTCCGTTGAGGATGATGTGCGCTCCATGGTGCCTCAAGTGCGCGTTGGAGGTTTTCAGGAAACACTGAGACCTGAAGAGAAAAAAGGAGTCGCTCCGCATCAAGATGGGGTTTAGGTTTACACAATATTCATGTTTCTAATTTTTCTAATCCACCAGACATCCAGGTGTCAGACATGCCACTGGATTTAAATGGGAATCTACAAATCTCAGTACGCATTTATGGCTCTCTGTTTTCAAATGGGGCTGTCATTGTCTTGTTCTTTCGCACTTTGTTGAAGTTGGGTGTATATTTTCGGTGCTGTCAGGCGCTGGCAGGAGGAGGAGGAGACGCTACTGGGGTGACAGAGAGGAAAGAGGTGTTGGAGAGAGCCATGCTGTCTCTGAGCTGTACCGACCGCTGGCCCGAAGGCTCCGTGGATCTGGAGGAGGAGGTGGTGTCCGCGGCTGCTCAGGCTGAGGAACGGGACAGTGTCAGCAGCAGCAGCAGCAGCAGCAGCTGCTGCAGCACCTCCGTGAACCTGGACGACAGCCTGACCAGCCTGCAGTGGCTGCAGGAGTTCTCCATCCTCGGAGCCAACGTGCCACAGCAGTCCCACCAGCAGCCGCACCTGTTCGGCCACCAGCAGCTGGGCTCCGACGCCCCAGCTTCGCCTCTGGCCGGGGACCCCGCCTCCATCGGCATGCCCCTGACCCCTGGGAAGCCCACAGCCGCAGCCTACAGCAGGATGCAGTCCCTCCCTGGCATCGTGGCGCACGGTCACTGTCCTGATGAGGTGGACTACAAGACTAATGCGCACATCAAGCCGCCGTACTCATACGCTACCCTCATCTGTATGGCCATGCAGGCCAGCAAGAAGTCCAAGATAACTTTGTCCTGCATCTACAAGTGGATCACTGATAACTTCTGCTACTACCGCCACGCTGATCCCACCTGGCAGGTAAATGACCACACACACACACACACACACACACACACACACACACACACACACACACACACACACACACACACACACACACACACACAGTACACAGACCGTAGTATACTCTTAAATTTATGTGTAAATGCGTTTCTGGAGGGCCCAATGTTACTGTTTTCTGCTCCAAGGCACTGCTGGACATAGGATTTTGTACATTTGTATTGCAATAAAAAAAATCTATGTTATAGGACCAGCTGCCAGCTGTGTGAGTGCAGTTAAAAACTCCCAAAGCCAACAGTGCTTCTCTCAGTAACACAAAACCTTAACAGATTATGTATTTTGCTTTTATTCCCTGCATGATGAAGCTAGACTTTGTGCATTTCCGCCTGAGCAAAAAGATGTAATGGAAAAGGAAATGCAGGGACAGCAGATTCCCCCTCAGAAGGACAGGGGTTTTAAAGAAAAGTTTAATTTTAGTGGATAAATCATTGATGAAGCCGTTAGCTGAGCTCCCATGTTCGGAGTCTGGCTTACACATTTCAGAGCATTTTGTTATTGTAAGGCAGTACATGGGGGAGATAATATTTAACAAAGGTTGCTGGGTCACTGCTCTATTTAGACTTCAGTGAAGGAGGACTGAGTAAATGCAGGGAGTGTATTAAGTATGGTGTTCTGCCTTCAATACCTTCCTGCCTTACTACACGTGAACCGGTTTACAGGAACAGTTTTACATTTTAAGAAATATAATTCTCATTATGTCATTATATTGCATCTGTGTACTCTTTTCTAAAACTATACATGCAGAAAACCACCAGCATGAACACTCACAGAGTCAGTGTAACATGTGACTTGACTGCACAAAGTCAAAAGTCAAAATTAAACTGCCTTCACAGAGCTGACCTTTAAGTGAATGAATCCACTTTTACTGATGATCCATAAACTCCAAAACAAAGACGTGCTTACATATAGTTAGGAGAGTACAGAAGAATACAAAGAAGGTTGACGAGTTCCCCACAGTAGCTTATCAACTAGCCCTGAAAATGGTCGGTACAATACTAAATATTTTGTGAAGATCAAATTATGGATTAGTTTGGCTGTTCAACTGTGGTGTGAACAGATTTTACAGGTCCTGTTATGAAGATTGTCCAGTCTTTGTGTCAAGTTACAATAACCAACAGCTGGCTGTAGCTACATAGTATAAACAGACAGAAATTCATCACATCATTATCAAATTCTCAGCAAGTAAAATAAAATATTTGCTAAAATGTCTATTTAAAGTGGTGCTAAATATGTTAGTTGTTAAAGTAAATATGTGAGCTATAAAAATATTTGCTTCTCTGTTTTCAGAACTCCATCCGACACAATCTGTCGCTCAACAAGTGCTTCATCAAGGTACCGCGGCAGAAAGACGAGCCAGGGAAGGGTGGTTTCTGGAAGATTGACCCACAGTACGCTGAGCGCCTCTTGAGTGGTGCTTACAAGAAGAGACGAATGCCTCCTGTCCAGATCAACCCAGCTCTGCAGAACAGGCTCAGGATGAACCTGCAGCCCCAGTCCAGAGGGCCCTGCAGTCCCACAGGAAGTCAGATTGGCCTGTGCATCAACCCAGAGTCCCAAAGACTCCTCAGAGAATTTGAAGAGGCAACTGGGGCTGACCAGAACTGGGACCCCCATCTGGCTGAGGGAACCATGCTGGGATCCTGGCCGGTGGTCAGGGGAAGAGGTGGGCAAAAGAGGAAGCAATCACTGGGCTCCAGAAATGGTGCCACCAAAGCCCTTCGGCGATCCAGCTCTCCCCTGTTCTCTGTGGATGAACAGAAGGAGATAGGACCTCTCAAGGGGGACTTTGATTGGGATGCCCTGCTAGACTCAGCCCTCAGCGGGGAGCTCAGTTTGGATGGTGGGGAACCTCTGAGCCCCATCATGAGAGAGGAGGACCTTACAGTACGAGGGACCCACATCTCTCCTGTTGAAGCCCCTGCAGGGACAGCGGATATCCATGTGCTGGTGGAGACGCAAAGGAGTAATGACGTGTCAGACTTTGATGAGGAGACCTTCTTAGCAACAGCCTTCCTAGAGAGTCCCTGGCCTGAAGAGGAGGAACAAGGTCGCAGCGATTTCCTCTGTAGCTCCACTGTCAACCTGGACCAGCTGTTCGACCTTGGAGAATCATTAGGTGGTGACCCCAGCACCAGGATTGATAACCTCCTTTGAGGAATGGTTAATTTCGAGGTACTCTTTCACCTTTACAGGGCTACTGGGGAATACAAGACTCTTTTATATGTTCAGTCAAACTTTATTGTCTAAAGTATTTTTAAAATGACATTTTGATGCTGATTCATGCAGGAACTCCCAATGCCTACTGAACAAAGATGCCACAGTGTACAGCAGCAGTTCACATCATCACAGGGGAAACAACACAATGTCAAATCACTTTTTGCTAAACCATGAAACAAAAACCACGAAAGACAAACAAAAACAAGTTTTCCGAACCAAGGCCTGGTCATACCACCTGGTACAGTACAGTAAAGTCCATTTGTGAGTCAAAGTATTTTGTTGTAGAAGGTTGTTGACATAGTGAGTGCTTGCAGGACTAAACGGTGAACAAATTCAGCTGACAAAATCAAAACATCGAGAAATCTGTGCTTTGTTTACTTTGTTCAATTAATGTTTAGTTCAAGTATTAGCAAAGAGAGCAAGATAACTAGCCTCCAGCCACTCTGTGGCACACAGTCTGGTAACAGTTTGGGGCCTAGTGGCCATTCTTGGTATTGCAACCAAATTCCCTTTTTTTTTTCTTATAATATCCACTGTTAGCAATCAGTTACTAAGCTCGTTAGCACTTTGCTAATAGGAAAATAAGTTCATATATTTTAGTGAAAACATTTTATTTCACATATATTATCATGGGCTGTTAACTAATGCTACATTCATGTCCCATTGTTTAAACTGTCATTATGAGCAGCAAAACCTCCACCTTAATTTTGATTTAAGCACATGATGAATTACTGATCCTTTTTCCTACCATTTGGATGTCAACTAACAACTGGTTGCAAATTCATCACTGTTGAATGATGTCTTTTTGCAACATTTGACATCATAAGTTACCATGTGATAAGGCCTTCAGGGTGATGTCTGTGTTTACATTGTATGCATCTTTATGTTATGGTAGACGCCACGGTAGAAGAGCAAATGATCTAAAATATATTTTTAGAAGTAGAGGTAACTAATCTGCAGCTCTTTTTAGTTTAAGAGGAAGATTTAACTGAGTGGTATCAGCAGGTGTAAGACCAAGGCTGTGATTGATAAGGATGCAAGGTGTTATGCATAGGTGTGAAGAGTTAATACACATTTGTTGCTGAGAACTGTTTAACTCGACTGTAAAGTCTGTCACAACAGCGCTATGATGATGAACACTGAGACATTTGCCAAATAATGTTTGGTGTAGGAGTGATTTACTGTGTTAGAGTTTCTTTTTTTTGCAAGTCGTTTCAGTACTAACTACTCTCTGTGTATGCATTCTGGAATAACTAGGGCTAGTTTACCTACTTTAATAATAATTATACAGGTTATGTAGATATTTAAGAGAAAATGAAACAGAGAATTTAGTTTTGTTTCATATCAGATGGAAATATTTCTTGTAGAAGTACTTAGTAACCACATTCTCTGATCCTGTGACTTTCTAGCTGAACAGTAGACGCAGAGGACACATCTGAGCTTCATAGCGAAAAAGTTGATATGGACACGAAACAGCTTGAGGCAAAATTCTCTAACAAAGAACTATTAAGACCTTAAAAGTGCTCACTTTAGAAAGGCCACAGTACCTTGTAAATGAATACCTGACCTTCTATGTGCCAAGAACAACACTTGGGGCCCGACAGCATGGCAGTGTTTTCTATCAAACAAAGAGGAAATGTCTTTTTTTTTATATCAGTACAAGCGAGGAGATATGGGATACACAGTCATGAACAAAAGATGTGATGCAGCCTGAATATGTATCACTGGACACAAACCCATCACTCCATATGAAGACATGTAGAGTCTCAACTTTAAAATACAGTAATCCCTGCTGTTTTCCTCTTAAATGTGTGAAAGTGCAATCAATGTATAGTGATACTTGTTATATTTTAGGTCCAGTTGTCTGTCTGTTCATGCAGTTTACTTTCAAGAAACCAGTTTCACTCTTTTGTGTATTACGAGGTGCGAATACACTCTGACAACAGAACGGTCTCTTTGTGAAAGCAAAGCAACCGTCAAGTGGTTGTGTATTAGCTCTTCTCGATCAAGACAAACTTATCGACCATAATAATGACATCATACCTCATGATTGGTTCTGCAAAGTTGGAAACAATGTATGCATTCTTTTACTTTGCTGTTTTTATTTTATTTCCTGCTTTTCTTTGAGAATAAATAAATTTAGTTTTACACCAATGTGCTTGTCTAAATGATACGTTTTCCTTAGTCTCAGCCATGCTTACAGCGTGGTACTAATGGGAAGACCACTTTGAGCAGACTGAAGTACTTCAATAAAGACTTAATGGATGGTCATGAAAGTCATTCATGAAATTCATGTTTCCCAGAGGATGAATCCTACTGACTTTGATGATCTTCCATCCTTTCCCTTGATGTGGCTTTGAAGTTCAATTTTGTGGTTCAGGGTAAAATATCTTTACAGTTATTGTGCTGATTGCAATGACTTTGGGGAAGGTATTAGATTAATGCCAGGTTGACATTGGAAACACTGTTCTAAACACCAGCATGTTTTCATTATCAGCTGTGTGTCAGTACGGCCTCACAAAGCTGCTAGCATAGCTGCAGGCTCTTGTTTTCTTCTGTTTGCTGTCTTGCTTGTCTTCTTCTCCCCTCACCCCCCTTTGCTTTACTGTGCTTCTATGTGAGATTTACGTTGGTCTTTTCTCGCTCATCTCTTTTGGGCTCTTGCTGTGATCAGGCAGTGGATGGGTAATATTAGCAGGGGGTGGCTGGGTTTTTCTTTCAGGGCTTTGTCTGTGCTCAGTCAAACTCTTGTTCCCTATGGCGCTTGGATCTGTGGCCCTTCACTGGGTCAGTGTGGGGTCTAACAGGGACAAGTGTCCCACGGCCCCATATATCACCGCCTGTCTGCCCTGCTGTAGACCACACCGTCTCTGTCTGACCCGGCTGCAGATTAGCAAGGTGGCTCGCGTTTAGAAGGTCAGATGAATAGCTGCTGTAATCAAATGCAAATACGTAGAATTTAAGAAGCCAGCATCCCCCAGGGGTTGTGAACGGACGGGCTCTCTTTCAGCAAACGTGTCTGCCTGTGGTCACTGATGAGGTAATGATGGCTACGAGATAAAGGGCAAAGATAAAGTGGTGCAACACTACACCTCTCTATGATGGACACCTAACACTCCACTGGAAGGGAAAGATCCTACATCTTTATGCCCGGCCCAAGTGCTTTTTTCCTGGAAAGAAGAGCATGATGTTCCCCTTCCCTCCAGCCTGAGCTCCCTGCAGGCCCCCCCTGGACAGCTATTACCTGCTGGACTTAGCTCTCCAGCTGGATTGCAGGGCTCATAATTATAATGTGGCAGGTTGGTTAGATGAGAGGCCCGTGGTAACCTGATGCAGGTATTATTCCCTGGCCCTGCTGACGGCTGCAGGTAAGAGGAGCCTTCTGCTGTAACGCTAACCCTAACTGCTCGTTCCAACCCAGAACGCTGCAAACTGAAAGCGCTAAACAACAACACCTAGTGTGGTTGGACGCTGTTGCAGACATTTATGTGGGATTCAACTGATGAGACAGATGAATTCATTGGATTCAGCATTTCCACCAAGTATGTTATTCTCTTTTTGAAACAACTTTAAGACCAGTGGAAGGCAAATAGTGGCCCAAATTCAGCCCTTTGGTCATTAAGATTTCATATAAATCATCTCTTGTAATTTATTTCAGTGCTAAAAACTCTTTCATATTTGTGAGGATTTGCTGGTCTTCTCTGCTTCTTATTATATTATGGCAACAATAAGACTACAGGATTAGCTGGATGATAAAATAATCAACAGATTAATAAACAATTCATAATAGTAAGTTTTTTTGCATCTTAAACACCCACTGGTGGCAGAATAACAGAAAAGGCATCATGATAATATAAATTATAAATATAATATAAACTGCACATTGTATTAAAGTTCAGATGGATACAAACTCCGAAACTGATGAAAATATCAGCTCTCAGGAGCGGTCAGGATGTGTCTGTTTCAGTTGCCCCACAACTTCGCTGGTATTCAGCTGGAGAAAGTGTTGCAAAATGAAGGCATCCCTCACGAGCTGAAGCTTATCTACTGGTCCCCTTCACCCCCCCCCCCCCCCCCCCCACCCCCCCACCCCACCCAAAAAAAAACCAGATGAGAAAAAGTGGACAGGGAAAAGACGGGGAATACATCTTTTTTAGCACACAGCTAATGAAAAGCCTGTTTCCTGGGTAACTTCTGGTACCATTGTCATGTGGGAATGGGGGTGGTAACGGATGAGGCTCAGTTACTGGTCTACCAGTTTACCCAGGCTCTGGGGTTGATTAGGGAGGGACTGTGAAGTGGAGGGATGGTGTAGCAGACAGAAAAAGAGGCAGGATGGAGCCCCAGATTTATTACAGGGGAGACTTTGTAAAAGTTCACTTACCTTACAAGCTGAGGCTCTGTCCTGTCGGAAAAACACATTCCTAAACTTCTCTATCCTCAGTGGTAGAAGTATGCAGCTCTTTAACTGAAGTACGATTATCAATATTGTGTGTTAAATACTCCATTCAACAAAAAAGGTCCTGGATTCAAAATGCTTGTATTTATCTTTAATTAGCTTTCTTTCTGAGCTGTAAATACTTTATTCATGTCTGTTACATCTGCACCTACCCCACAGTTGACTGACTGGAAACAGCCTGGCTCTGAACCTAAAGTAACAGAATCCACAGCACATCTGAAGACAACATTTGAACACTTGATTCTTCACTTTCCTTTACTATTTACTTAAATTAAAAAAAGAAGAGAGATTACAGTTTCTTAAATTATCTTATTTTCAATCTTTACTGTCATAATCATGAGCCAAGAACCTGCCACCTTATCACGCTGACAGGAGGGAGAACCAGGTGATCAATCAGATTGTTGTGGAGACCAGTGCCACCCTTTCCCCTCCTTGGGCCCCAACCCTGATCAACGAAAACTAGAATTTAACAATGCAACACAGTATGATGCTGTGGGGACTTTTTCACACTACATGCCGAATTTGCTTTCTTTGAATGATGCTGAAATAATAAAATCACTTGTTATCAGCAGGTTGATGTAATTATCAACTTGGTAGTGTCTTTCCTGCATTCACAGGCATTTAACCTGTTGTTTCTGTTTTTTAAAAAGTTTTTATTCTTATTATCACCAGACATCCTTCTTTTGCATAATAATTCAGTTTCTGTCTGCAAAATCCTTTTGTACCAGTATCTGTTGTAATGCGTTAAAGCATTTATTTACTATAAAAAGTAGATCTACTGTCACTTACATATGGCTGGGGATGTTTTCTGGGTGTAGGGGTCAGGACAAACATTTGTAGATCATTGTATGCAGGATTTTAGGGATGATGGTGGGTGTCTATTTGGAGAGTGCGTATGTGTGTGTCCTGAGTTGCAGCGCAGGTTGATGCCTTCTTTGTCACGAAGACACAGGCGGCCAGGGTAGTCCGACAGCCATCACAGGCTTAGTGAGCAATACACACTCGGAGTAACAACAAGGAAACAATACCCAGGGAAACAGGGGGAGGGCCTCCTTATTCATTAGGCAGTGCTGGGGGATGTTCTTTTGTAGGTGTTTTAGGGGAAAGAATGAGGCAGCAGAAAACCAGCATGACAAAGCCACTTCTGGGGTGACCAGTAAAAGTCCACTACAGACTGGGAAGCTGCTGGTAAAAACACTGTGATTTGATGAACTGTGGGTTTTCAGCAGAGGAGCTTTGCTGTTAAAGATTTAATATGATACCTCCATCTCCATTTAAAATCAGTTTATTTGATACTAAGCACATAATATCTTCACATTATATCTTTTTGACAGTGTATCTTTTCATGTAGCTGTGTTCCTGTTACTTCCTTTAGGTAAGGTCATCTTGTCAGTGGTTGCACGTTCACATTTGCCCTTACTATTAGAGACAATGTCAAGGCTAAATAAAAATAACAGCACAATTTCCCTATTCAAATATATACATTTTTTGCAAAGATTGCGCTCCTTCAATAAGTGGTTTACATGGTAAACTTTTACTTTGACAAAACACGAATCCCACAGGTCTCTAGTCTGTCACAGGGCCAACGTACAGTACAAAGACAGACAACCATTCTCACTCATATTCACACTTATGGACAATTTAGAGTCACTAATTAACCTACGACCAACGTCTTTGGACAGTGGGAGAAAGTTGGAACCCAAGTAGACTTAATCAGTGAGGTGCTAATTATAAATTTGAAGGAGCTAGATTTAGTTCAGTCACATATAGTTCACAAATATTCTGGATAACTGGTAATGAAGTAATGTTTTCATTTCCATCATTTGACACGTTGTAGGAAAACCGATGACAGTAACATGTTATATAACTGCCTGTTTGTGGAAAATTTCATAGATGCCCATCACACTTCAACGTTTCAGCTGGTGATTGCGTCAATCTAGATGTTTTCTTCTTCAAAGGTTCAGCAGTGTTTTGCTGTCCAGGTAACATCAAGGTTAGTCATCAAGTGCAGTGACACAACAATGGGCTCGAAATAGTAGAATCAGTTACCAAACACATTCTCAGCTTACTGTCCTGTCTATGACATTTCACACCAGCTATGTGCATTGTTTCATACAAATTAAGTTGGTAATTTTCTCCTCATGCGATGAGACGTTGCAAAGACACAAAACTATCTAATGGCGTTTGTACTGTTGAGTTTCTGCAAAAAAACACATTTCTGAAGAGTCTGTTTATGGATTTGGAAACGTAAACCGATGGCCTACATACGGTGTGATACTGAGACTGATGAGGGAAGCAGCACCTCATCTCGGCCGCATCGTCGTGGAGGAAGAGTCTGAGTCACCTGATACCTGCGTGTGCTGCCGAACCCTCTAGAGAGAGCGTGCTGCTGAGGTGATCCCTTTGGAGGCAGAGAGAGGGAAACGGACTGAAAAAACAAACATAAATAGAGCTGTGGCAGCTGGGGGCAGGCTGAGCCGTGTGCGCATTCTTGGCGGCCACAGTGTGACCTTGGCCGGGCATGCCCAGGCCTGCCTCTCAATGCTGGGTGGGAGACTCACCAAGCCGGCTGCAGGACTTGGACTGGTTCAATGAGAAAGCAAAATACTGTTCTGGGCAAACAAGAGCATAGTAGTCTCCCTCCACCTCGCTCCGTCTTTTTAATGACTCCTTTCTTTTTCCATTTCTCTACCCTTATCGGATTCCAACGCATGGCTTGGCCTGGTGTATAAGCATTTACCACAGTAGATACTTTCTCTCTACGTTTTCTCTTATTCCCGCTCTTTACTCACTGCTGTCCAAACTTTAATTTGATTTCTTTATTTCTTTGTTTGTTTCACAGCACAGGGAAAGCTTTGAAATGCTGCTGCTTTACATATCTTAGACTCTAGCCTCAATAGGTGAGCTGCCGTGGCGACAACAGTTACAAAAGCCTCCTCCACACACAGCCGGTCAGGCCTGGCCCAAACCTCAGACACCCTCATTGCTCAGCACTGCCAGCTCCTCTCCCTCTCCCAGCAGCCCTCCAGTCTGAAGTTGCTCCATTCACTGGAGCAGGCTCACACCCCCAGTAAAGAGAGTTTTTCTGTTGTTTTTTTTTACATTGGGTACAGCCACAAAATGTCTTGATGAGAATAAACGTGGGAGAGAGTGAGAGCAGTGACCTTCTAGGACGTTTCCCAAACAGCTCACAGCTTTCTTCTTTTGCTATCAGTCTGCTGCAGTGGGACTTTTTAATGGCAGCTGGCAGTTTGCATTGTGTTTTATCATCATACCAGACCATCCAATGAAAGTGAAGAATTGGCTTCAGTTTCATCCTTAAATATACAGCGCTGCAGTCACTGTAAGGCTTTCCCCCGGCCTCCAGCACCACTAAAACATTTTATAAATCCAGTGGAAGAATCATGCTGTGGGAGGTATCTTAGCAGCATGGACAGAAAGACTTGTCAGAGTGGAAATTTTAGTGGTTGTACAGCTGCTAAATGAAATAGCTTCACACCATTGATGTACAAAACAAATGTGCAGGTGTGCACTGGCATTGTGGATAGCCCATGTAGAAAATGTTGACATATGACATATTCTCCTAGAACTCTTGATACCTGAATGAATCCATCTTGCCCTCCACACACTGCAGGTTACTTGTGCCAGAGGAAGCAAAGCAGCCCCAGCGCATCACTGAGCCACCACCATGTTTAGCCATAGGCAGTCTATCAAGTCCTTAATTAGTTGCATCAGACTGGAAATTTCAGACTGGAAACCGACATCAGATGTGCGTAAGACACCTACCACATACCTGATTTGCAAATGTGTGGTCTTATGAGGGATTCTATTCAGGGGGTTGAATAATAGCAGTGCATCAGTCATTAAAAGTTGAATGTTGTATTGAATTTGGAGCGACCACTTGTAAAATGTGTTGTGTTATTGCTATTTAATTTGCTCATGTCTGATTTGTTCTTGACAAACTAAAAGGTTAATCTCAATGGCATGAATGTCTGCATCAAAAAACATATCAGTCTATCCAGTAGTTCCTGATACATTTCAGACAAAACCACAAATGTGAACTTCATGGTGGCGTCTGGGGAAAAAGTTGAATGACCAGCCATTAGATAAACATTTGTGCAAATTTGTCCAGAGGACTGGAAAAGTAAATACAGTTTCCATTTAGGACCACCACCTCTCGGTATGGTTTTCTTCCTTTCCCTAATCTTCCCAAGCGAAGGATGAAAAACAACAGTGGAGTTCCAGGCTTGGGTTTAATATGTGATCTAATAACCTCTGTAGGTGAGGAATGATTGACTTCACAGGAGTGAAGTGAAACTGTGGGCAACTGACAATTTGAAATGCTTCAGCTTCCAACATGCCCATCCATGACTAAAAATTTAACCCTGCAGACATTTAACATTATGCAAGCAAACAGTTCATTTTACATTATTCATTTACACACTAGTGTGTCCAGTAATTTTCCTCAAATCCAGTCTTATTAAAGTTGATTTAGTTTTTACTAAAGTTAATGGCTGAGCAGTGTGTCTATGAAATTTATGACACCATAACCCCCCCCCCCCCCCTTTCCCTCAGCATCACTCCTGTCATCTTTACAGCTGGGTGAGTCGGGGCAGGGCGGGCTGTGGTGTTTGTGTGTGGTGATCTTTACACCCCCCACTAAGGATCAGACAAACACTTATTAACTGAGAAGAATGCAAACAGGCCGGTGCTGCTGAGACGCAGGATGGCAGTGCAGGGTGGCGAGTGGAAGGGGAGGGGTTGTGGGGTGAAGAAAGGGAAAGGAGAAAGAGGAGAAGATCCACCCACCCCCACATTTACGGCTTGTAAACTCCCCACCCAGAAGACTTATCCAGAGTTTTCCAGAACAATGCAACTCCTGTTGCAAAGGAGGTCCAGAGACATTATGGGCGACAGACGTACATGTCAGACATGAATATAAGAGTTTCATTTTTATCTTTGACCCGGTTGCCCATTGGGAACCAACAATACACTTTACAATGATGTAAACTCATAACCCATTTAAATATTGCCAACAGGTCAGTCTTGGCTATAGTTAACCAACAGTAGTTTATCCACATACAAATCCAAAATAACATGTTTATAAATGGAAAGAGGTGTACAGTGTTTAAATATAAGATAGTGTAAATACTCACAGTACAGCTAACACAGTATGTGTATGAACAAATAACAATACAGAAATCTGTTCAGAGAGTTGGCAGATAACGTGATGTGCAGTGACAATGGGGCTGGATACGACAGTGGAGGTTCACTTGGCCTTGTTGAAGTACGCTTTGCTAATGAAAAATATATTATAATATATAAACAAGAATGTTTTCAGAATGGTTTTAACTTTGAACGCTGACCTGCTTATATTAAATATTCAATGCACATAAAACGTGTGACACACTAGTAGAACATTTCTGAACAACAACAACAACGACATCCTATAGTCATATTATTTAGCCTCATTTCCCAAACTTAAGAGTTGCTCTTCAGATCCACTTTGTGATGTGAGGTTAAAGGTCGTGCAGATTCTGTCCAGCCGCCAGCTTCTGCTCATGTTCACCATCACATCGACACCCTCGTGTCCTTTAACATCTGAGCGATCTGGATTGTTTGCAAACAGACCTCAAGTGTTAGGGGGAAAAAAAGGCAAATCCATTAGCAAACAATGCTGCACTGAGTGCACCAACACCTTGACATCCTCAACATAACCCCCCCCTCCCCTTCAGTCCTCCAGTCAACGCAGCTTCACTAACACTAATCTGCTAAATCTGTCGTCAGTTGTCCTAATTCACAGACCCTTCCCTCCTCTATAGCTGCAGACTGCTCTTCTGGAGTAATCCATGTCTTCCACCTGTTTACATGTGGATTAAATGGACGATGA
Source organism: Anabas testudineus (assembly GCF_900324465.2). Taxonomy (NCBI): domain Eukaryota; kingdom Metazoa; phylum Chordata; class Actinopteri; order Anabantiformes; family Anabantidae; genus Anabas; species Anabas testudineus. The sequence goes on along the minus strand of NC_046617.1, from coordinate 5,085,360 downwards.
GCTGAGACAAAAAAAGTGAAAATGTCCACAGTGACTTGTTTTAGTGAAACACCAGTGATTTTCTACCTTATCACATCATGAGCTTCCCTGTAAACAGAATAAAAATAGCTGTGTAATAAAACTGGTGTTGGTTGGTACAGGAGTCGTCCATAAACCCCAGGGCCACTGGCTCAACTCTTGGTTCAAGTCACCAAAACTCCCTAGCAGCACTATCATCCATGTGCAGCCCTCCAACAGTTTCTCTAAGGGGATCAATAAAATAGTCACCAACTAGAAACTATGAGGCAGATGGCTGAATCAGCAATTTGAAAGAAATAGTATACGACTCTGATGACTGCTCTTAGAAAGAAAACAGACTGACGTGACAGAAGAAGACATCTAAAGAGAACTCACCTAAGTCTGTGGGAAATATGTCTTTTGCGCTATTTGCTGTCATAATAATCTGAAGATTAACAAAGAGCATTGTTAATAATTGCTAATGAAGACTTGCTTTCCACGTGATCTGAATTTCTAACGTAAGCCACCAAGACTTATATTGGGCTCTTTTGTACAGTACATTGGGCTGCACTTGGAACTCATCTCAATCGTAACATTTATCTCTTTCGCACCTTCCGTGGCTTGTCTTGTTTCTCTGCGCCGGGACTGACCTTTCCCCGTGACCTTGCTGGCAGTCATCCTCTCAGTGCATCAGTCACTTGTGTCCTCAAGGCATGTTTTGCAAGTCAACAATTCACATAACACAGAAGCACCCCACCACTCTGAGACTGAGCATACAAACGGCCAAGTTATTCAGTGCCTTAAAAACTAGCGGATTAAGGAATCAGGGATCCTGAAAGGCCACCACACAGGCCCAGACTCAGGAGTTAAGCGGCCATGAATGAGATGTGGCGACTCCAAAACAAAGCTACTGTGTCACTCACCCAGCACTGAGGGGAATGCTGACGTCATGGCTGACAAAAGAGGGGGCACTAAGGTTGTAAAATATAGTTCACCATGATCACAAAGTGTGTTTTTTTCTGTTTGAGCCTTGATAGTTCACTCAAATACAAACCGGAGCTGATGCCAAGGCTTTTCTTTGAGGAAACTGAGAAAAGCGTTTGCACTGTGTCTCAGTGGAGAGCCACATTTTCATCCATAGTGGGTCAAATAAAATATAGGCTCTCTCTCTCCTCATGGGTGGCCTGGCTTAGCCAGGGGACACAGGCCTGCACACTCTCGTAGTGGTCTCCATGGGGATGAGCAGGACTTGGGGTGGTATCCGGCTTACTGGAAACGTGGTTTATTGTTGACTTTCAGGAATGGGAAAGGGGGCTGCTGCTGCCTGAAGCGTGGGGGTGGAGACAGAGTTCGGTTCAGGAGCACTTCCTGGTAGTGTGAACGTTGGCTCATGGGAATTTTACTTCATCATGCAGCTCAGTCCACAAGTCAGGTGAGACAAGCTGTGGACCTGCACGTGATGCTGGTGAAGGTTGCAGAGGGAAAGGGGGCGCACTCAGAATTACATACAGTCTACAGCAGTGGAATAAGTACCAGTACCAGTACAATATAATATGAATTATAGCAGTAGCTCAAAATGTCACAAATTTCCTGGCGCAATGGAAAAAAAGAAAAGTGAAGTGAAGCTTCTGTGTATGAGGGGATGACAAATGTTGTGATTTAGCTCCCTCTACTGGCTATTTATCTATCTATCTATCTATCTATCTATCTATCTATCTATCTATCTATCTATCTATCTATCTATCTATCTATCTATCTATCTATCTATCTAATATCTATCTATCTATCTATCTATCTAATATCTATCTATCTATCTATCTATCTATCTATCTAATATCTATCTATCTATCTATCTATCTATCTATCTATCTATCTATCTATCTATCTATCTATCTATCTATCTATTATCTATGTAATGTATTCAAGCAAAAATCCTATGGACCATTTATTTATTTATTTATTTTTTCAAGACCTGTGTACAAGAATAAATTTGAAATATGTTCAACACCCAGACACATATTTCCAGAACAAGTGGAACTTCAAATCCTTTCACATCTTTCAAGAAAACAAAAAACAAAAATGAGAGGAAATGAAATAAGAGGTTTTAGTTTCAAGCTTTTGCAGGTCAGAGCGAAATATGGGACACCAGTTTTTTCACGCTCAGTTTGAACACGCGGTAATGTAAGATAATGTAAAAATATCCTGTGACCTGACATTGTAAATACTGTATGAGAGCAGTGAGCAGAGGGGAAGCGTTTTTGTAGAGCCTTACATGCAGTAACAGTCTGTTCTGTTAGTTAAGGAGGACTATCCTATCTACACACCCACTAGATGCACTGGTGACAGGAATTTGGTCATATTGACAATAGTATTAATTTTGTGATATAGACAATATACAGTAGTTGCATCATGATGTGGTTCTCCATGTGCTTATTGACTTAATTGTTTTGTTTATTGGCATTTGATGATGATCCAGGCTCATTATTTACACTGATGGTGTTCACTTGGTTTTAAACACTGTAACCTGATGTGACCAAAAGATACAGCTGAATTGTGCGACTGTCATGTCTTCGTTTTTATCTGGAAAATGTCTTAAAGTCTTGTGGTATAATTGTAAATCTATATTTACCACAGTTCCAGCGTGTACAGTACAGTATGTATCACAACTTTGATTTTGAGTCTTTCTCCTCCCATTAATCACCTCACAGCCGTGATGTATCTGGTGACTGTCTGGTGTGGTCGGGCGTCCTCACAAAAAGTGATTGTCTGTCAAAAACTGATTTCCTAACCGTGACCACTTCCCATGGACAGCAGAGCTGTTGTCAGCACTACACTGTCCTCCCTGGACTTAATTTAAAGATGAACTACTAAATTGATGTTTGATTAATCATTGATGTTTAGGAAATAATTTCTGCAGGTCATTATATATAATCATATACAATATCAGTCACAGTTCTTTGCACTTATTTTTACTGTTGATACTTTAACTACATTTTGCTGTGGTATATACTGCAGTACCTCTGTACTTTTACTTAAATGTAACGCAGGACGCTTAATTATAGCTGAGTATTTCTACATAGACTAATGCATTGGTACTTGTATGGGATCCGAACATGTTCTCACTAATGATGACTGTACTTTATGCCACACTCACTAAATGTGAGGAAAGTGTGGAAAGTGCAGACTCAGTCATTTTTCTGTTTTGATCAGCTGACCTGCAGCTCCGCTCCGTCACATGACTTCATCCGCTTCCTCTGTTTGGTATAAAAGCTTATTTCTCCTCTGGATTACCGACATTTGAAGTACATTATCATCGGAAAACAAAAGTCTTTGCTTGCTTTTTGACGACTCTATAGACCAGCGCGGCTGGAACAAATACGAGAATGTACGTTTGCCCAAATCTGACATTTTAATGTAGCGTGCCGCACTTTGGGACTTAGCTCAGAGTGTGGACAGTGTCGTAGACTCAGGTTTAAACTTGTACTGAAATAATAATCGTGTCGTGGGCTAAGTGTATGCCGAGTTGACTATTGGAATCTACATATTCTCACAACTCTTTCGGTTTCCCATGTCAAGGTATGTAAGTTATGTTACAGCTAAAAATGCGTTAAATGTACCCATTTCTGCATGGGGTTTGGCATATTCGCTCCTCGTAACTCGTGAGCCAGAAGTAAGACTTTCCCAAACCAGTCTGCAGGAGTCTTCGTGTACAGAATTATATAATTAATTCCTTAAATAAAGGCGATGGCTGGGGTTATTACTTGTTCTGAATATTGCAACACAATCCAAAACGCCATGAAAGCATAAAGAAGATCAGAGGTCAAAGTCAGCTGCTGCACCCACTGTGATAAGATATCAGATATGTTTAATCCGGTGCATCTGTGGTTGGACACTTCATCTGAGCCAGGCCCTGCTGCTCCGTTCCCACTGTCAGTGGTAAATAGAAAAATGAAGTATACCAACCATCACTGACCATCAAACATCAGTGTAAACGACAGCAACCAGGCTGCCAAACAAGACAGGTCTTGAGCAATCAGTGATGTGCACACACTCCATAAACATTTCAACCATGCTTCTTAGTTTGTTAGGTACAACAAGCTAAATGTAATGCAGTTCTTTTCAAGTCCTCCCTCACGAGGGTGAGTTAGTTTTTGTATAGTTTTAGAGGTGATTCAACTGTATGATCAGTACTGAGGCATCACTTTGCATTGCTGTTGAACTGTGCTGTGTTATGATGAAAAGTGGTTTATTATTATGTATTATTTGTCTAACTCAGTTATGTCAGTAAGCTTAGACTAAATGACAGATAAAACCCAGTTCCAGTTCGGGGTCAGGTGGGGTCAAAGATCATTTGGGGGAAGGACTCTATATGACTCCGCAGACCATAAATGCAAAATGTCCAGTTGAACTCTTTACTGATTCTGAAGGTTTTCACATTGGAATAATTTTTGCAGCGTTTTCACTTATCTGCCCCTCAAAGTCTGTGGTAACGACCAGTCCAATATCTTCTCTCTGCAGTAGTGATTCTAATACCAGCTGATACCGACCGCTGATCTGAGCAGAGATATATTATTTCACCAACTCTATAACTCATTGCTATAGAATATTGTATGTTATTGACGTATAATACTTATTATTAATAAATGATAAATATAATTGTTCATTTAAAGATATTTGATTTATTACTTAGATTTCAGACTTTTCCAGTCATCTGAAGCAGAGCAGTGGATTTGTCTCCCCTTGTCTGCTGGGAGAAGAAACATGCCGTCCAACAAGTCGGTGTCTGATGCTCCTATCACTCAGTTCATCAACTGCAGAATACTGAGAGACCACCAGCTGCAGAGGTATAGCACACAAGCACAACCGGCCTGCAGATACCACCAATTATGATGTAACAAAGAAAAAAAAAACAAGTCTGTGTGTGTTTGCAGGGAGGACCTGTGGGTGCGCGAAGGGAGGATTTTAGATCCAGAGAAGCTGTTCTTTGATGAGCATGGTTACGCCGATAATTGTGTGGACTGTGAAGGCAGCATCATCGCCCCGGGCTTTATAGACGTTCAGATCAACGGTAAATGCACACACACACAACTCGGCATGCTGATAAGGCAGCAGTAGTTTAGATAAATAGTTGCAGGGTACATTTGTGTGTATTTTCAATGCACACAACCTCCTGACTACAAAAAGTTATCTACAGAAAATATGATCTGGTCAAAATCCAATTCAATAGTATTAACAAATATGATGTGCCTTCAGTAATAACACAGAAAAACATTCTGATCTGATCTGATGTGAACTCTTTGAATAATGACCTCCAAAAAGCTAAGTCAAGTGTTAGAATAACTGAAGTCTTGTTGAGATAATTATAATATATAATTTGGAGATGTGGACTAGAGCTACTTTGACTGACAAAAAACACTTATTGTTCGGCTTATGTAAGCCATAAGGGAGCTTTCAGAGCATCTAAGATCAAGAATTGTTGATTTACATGAAGCTGGAAAGTGTTAAAAAGTGATTTAAAAGACTTTAGAAACTCAACAGTCTACAGTTAGATAAACAATCTACAAATGGAGACACTTTGGGACTGTGGTTATTCTACCAAGAAGTGGGCGGCCAGTCAAAATGACCCCCAGAGCACAATAACGCTCATTAATGAGGTAAAGAAGCAACCCAGAGTGACAGCCACAGATTTGAAGGCATCAGTTGGGGAAGGAAGCTGCGGTTTGCTAAAAAAAACATTATGCACATCTGAAGTTTGCCAAAGAGCACATTGACAATCCACAGTGGTATGTGGCAAAATGTTTTGTGGACCGATGAAAGTAAGATTGAACTATTTAAAAAGAACGGAGCACTACATCATCCCAATTGCCGAATCAAAAAAGTTCTTCAGGATAATGTGAGAATGTCTATACGTCAGCAGAAGCTAGGTGATGCTACAGGACAATGACCCAGTGTTCACATACTTTTTTATTTTTTGTGTTATTATTTTAGAGCACTTATTTTTCTATTATCATACTTGTTAATATTCTTGACTTAGATGAAATGCCAAAAGGTTCACATACTTTTTCTGGCCACTGTCGTACCAGACACTATCAATACGTCTGTGGTCGACGTGTCCTCATCACCTGTCCTCCCCCTTTAGGAGGATATGGCATCGACTTCTCTCAGGCCTCTGAGGATGTCAGCAAGGGAATTTCATTTGTTGCCAAAAGGATTCTGGAGCACGGTGTGACATCCTTCTGTCCAACGCTGGTCACCTCTCCTCCTGTGGTCTACCACAAGGTAACATCACCTGTGAAAATGCTTACCTGAGGATGAACACTACACATTTTAGACACAGAATTGATTGTTTGTTGTTATTGCTGTCAAAAACCTGCGACTTGAAGTGAACATTTTTCAGACTAAAATATCCCTGGTTTTACCTTTAATATTTATTAAATGAAGCTTTTAGCTTTTAGCCATTTTCTAATTATAAGATCTCATCATAATCAAAATGTGCGTTACAGGTTCTGCCTCAGGTCAAAGTTCACAATGGAGGACAGCATGGAGCTGGAGTTCTTGGTAAGATGGGACTTTTGCAGCACAAGTTTAAGACAGCTGAGGTGCAGCAAAAGTGACTTCAGGTCTCGGCTCTGCAGTCTGTTAGGAGAGTCACATGGTTCTGCACAAACAGGATGATAATGTGTATTTGTAAGGGACCATTATCAGCAGTGGAGGAGTATTACTGACAGATTTACATGTTAAAATCTTTTACCTCCGTTTGATCTCCTTTCTGTCTCTGTGTTTTCAGGTTTTCATCTGGAAGGTCCGTTCATCAGTGTGGAGAAAAAAGGAGCTCATCCAGAGCAGTATCTCCGTACCTTCCGGTCTGGAGGGATCGAGGACCTGATGGAGGCCTATGGCAGTCTGGACAACGTTGCCATGGTGACACTGGCTCCTGAGTTGGCAAGCAGCCAATCGGTGGTGAGGGAGCTCTGCCAGAGGGGCATCACTGTGTCGTTAGGTGAGCAACATTTACTCAACTACATCCGCTGAATTACAAGAACCTATCAGGCTCTGAGAAAACTGATGTCGGGCTCTGATGTTAGTGAATTATAAAAGATGACGATGTCTAGTATCAAAAAGTGGGTATTGACTTGATGAAAATAATAATAATAATGAAAATGTGAAGGAGTTAAGCTTTAAATGGAGAAGAACACAACACAGTTCTGTTAGGTTCATTCACGTGTTAACTCACGATCTTTCCTCACTGTAGGTCACTCTGTAGCAAACCTGTCCCAAGCTGAGGAGGCCGTTCAGAACGGAGCTTCCTTCATCACTCACCTCTTTAATGCCATGCTGCCTGTGAGTTCCACCTACATCTCTTTAAGATAAGATAGGAGCTGTGTTGTGGACAGATTCACAGCTGCCGCATGTCACTGACAGTATAACATTATCACGTCAAGGGTGCATACATTCTCCACTTAGGGAAATGTTCAGTTGTTTAGCTGATAAATGCTCCACTGTGTTCACCAGCCGGCGTGCAGATGTTCATATAGAAAATACCGGATTAGATGAAGTAAATTAAGTTTGTTTTGTGGGATGGGATGAAGTGGGATGATTATCCTTCTGTCTTTGATCTGCTGCACTTCAGTTCCACCATCGGGATCCTGGTATAGTGGGTTTGCTGACCAGTGATCAGGTTCCTGCAGGCCGGACAGTTTACTATGGTATGATAGCAGATGGGATCCACACCAACCCTGCTGCTCTGCGAATCGCTCACAGAGCTCACCCGTCAGGTCAGTGGTCTCTGTAACGTTATGTCTTTAGTTTTAGCTCAGAGTTTCAGCACTAAATATAAGATAGAAATTGAGTTCCCTGGTAATAAACACTCCCTTCAGCAGTCTGGTCAAATACTGTATATAGTCAAATGTTTTCATCTTTTTCTTCCCTCAAGATGCCTTCACATCTAGACTGCGGTGGATTAATTATCCACTGTGGGTACATCATTAGTTGTGACTGCACGGCGTGTTCTGCTGTGTGTACATTTGGTGTTCCCAGCTGAAGACTCACACTTTTTACAGACCAGTACGCCCAATGAGCCATTATCAGCGCCTGTAACAGCTGGTATCTCCTTTGTTCAGGCTTTTGCATTTTCATTTTAGAGGCCATAAAAATAGAACAGCCTGCCTGTTGCCATCTCTCATTTCCCAAACTCTACTTCGACTTCTCTCCTTGTTGTATCTTCCACAGTGAAGCAGAATGTGAAATATGGCCTATAAAATACATTTCTTCTTACCATAAACATGTGTAGCATTCCTGCCGCCTTGGGAGATATGCCTCGTGATGAATTTAGATTAAATGTGATTTCAGACTTTCAACATTTCCTCTAGTGCCATCACCAGGGCAATAAAATAAGTTCATAACCAAAAAATAATTACAATCCCATCATCCTCAGCTGTACTTAATGGGTTCTGGTAATTTGCCAGTATTAGCAGGCTAACATGCTAAGATGGTGAGGATCACTGACCAGTTTGACTTTATTTTCAGGCTTGGTGTTGGTGACTGATGCAATCACGGCGATGGGTCTCCCTCCTGGCCGTCACACTCTGGGTCAGCAGGTCATCGAGATCCAGGGTCTCCACGCTTACGTAGCAGGTCTCAGTTTTTTAGCAGTATTTAAACAGATTAACACAAATCTTACTGACAAGTCTTTGAGTTTTAATTCATATGCTGTCTGTGTTTTGAACTCGATTGTAATTATTGTTTCTCTTTTAGGCACTAAGACTCTCAGCGGAAGCATAGCCACAATGGATATGTGTGTACGGCACTTCAAACAGGCTTCAGGTCAGCTTGTGTGAATAGATTCCCCTTTATAACGTCACAACAACTCTCCCGTCTTTTCTGAATTGTCTTTTTGATATGTGTGTGTGTGTGTGTTTGTCTGTGTGTGTCTGTGTGCGCACTAGAACAGGTTGCAGTGTAGAGGAGGCCCTTGAAGCTGCCTCGCTCCATCCCGCTCAGCTTCTGGGCATCAGCCACAAAAAGGGAAACCTGGACTACGGCTCAGACGCAGGTCAGGATTTACCCGCCACAAGAATCCACATTCCTGCAGCATGAACATATTAACTGTTCCTACGCATTGAACCAATTCTCTGTGTGTGTTTGACTTGTGCCTAAATCACATACACGTCTTTTGCAGATCTAGTTATAATTGATGACGCTCTTAACGTCAGGGCCACCTATATTAATGGAGAGGAGGTGTGGAGAAAAGAACCATAGAAGAATAAGCTGATGGAAACTGGCCAGACAGCGGGAACCATCCATGCCTTCAAGGGGACTCTGTTTCCCATAGAGCCACAAATCTGTTGACTGCTTTCAGAGCACACAGCAAAATTAATCTTTAGTTCTTCTACTTCTACATCCACAGTCACCATTTTAAAGACCAAAGTGTTTGGAACCAGGACAAAACAAAAACCTCTGAAACAATTTACCAAACTCAGATTGATGTGAGGTTTAGTGCAGACTACAAGGCTTTTGCCACAATTTGCCTGTCCCATATTTTCCAGCAGTATTTAAGTCTCACTGTCTCATAATCTAAATGCGCTTCTAGTTTGGGTGTGTTGAAGATGAGTGTGGAGTGGGAGAAAAGCAGTACACTAACTTCTCTACATCTTATTCAGTTACATACATTGGTCTCTATACAGTATGTGTCTCGCGCATTCACTCTGTCTGATTTATATTTCTGTAGATTAAAGGTTAATCTGTGCTCGTTCTCTTGGCAACATCTCATTTGTTGCTTTTCTAAAACCAATCTGTGCTCTTTTACCGCCTTTTTGTACAAACACAGACAAGTGTCTGGTTAAATAAAAAATAATAATATAAAAACAGAAATATGCACCTGGGCAAAAAGGACAAAACCTGCCCCACCGTGACCTTTCACCCGGGGAGTATCTTAATCAAACCCCCCATTTGCCCCAGCCTCTGATTTTTTTTTTTTACATCATCCGTAAACCTCACCTGTGAAGACGTCATACCTGTGAGCAGCACAAAGTCCTGTAGTCTGCACTAGTGCTAGAGAGGCCTTTATGACAACTTTATATTTGGTCCATCCAGAAAAGTAGTTTTCATATGAAGAGTTTTAAGAAGGATCATGCCCTTGTTGTTTCCAGATGATTTAGATTTTATTTTAATCATATTACATGGATTTGCTTTAAACACAAACGTTTTGTTGTTAAACGATAAAAGAGAAGTCAACTGTCATTGAATCTGACTGTAACCTTTGAAGTATCATATCAGTATTTTTTAATCATCCTGTTTATTACAATACATATAGACATATAAGGGAAATGTACATCATATCGGTTTATTTATAGGCTATAAGTAAATTCTAAATGGAAATGCAACTACATAAAAAATAAATAAATACATGTGCTACTTTTCTTGAGCTTAATAGTTTCAGTGTTACAACCAAAAACTATACAAGCAGCTCCTGAAATGTAAATATAAATATAAATCAGTGGCCGATTATTAAATGACTTTCATATTGAAGTAATATTTCATTTGTGATTGGTGTCGGGTTAAAGGATTAGCTAAGTCATAAACAATAAAGCTAATATGATAAAGACCGAGGCTGACGAGTGTCCGCATCTTTCACGACCGTGAGGAGGAAACAGAAATCAGCTCGGTGTGAAAGAAGGTCCGTGTGTCCCGTCTGCTGCCCCGTGTCATGTCCTTAAACTGTCCCTGAACAAAAAAAACAAAAAAACAAAAAGCTGTCCACGAAGATGGAGACAGTAAGACCGAAGACGACGGGAAAGGGTCCGACCTTCAAAATAAAAGACTTCAAGCCACAAATTAAGATAAAACTAAAACAAGGAAACGGTAAACAAACGTGTTCTCACTATATTTAGAGAACAGAAATTAGGGATGAGTGTCTACAGTGGCTGCAATCAGGTCTATAGGTACAGGAACAGTGCAGAGAAAGGAGATCATCCTCATTTCCTGATGCAGCTCAATAATAATTAAAGTGTGCTATATAATAAATCACTCATGTTTACAGAAGCTGAGATCTTTTTGATTGGAAAATGACTTTCTGTGAACTGGTTAACAAACTAATCTGGGCTTTGATGGAAGGTAACAGTGGGAAACAGTGACGTCCCCCTCATGTTTTCTTTTTTTTAAGGCATTTTATTTTGTAGCGTGCGACAGGAAGTGTTTTGTTTTCCCCGACGCTTGACAGAGATTGTGAAAGGAGACCAGTGGTGACTGTGCAAGCCCGTGCTCAAATTAAAGGAGGATGCAGGGAGATGTCAGGCAGCTGGAAGTAATACCCCCCCCCCTCCTCTTCTTGCACAATCCTCGCTGCAGTCAGGTAAGTCGGGCTCTTCACGGTGCTGCTGTTCGTTTTCATGTCCCCATGCTGCTCTGCAGTCTCTCATTCAGCCTCCAGCAGTACTGCAGGTGCACCAGGTTACCTTAAGTCTATGCGAACTTCAGTATCAGCAATAGAGGAGCATCTGCATTGAGCTTCAGAGGGATTCAGTTGGATGCCAGCTGCTCTGAAGGCAAACCACTCAAAGAGTATGAATTCTTCATTTTTAATGAATCTGGTCTTTTTTTTTTATTCAGAGACAGATAAAAGACACACTCACAAAGAAGGAGACACAGGGAGAGATGTGATTTTGAGTTTACATTGATAAAACTAGTGATTGTAATAGAAAACATAGATCATATGTCTCCATCTTCAGTGTGTCCTTATCCAGTGCATCCGATGCTGGAGCTCTTGAGGTTATTACAGAGATTTCAAGTCCTTGTTCAAGGACAAAACTGTGGCGAGATCAGGGAGGAGGCTGAATCATTCAGATACAAAATAAGCAAGATGTGACATGTGCATGTACTTCCCTTTGATTCACGAAAGAGCCACAGTAACAGTGTGAGCAATGTCAGCCACAGATGCAGCTTTGATGCTACTTCGTCCCTGTCAGTACTGATTACGTGGGAATAGTGAGTGTAACCGAAGTACGCTGTCATGCATGCTTCTAAACTGAGCAATGTCAAACACAAATTTTATATTCTATTATTATTACTGACACTTTTATGATTGAAGTGGAACTAACTCCCCTTTAAAATGTCTATAACAGTACATAATTAATTGCTGTAAAAAGTATTATTAGTAGTAGTGTAAAGTATCATAAAATAGAAAAACTCAAGGGCTAAGTACTTCAACTTTGTGTTAAGATTAGATTTAGATTAAATCAAATGACTGTGCGTGCCCGTGCTTAAAGGAGGAGGATGAAGTAATACGCATCTTTTTAAGCAGAGTACTTGTATACATGTACTGTACTTGCTAGTTTTCACTACTTCTCATGGTTATTTTACATAAATGCCTCTTTTTTGTTGCAGTTTCCTCTGTTCTGCACAGTTTTTAATGGGTTTTTAATGTTAGGTGTCAAACCGTGCGACTGTATATGCACATATAGTATGTATCATTAATTTATCATTAACACCGATAGATTGACGCTCTCCTCCCTTTGTGTGACGTTCTCCTACTGCAGAGATTACAGTCCCATTATTTCTGATCCTTCTTGTCCTTCAGGGTCTTTTCACCTGATCCAGCAGCACCATGGGAAGTTCCACCTCCTCCCTTGTTGAAGACGTGGAGGGTGAGGCCACAACCCGGGGTGCTGCTCTTCCCCCCTCGCCTATCATGGGATGTCTGAGGAGCAGCCAAAGCACCTTCCTCCCTCGGCAGCTACCCAGGCCCGGCAGGCACAGAGAGCGCAGGTTAGTGAGGAGCACAGACAGGAGAACAGTGGGGGTAAAGCTGTCATCCCAGAAAAGACACTGTTGTTCAGGCCAGGCAGCAGAAAGTAATGTAGTGTGAAAACAGCCCAATTTCCTGGGGAGTAAAAAAACCTGACAATGTAGCAGACCACGATGTTCCTGAAAAAAGGCGTGAAGAGCAACAGCATTTGGATATTTCTGGGTTTCCTGGAGGAAAACGAGCAACGGTGGCGGTAAACACTTCTTCCCAGGCATGCATTAGTGGTCTTTATAATAACAAATCAGCCTCTGAGCAAATTCACTTCATTTCCTTTCTCTTGAGACATCAACCTGACCCCCCCGTCAGTTTGTTTGATGTTTCCATCAGTTCCCAGCGTTGGCTCAGACTTAGCGGTTCACACGCTCATCCCGACTGCTACACACCTGACAGAGCACCCCAGAGGTCACAGCCCAATTAAGCTCGTGTAACTACATTATCAGGAAAAACCAGAGATGCAGTCGTCACGTCACGTCACTGACCTCCTTCCACGTGCTCACTGAGACTCTGTCCATGCAAATCATGGAGAGAACTGACAGACCTGGACAGAAAATGTGTTAATGGAAGGGACCAGTATCAAGGCACCTTATCAAATAGGACCTGGTAGCACACAGTATGAATACGGGCTAAATCCAACAAGTCACTGTCTCTTTTCTGAGACAGTGACTTGTTGTCGTGTTTATTTTTTTTATCCTCTGTGTTAAAATTAGTGATTATGATTATGATGACCTATTAAGGTTACTGGGCCACATATTGCAACTTTACTTATATTTAATTTATAGTGTTAATTTATAGTACATCCTCAGCTCAAGCATGTGGCCATGAATCTTTTATGAACTAGTCGATATACAGTAAACTCCACCCTTCCTGAGTTATGTTCAAACCTCCACTTATTAATTATTACTGCGTCTCTTTCTGATATACTGTCTGTTTTCCATGCAGTTTAAGTCTTCTCTGCTTCCACATTGCCCCAGTCTTCGTCCGACTTTGTGCCAGGCGAGGGTCAAGTTACTCACTGACAGGAAATGTAACGCTACTGGGGAAATCCCTGATGATTGTCCTGGTCTGGATCAGATCATCCTACATTACATTTGATGCACAGAGATCAATTTGTAAAATTGAAAAAAAAAATTAAAAAAATGAAACAGCAGTGATTTAGTTACATGAATCAGATGTGATTCCTTTCCAGTGTTTCCTGTACGTATACTTTGTGAAGTGAAGGTGCTGAAGGCAGGATCTGCAAGAGACACTCCAGTACAGCAAAGGAAAGTTAGTCTGCTTTGTTATTTTGCACCAGTGGAGAGAAACACCTGTATCTTAGAGAGCGTTTGCACTGCGCTAACCCGTCCAGGTTGGGCTCCAATCTAAGTTTCAGGCTTTATGCCAAGTTACTTAGAATACAGTTGGAAAATGTGGGCCAGTTTCTGCACAGATGTCCCACTGGTTCCTGCAGTTTTAAAGTTCTCCCTGGATAGCACAGATAATCTGGGCCTGTTTCACAGCCTGAGCACAGCGGGGAACATAAATCATAAATGTGTAACAGTGTTTTTTGGGCCTAATTGCAGTCTATTATAGACGAATGAACACCCTGCACAGATTGTAAGTTGATCTTATTGTGGTGAAACAGCTGGGGTGGTACATGTGGAAGATAAGAAGTCGTCAGTCTCTGTGAGAGACCAGTTCAATAATAGTTTCTGCAGCTACTGTGCTGCAGCTTTTATGTATCATTTCCATATTCATACATTTTAATTTCCCCCCATCAGCTACCACAGGGTATCGAAAAATGTACCCATTTATAGTTTTCCCTCTTCTTCTTCTCTGGCATCCATTTGCTCCCAAGAGATTTAACAAACCAGAGCTGAAAATATTTTTGCCTCACGCTCACTGTTAGAGGTGAGATTTATGATGATTATTGTACCAATAAATACCAAATATCAGTCATCTCTGAACTTTACTTTTAACATCCTCTAAAAAGCAGTTTCAGGGGGATCATATCAATAGTTATTTATTGCTCAGTTCTGTGATAAATTCAGGTAATAGTCATATTCATCAATTATTCAGGAGATGTTTAAATTAGATTAAAGCTAATGTAAGAATTGATCCCTGAGGGTAAATGCAAATGTTTCAGCAGCACAGAGACAGGCTGAGCTTTATGAAGACCTATTTGAGTCAAAAAACTCATCGTAAAAATGGAAAATTAGATTAGAGAATTTAATGTATAGAGTCTACACACGTGTTGCATCAATAATACAATTATAAAACCATTTGTGAAGTCCTGTTTCTTCTCCTCCAGTTTCTCGTCTGGTTCGATGCCCATGCAGAGGAGCCAGTGGGCTTGCGGCTGCTGTACTTTCTTGAACGCAGCTGGTGCCCCCCGCTGCTCCATCTGTGAAGCCCCTCGGCGACGACCGGACACCCGTTGGATGTGGAACGGGACCAGCAGGGAGGACTGCCGTTGGTCCTGCCCACGCTGTACACTGGCAAATTCCCCTGACAGTCTGTCCTGCTCTCTGTGTGGCTACACCGGATCACTGGATCGACCCCGGGACTCATCTGCAGACCAGCCTCGACCTCAGCGCTCCAGTAGCTGCTCCGGTCCCCTGAGGTCTTCGTCAAGTGAACCAGGCGGGCAGCAAAACAGAAAACAGTCAGATGACGCAGATAAACACAGCCTGGCTTGGGATTGCTTGAGGTGCACTCTGCAGAACACCCCTACCTCCATGTCCTGCTCTGCTTGTGGCGGACCACGCAAACTGTCTCTCCCTCAGATCCCTGCCGAGGCCTTGCTCATGCCCGAGGTCCGTGACCAGACAGCAGCACAGCAACCAGAACCTGCAGCAGGAGCGCTTTCACTTTCCATATCAACCAGAGGGGAGAGTTTACCGGTAGAAGCCTCATATCCAAACACAAACCCCTCACTGAACAGCAGGTCATCTTCAGGTCATAATAACGCAGTTCCCTGCAGTCGCAGAGAAGTGCCGCCTCCAGATGTTTGCCTAAGCCAAACTCATAACATGAGCGCTTCTCCTTCATCACTCGCTGTTTCACATCTGACTGCACAGCCGGAGCTTCCGCCAGGCAGACGGCTCAGCACCCTTAAAGAGGAAATGTCTCCTCTGTCACCTGCATCAGATGCCTCTGTGTCGTTTCCTCCGGGTGGGGTCCCTGGTAACAGGCCAGCGGAGTGGTCATGCCCAGCATGCACTCTCATTAACGGGGGCCAAGCCAAATACTGCCTGGCCTGCCACACTCCTCAGCAACACACCACACAGCTTAAACCCGCACTCTCCCCGAAGAGGAAGGAGAGCATGCTGGTGGAGGCACTGCGACAGAGCGATGAAGGAGAGGCCAAACATCTGTGGGAGAACATCGTCAGCTTCTGCAGAGAGGTCTGTGTACGACTCACGCTCAGTCAGGGTACATGACCCTTTACACTCTAGATGACATTTGTTTCGCTGATTCTTAGCTACTCTTAAATACAATGTTCCCAGAAAATATCAAACAAACTGAAACAAAAGGAACTTACAAGCTTGTGAGAGAAGACCCAAAGGAGACTTACACAAAAGTATTGTTCCAAGTTCCAAGTTTATTTGCATATTATAAGTAACATATAGAACAAAACTGAAACTGAAAATCAGGGCTTGGTATCAGATACTGTAAGAGAGACATTGGGAAGTATTTCTGTTTCCACAGTTCCCTTTTCAACCCTTCATTTCAGAACGCAGTGACGTTTGTGGATGACAGTTTCCCTCCTGGTCCAAAGTCTGTGGGTTTCCCCGTGGACGACAGTGTCCAGCATCGGGTCAAAAAGTGGCTTCGTCCCCACGAAATCAACTGCTGCAACTTCAGGGACCGTGGGATAAAGTGGTCTGTTTTCCGCACGCCTCGCCCATCTGACATCCTGCAGGGACTTCTGGGTAACTGCTGGTGAGATGACTCAAAATATCAGTTCAAGAAAACATAGTGTTTTTAACGTTTAGCACATTTAATGTTTAAATATCTGCTAAAAACTAAAAGAAGTAATGATAGCTTGTTCTTGTTCAGTGGGTGGTTTGAACTCCAGATGGATCCAGCGCAGCTTTGTGTCTTCTGTCTGCTGAATGTTTTGGAGAACAGGTTCCTGAGTGCCTTGGCTGTTCTTGCTGAACGTCCCGACCTGGTGGAGAAAGTGATGGTGACCCGCCTGTTGTGTGCAGAAGGAGCCTATCAGGTGCGTCTCTGCAAAGACGGCTCGTGGACCACAGTGTTAGTGGACGACATGCTGCCGTGTGACGAGAACAGCCACCTCCTCTTCTCTCAGGTGAAATGTTTGTAGCCCACCTCAATTACCCATTATGTACATTTTATTGTACTCACTTACTACTTATTGTACAACTATGTGTATTTGGCAGCATCAGCTACCATTTTCTGTGTAAGATTTGATGCAATGTTGATATAAAAAATAATTCAAATCTTTATATCATTTCTCTGATGTTTTATGTTTACTGAGTGAATGGACAGTTGAGTTATAGTTGCCACTGACTGAACACAATTGGGTTCTTCTACTTTTCGTCTCTGGAGTAGTTAAAAAATGACTGCATCTTCTTAATAGTGCTTTACCTGACAAATAACATACCAGCGACTTCAGTTATTTCTGTCTTGAGTTCTGTTGCACTTTTGTCCCCCAGGGTTAAATTCTTCTGCTCATCACCACAGATCATTTTTAGGCGGTGGTGCTGACGTTAATTACTTAATTAGAAATTCTCTTAATCCTTTCTGTTGCCCTCACTTTCCTTCTCCAGGCCCAGCGGAAGCAGCTTTGGGTGGCTCTGATAGAAAAAGCTCTGGCCAAACTCCACGGTTCCTACTTTGCTCTGCAGGCGGGTCGCGCTATCGAGGGCCTGTCCACGCTGACAGGGGCCCCCTGTGAATCGCTGGCCCTCCAGGTCAGCGCCACCAACCCCAGGGAGGAGCCCATTGACACAGACCTCATCTGGGCCAAAATGCTGAGCTCTAAAGAAGCAGGGTGAGCGTCTTGAAAAGTCTCTAAAAGGACTGAAACTGCCTTAACGCTGTCTGTGTTAAAGCTGATAACCTTTCTATAATAATTAATCCTAATAGTCGTATGTGCTGCTAGTTTTCTCATGGGAGCATCTTGTGGAGGAGGTAACATGAAGGTGGATGACTTGGAGTACGAGTCTCTGGGTTTGCGTCCACGACACGCCTACTCCGTCCTTGATGTGCGAGATGTCGACGGCCACAGGTGAGGACACAATTCAGTTTTCTTTGGCCGTATTTGTGCTTGAGATGTTGATTCAACTTTACCCAGGTGGCCCCAGTGGAAATATTTGTACACCTTTAGTCAATTTAGGTCTGTGCACTGGATTTTGTATGCAGTATTTATCGTCTGTTGCCTGTCCTCAGATTACTGCAACTGAGAAACCCATGGGGTCGGTTCTCCTGGACCGGACCCTGGGCTGACGACTGGCCAAACTGGCCTCCACATCTGAAGAGGGAACTCTGTGCCCAGCGAGCGGAGGATGGGCTGTTCTGGATTGACTTCTGGGATTTTATCAGGTAGATCATTAAATGGTGAAATAAGGAATTGCAACAAAATGTTTGCATTTTTACAGGAAAACTCATACTCAACAAATGGAACAGTAAAGAGTTTGTCCTTGGCAGGTACTTTGACTCAGTGGATATCTGTAAGATTCATTCAGACTGGCACGAGGTTCGGGTCCCAGGTGTTTTCCCTCGAGGAGCGGACGTCCCTGTGACAGTGGTGTCGATCACAGTGCTGGAGAGAACGGCTGTGGAGCTGGCTTTATTCCAGGAGGGCAGCAGGTAGAGTAACACCCACAGTCTTACCACACCTCAACAGCAGTTTCTATTTTATTATGGTCCTTTAGGTCATATGCATATGACCAGTCTGATACCTGATGTTACTGTCTGTTGGAGTATTTTGCTGCACGTCTCTAACTTTCCTCTGTTTTATGTGATTCCTTAGGCGATGGGACACATCAGAGAGCCACCTGTTGGATTTATGTGTGTTGGTGTTTCGGGTCTCTTACGACAGCTCCGGGACTCTGACGCTTGGTCGTCTGCTGGCTCATAGCCGGCGCTCGGTAAGGCGCTTTGTTGGCTGCGACGTCATGCTGGAGCCTGGGGAATACGTGGTGCTCTGCTGTGCTTTTAACCACTGGCACAGCACCTTCACAGACGGGACAAGTAAGCAAAAACAACTAACTAAATATTTTTAGATATTTAATGCTAATACTTAATCTGTTATTAAGCTACTACTGTGTGTTTTTAGCAAGCGACGGCAGATCAGAGGCACCTGGTTACATGCTGGCTGTTTATAGCTCCAGGCTGGTGATGGTGGAGCAAGTGACAGCCTCTAACACAACCATTGCTGATGCCATCAATCAACTGACAGAAAGTAAAGGAGAGAGACATGAGGTGATGCTGCATTAACTCACTTTTTAATCAAATTTATTTGCATAGTAAAGACAGAGGAAGTTAAATACCAAGTCAACATTTAAGGCTGAAGCATGAACATAAATTGAATTGTAAAAATTGCAAAACCTACGGCAGCAGCTGAATAAAAGCATCTACAAATCATAAAAGTCGCTGATATGTCCGTATTGAACTTCTTGTGTGTGTCAGGGTCGAGAGGGGATGACCTGTTACTACCTGACACACGGCTGGGCAGGACTCATCGTCATGGTGGAGAACAGACACCCCAGACACCACCTGCATGTGTCCTGTGACTGCAGCGACAGCTTCAATGTGGTGTCGACACGCAGCAGCCTCAAAACCGTCGACAGCATCCCTCCTCTGCACAGGTTCACTGCAACACACATCACTAGTGAAACCAACACTTTGTTAATGGATCCATTTCACAGGAAACAACTGATGGTAAAACAGCTGCTTACTGTAGTATGTAGAAAGACATAGTGCTTTTGATGGGGACTATTTTCAGTGGGGGATTAATCCACATTTTGTGCTATAGTGAATATTTGGTCCTGCAGAGCAGTTTATATGGGATTGATTCAAAATAAACCACATTATGTGCATTCATAGTAAAAAACAATGTGGCTCGTTGATGTGTTTTTAATGGTTGACAGACATCTTTGTTGCTCTATGACACAGAGAAAGATGAGATAAATAAAAGAGCAACAGTGCAAACAAGGATCCATCAATGGACATCATGATGTGTCAGTCATGGATGGTTGTGAATGAAGCTTTGTTCCTCTCTCTCTCTCAGGCAGGTGCTTGTAGTTTTGTCTCAGCTGGAGGGAAATGCTGGATTCTCCATCACACACAGACTGGCTCACCGTAAGGCTGCCCAGGCTTCTCTGGGGAACTGGAGCCCCTCGAAGGCAACACACAGTCCTGCTCTGAGCCCAGAGACCGCAGGTCTGCATCAGCCCCGACCCCTCTGACTGCTCATTCAAGCCAGTCAGTCAAAATGGGAGATGAACAGATGAACAGATGACAGATGTGTTCTCATACACCGACTTGGGATCAGCATGGAGGCAGTCCAACAATTTGGGACTTATGCTGGCTTGTCTGATATGAATGTTTGATAGAAAACAGGCCCAGTTCCCAAAGATGTTGGATTATTTTGTGTGGATTATCCAGAGGATGTAGATGCTATAATTTTGCATCATTTCCGTGTGTCTTCAGAGCCCATCCACCTCCAAGAAATGTCTCATCCAGTCCAGGAGCAGCAGATCCCTGCAGAAAGACATTTAGTCAACACACAATGCACTTTATATTTGCCATTTCAGATCATCAGGATATTTTTCAGGTCATTAATTGCATTGATGATAGATAAGCAGAAGTTATTAAGTTAGTTGTTTCTGAACTGGCTGCCAAGAATTTGAAAAACACAGACATGGTGTTAATTCTTCCCATTGGCATTCTGCCGTACTGCAGTCTTTATACATGTAGGGTGTTTAAATGGTGTTTCCATCTAGCAACACAGCTCAGAGTCGCTGTGTGATCATATTAGCACTTTATGGACTATAAACTATGCTGCATTCTTTCGGCCTTTTATTTTAAAGGAGACGTTTAAAATATTCTCATGAATTCAAAACCATTATGATGTTGTTAGAGAGGACATAAAAACTATGCAAATGTTTAGAACTGATCATCAATTAAAAGATGTATAGCTCTTTATCTGTGGTCTATCTTTCTACATTTTTGGGATCAAGGTTGTGGTTATTGAGTTATACGGCAGGTTACTTGGGTTACTCACCACATCCAAAATGTCTGTGCTTGATAGGATCTTTAGATACAGACTGTTTGAAACATACAAGTCAACGTCAGAACTTTGTCACTGGGCAACATCCTGATCGATGCCTCCATGTGAAGACAAGTTGAAAATTACACCTTCTCAAGGATGGTGCATGTCATGGGAAAGATTTTATTAGTCAAATCAAATATATGAATAATTCTATAACACAGTAGTAAGTGGGAAAATATATTGCTTTTTGATTGAAATATCTATAAAGGAAAGGGTAAGTTTTTTACACTTTATATATTTTTTATATATATCACACTTGATAGTATTATAAGTCACACTGCAGGAATACAATTTGAGGTTGCAATTCACACAATGAAAACATCAATATGAATTGCTTTCTAACCTCTAACCCTAACCCTAACCCAAGATTAAGAGTCCATGCTCCTTTCCAATGAACGTAATTAATCACTTAATTTAAAAAGTGATGATTTTGCATTGGTCTGATGCTGATGTTCAGCATCTGGACCTGTCGTCGTGTGGGCTAGGTTTTATTAAAAGATAAAATGTACTTTACTTAACTTAAATATTTTTTTTTTCACAGTTGTTGAATAGAAAATGTTTCATCATGAAAGCATTTTTATAAAATAAAATATTGTTTTCAATAGAAAAACATTTATCTTTAATAAAACACGAAATATGAATAATTATAATGATAGTAATGGGCGTGGCTTTGGGCCTGTCTCCAGTGACGCGTTCTGCGTCACCGGTCAAAACCAAAACATCTGTTGGCTAATTTGCAACTTGTAGCTAGGTAGTTAGCCAGCTAGCTAAACGACATTAAATCGGGTTATTTTTACCTAACAGTTACTGCACATAAATACACATCTGTTTACAGCCAAGTTTTTATCAGACAGGAACATCAGGTATGTAGTTAACGTTACACGTCATGGTGAAATGTACCGTTAGCTTAACGTTGCATGTGTCGTATTAAGGTCCCACTGGCTGCGTTCAGCGGTGCAACGTTAACCAGCGTTAGTCGATGTTGTTCCGGGGGTTTGTTGGCTGCAGAATGCTCCTCTGAGAGAGAACAAGCTGCTACACAACACACGGACATTTAGGGACAAATAAGTAATTATGTGGGAAATGGTGGCGTAATAGCAGAGGGTTAGCTGACGGTAGCTACGCAATAACTAAGATTCCTTGAGCGGCGACAGCTCAAATTTCAACGTAATGAGAGTTAATTAAGGAAAAACCTCATGTGTCAGTAATGATGACACAATAAGACCAAAAAACAAACAGGTAAAACTAATGATTTCACGTCATGATCCATGATCATGGTACGAGGTAACTTCTGTAACGTGTCTGTTGTCAGACAGATGGATAGATATATTTCTACTCAGTAATATTCACAAGGAGTTATTGTACTTTTCATCCCACTACATTTGTTTAACTACTAGTTAATTATTAAGACTCTAACGTCAGGATTTTGGAAAAAACAACCTTATTGACAAAGCTACAAGATAAACAGTGTATTCACGAAATAAAAAGATTCAATCCATTGTGCATAAAATGCACTGTGTTATTTTATTTTGCTGCTTTGTGTTGTTCCCACATTTGAAATTATGTCATATTTATAACTTTGCTATAATTTGTTTTTCTCTTTTTGTCTCAATTTCTGCCCTGCTTGTTGGATCTTAGTGTCAGGATAGGGAAGCAAAGTGAAGAGGCAGCTGCCAGCGGTGCAGCGAGCCTGGGGGACAAAATGTCAGAGAGTCCCGAGAAAAACACCTCGGTGTCGGCTCAGGAGCTGAAGGAGCAGGGCAACCGCCTTTTTCTGAACCGCAAGTACCTGGAGGCCTCTGGCTGCTACAGCAAAGCCATAGTAATGACTGGGTGATGGGGTATATGTGAAATAGCAGCACAGTGTGACAAGCAACATAGTTTTCGTCTTAAACATTTCCTAGTGATAAGATGTTTGCCTTACTCACAGGCATTAAGTATA
Source organism: Anabas testudineus (assembly GCF_900324465.2). Taxonomy (NCBI): domain Eukaryota; kingdom Metazoa; phylum Chordata; class Actinopteri; order Anabantiformes; family Anabantidae; genus Anabas; species Anabas testudineus. The sequence continues at coordinate 5,062,332 of NC_046617.1, read as the reverse complement.
ATAATGTCTGTGAGTATGATTATTATAATGATGATTATTGTTTATTATTTGTAATATTTAGATTGCGCAAAGCGTTTCCACATTTCTTGATACTTCATAGTGCCGAAGTGTTAATTGATAACAATCAGGTTAATTGCTGATGAACGTTGATCATTATTTGAAGCATATATTTGTATTTACTTATGTTAATTTAAGTGCTGCATAACCATGTAATTGGTCCCACTCCATACACTTTTCCAATTTGGGAAAAAGTAATGCTTTGGTGTTAGATTATGAATTGGTATTGGCAAATAACTTGAGCTGATATATTGGAATGAGTATCTGGACTAAAAATTTTGGTTCGTTGCAGCCATACAGTTTCTTTTTTTTGTCCCATTAGACTTACAGCCCCTCTGTCCCAGCGTACTACACTAACAGAGCACTGTGCTACGTGAAGCTGCAGCAGTACGACAAAGCTCTGGCAGACTGCAGACATGCTCTGGAGCTGGATAGCCAGTCAGTCAAAGCTCACTTCTTCATGGGCCAGTGTCACCTGGAGATGGAAAACTATGATGAAGCCATTGGCAATCTGCAGAAAGGTACTAAAGATGACGATTAAAACTGGATCTATTTAGATTCTGTGATCAGCTAGATCATGAAGTCAACATCAAAGTCTCTTTTTTGGTCTCCATCAACTCCCAAGTGAAATATCTGATGTTTTAGGTACTAAATGCTCCACTGTGTAAGTAATTTTTTTTTAGCTTATAACCTTGCAAAGGAGCAGCGGCTGAACTTTGGTGACGACATCCCCAGTGCTCTGAGGATAGCTAAGAAGAAGCGTTGGAACAGCATGGAGGACAGGAGGATCAACCAAGAGAGTGAGCTGCATGCGTACCTCACCAGATTGATTCTTGCTGAGAAAAAGAGGCAGGTCCAAATTACACTTAGTTATTTGGCAAATGCAAAAATTGCAAAAACGATTTATTCCATAAATTGTCCTGAAGTAGTGTCTGTGTGCTCTAATCGACAGAGAACTGGAGGGCTGCAGACAGAAACAAGAGGACAACAAGTCCGATGACAGCAGAACTCAGCACAAACTCAATGAGATCCACTCAAAGCATGTATGTTTTAATGATTATTATATAAACAAGAAACACTTAATTTTAATTTGTAATTATTTTTTTGTTTTCAGATCTAATTCATAGATAAAGAGGTGGGAAATATTTTGTTAATTCTTGTTGTTTTTGTTCAGTTCAAGTATAAAAGTTTTTAGTCAGTTACTAAAATGTTTTTAGTAACATTTAGTAATGTTTTTAAGTTATTGTGAGTGTGCTGGTTATATATATAATATTACTGTGTTTTAGGGGTTTTGAGCTATGCAGAGTGCTCTGGAAAGCAGAGGAATGAGGGCTAGCCACATAAAGACAGAAAGCATTTGTGAATGAATGAATGAAGCAGAGCTTAAAATTTGAGGTTCTCTTTAAGCGTGACAATGATGGACAGGATCAGAAATGAGTACATCAGAGGGACAGTGCATGTCAGATGTTTAGGAAAGTCAGAGAGGCCAGATTCAGGTGGTTTGGACATGTTCAGAGTAGAGATTGTGAACATATTGGTAAATGGATGCTGAGGAGGGAGCTGCCAAGCAAGAGGCAGATGAATCGCTGGGGAGACACCTGAAAGGAAACAGCCGAAAGGAAAAGAAGAAGAAGAAGATAGGAAGGAGAGATAAAAATCAAGACATTTATTTAAATGTATTACAGTGATGCTAGATGGTTCATGATGGCATTAGACAGAACTATGTAAATCTGTTGGGACTAACCTGCGTTGCCATTTTTTTTCATTCTGTTGCTCAGCTGAGAAACACACTGAACCCTCATGTAATTATTCTTAATTTTAAATTATTCTGACTTAAGTATGTATTAGCTTTTGTCTTGTGATGTTATACATATCTATCACGTACCACTATTATATACATACACATAACCCTGACCCTAATCTGTGTGTCTCCACAGGACAAGTATCTTTCAGACATGGAGGAGCTGTTCTGTCAAGTAGATGAGAAGAGGAAGGTAAGTGTAACTCTTCATGTACTAGTAAACAGTGCCTCAAGTTGACAACAACAATCCTATTGACGTTCCTGATATAGACACATATATAGATTGTATTTGTTGTGTGTTTGGCAGAAGCGTGAAATCCCAGATTACCTGTGTGGAAAGATCAGCTTTGAATTGATGAGAGAGCCGTGTATCACTCCCAGTGGCGTCACGTATGACAGGAAAGACATTGAAGAGCACCTACAGGTAAAAACGTCTCCCAACTCTGTACATAGAGAAAAATAATTTAAAATGTTTTCCCACCATTTTCACAAACTCTTATACTGTTTGTTCTTTTCCTTAAGCGCGTCGGCCATTTTGACCCAGTGACGCGCACTCCACTGACCCAAGATCAACTCATTCCTAACCTGGCCATGAAGGAAGTCATCGATGCTTTTATTTTGGAGAATGGCTGGGTGGAGGACTACTGAACATTCACAGGAAGGAGGTCTTTGTGATAGTTTGTGAATCAAGACAATCAGTTTGTTCCGTCACATGTGCTTTAGTAGAAGCCTTCAGTCATCCAGAGAAGCTGCTGCTCTGTCATCGCTGTAATGTAAGCTTACAGTCTAAAACTGGTTTAAAACCACGATGAGTACATCAAAACACGTGGTCTCTTGAACTTGACGGAGCTGTAGTTTAACAATCAACTGTGTTTTAGGTTTCAGTGACGCTCAGCTGCGGCTGGATAGAGCAAATGTAAAATATACAGATGCTTTTGCTTCAGTGAGAAAAAGGAGAACAAGGGAAATTAAAGACAACATACACTGCCCATCCCAAAAAAAGTCACACACTTTTGTTGGACAGCTTTTAGCTTTGATTATGGCACACATTCACAGTGGCATCGTTTCGATAAGCTTCCACATTTATTCCTCTCAAGAGTTGGATTCATTTTCACCAAGATCTTGTATTAATAATGGGAGAGTTAGACTACTGTGGAAGGTCTTCACTAGCACATCCCAAACATTCTGGGGATAGGATTAAGGTCTGGACTTTGTAGTGGCCAAACCATGTGTGAAAATTATGGTTCCCCACTATCCTTCTAGTTTTTAATAATTCGTTGGACAGTTCTTAGTAGTTTCATCAATCTTCTTAGATGTTTTCTTTGATTTTTCTTTTAATAATAATTAATAATAATTTGACCCTTCTAAACAGATTAACATTTTTTTCACAACCACAGGATGTGTCTTCAGATATGGACGCTTAAGAAATAAGAAGCTACTCACTGCATCAGTTATGGTTAAATAACTTGTTACCAGCTAAAGCATAATCATCCATACAGTAATTATCCAATAGGAGGTTCTTACCTTTTTGCTTAGTTAAATCCAGATGACTTTTTTTGGACAGGCAGTGTATAAAACTAGAACGGAATAACACACTAAATGAAATTTAAAAATATTTCCCTTTTTTTTTTTGCTGCCCAAGGTGTCAAGCTAGTGTATTCTGTGACGTTATCAAATCTTATCCGTTTTCCAGAATATAAATGTGAAAGGGTCTGGATTGGTTTTCACCAGGTATTCATCAATCATTTACTAAATCAGGCTGCAGCCCTGTCCTAGTAACACCAATGAACTATGTAAACAGGACGTCACTGTGGAATCATCTAATGGTCAGGACCAGTTAGAGCTCAGAGATATTGTCTGTTGAGCTTATGTGACCAATTAAATGAGACTGTCTGAGGACTGACGGTGCAGTGGTCAATATGACTGAATGGGCAGAAACAGAGAAGGAAAAAAAATAGTCCATTCAATTCAAAATACACATATTCAAAATATGTTAACAAAAATGGACAGAAAACACAAAAATGGCAGCAATTGCAGGTTTGACTGTAGCTCTGAGAATTAGCAACTGCTAAATACAATCAGTCTCTTTATGGACAGTAAGTCGATTATACAATGGCTTCAGAGAGTATTCAGTCATATTCATGCCCTGTGGCATTGCACTGCAAACTGCGGTCAGGTGCATCCGGTTTGCTTCAGTTTTCTTTGAGATTAACCTAATTGCTTCCAAAACTGCATCACTATCACTGTAAATGTTTAAAAATGTTGCGTTTGCTGGCAAACCGGGGAAGAAACCCATAATCTTATGAATTTAAGAGAGACAGTGTGTTGTTTTTTTAAAGGGACCTGATTCCAGATAACGCAGAAGATTTTATTTTGTACACAGATCAGTAAATTTAGATGTTACTTCAAGAATGTTTTCTCATCATTTCTTTTATAAGCTAAGTTATGCCTGATATGTTGCTGGTTAATTCTAGGTGTTTGTGTCCAGTGTGTTTTCACTTGTGTGGCCATGATCGGCTGTTTAAGTTTGACAGTGTCTAGCTGTGCATCAATCAAATTAAAGACAAAAAACTAAATGATTTTCTTCATTTTTATGGAAACTAGTTTTCAGTTGAAGATCAGGGTGACAGTTTGACAGTTGGACTTTTTCCTGCACTGGAAAATGTTTAAGGATCTGGCTGCTACAGAAGACATTTTGTTCTTTATTACATCATGACATTTCACAGACTAATAAAACATTTGAAGACAATTCATATAAATCATCCACTTCTATTTGCACCAATGAAAACCAGCAGGGGGTACTAATGTGGCTGATCTATGAACATTTGATCCTGACGTAGAAGCTTTGTTTCTTTGGTCATAAAGTACACATTATCATTATTATTATAAAACACTATATAATACAAATATGTTTTTCCTGAAATGTCAGTGTATCCCTGAATCCACATTTGAATGCTTTTGTCTGCTGTGTCAGGTTCCAGGGGAAAATAATCGTTCATAAAAGATTGTTGAATTCTAAAACCAACACAGGAGAGCTGACGAGGAGCTCAGCCGAGGAAGGTGGAGATAAAAACACTGGTGTCCAGGTTGAGTGTTGCGTGCCACCAGCGGTCGGGGAAATAGAGCACCTGGTGGAAAAAGATCCAGACAGTTAGATGTTAACAGGAAAACTTCCTACAGACACTGGAATATGATATGTATCGTTACCACTAGGTCATGAGACAAGGTGAAAGTAAACCTCTGAATAACCAAGCATTCGTTTTTCTAGTGCACTAAAAATAATAAGAGCAGAAACCTAAACACTGAACGTTGCTACACTACCTACTGTATACACTAATATTTCAGGACTATAAAACCCAGACTCAGCCACAGTGAGCGTTACCTCTCCAGCTCTGATGGTGCACTCCAGTGGAGCCTCATCCTCGGGCAAGTTGGGGTAGGTTTCTGTCACCCAGGACAGGGTGGTGTGGTTTGGGTGGAAATGCGGCTCCTTATCAGGCGGGTAGAGGAACCAACGCTGTGTGAGGGAGAAAAAATTATTGAAAGTTTGAAAGATTTCGATTATTCACTCATGAGTTCTGTGTGGACACAGTGTTAATATGTGTGTCATAAATAAATACCTTTATTTATAGAGCGCTCTTCAAACATATTACAAAGTGCTTCACATAATGTCCTCAATCAAACAAAACGACAAAGTTTTACCTTTCTACCATAGATGACCTCAGAATAACCAGGACCGTGCCAGTGAAAAGGAACTCCTGTACCAGGACCTGTGGTCCAAAAAGAACCTATTAGGTGAACATCCATCAGGAAACTACACGATACCTTATCAAAAGAACATCTCGATTTATTGCGGTTCTGTGTGATTACAGTGCTTTTTCCTTTTCTTACCCGTTTCTCACTGCTGACCCCTTTAAAACATTTCATTAGCTTACTACAATCTCAGTGGAAAAATGACATTCAGCTCTGCAGGGAAAACACTGACCTGCGATACCGAAGCTGTAGGCTCCAGTGGTGAGAGGCAGGACGTAGGGTGGAGGCTCATAGTGCTCGAACAGACTCTGCCACTCTGTGAAGTTGTTGTCTCCAAAGAAATACAGCGTGTCTGGAGAAGAGAGAAATAAATGGATTTACGTCCTGGGTAAGAATTACTGGGCTTGGAGCTGATAGCCACATATTGTACATATGAAGACAGTATCAGAAGTACTAAGACACTTTGGTTCAGGTCTGCACATGAGATTTCCTGACAAAGCAATAAACAGATCTTCTGTGTTGCTCAAATTTCTAAGTTTTTGCTTAGAGCCTCAGGAACCTCTGCCCACATCTGCATGGCAGCAAGGAACCTGGTTTCCTGAGACAGAGGAGGGTTTAACTCACTGCTGCCGAGGACGTCTGTAGACTGAGGCCTCAGCAAAACATCCACATACTCCTGGAAAGGGACGTCCACTGGAACAGATTGATCTCAGTAAGTCAGTGAGTGTTTAGCGGCCCAATAAATAAAAATAATAAAAATCCCTGCTGTACACAAGGGTTACTGTCAGGTCACCACAGCGGAGCCTGATGGGTGTAGACATGCATACCTTTCCTGTAAGAGTAAGTGTTAGCTGTACTGAGCCTCACTTTCCGGTCGCCATATTCTTGTAGTAAGCTTGACTTGGAGCACAACAACCTGAATTTCTAAAACAAAGTCAGTATATTGTTGTTTAACTCCAGCATTTTGCTCGTTGCTCTAACACAGCACAGTCTGAAGGTGTCAGGGCCGTTCGTGACGAACTGTATTGATACTGGAGAACTTTGGATTTCAAATTTGACAATGATAATGATGGCTTAGCAGAAACTGTGTTACATGAACACTGAATGAATTACAGCAGTATTTATTAGCAAATTAATGACAACGAAAAACAGCATCATTGTGAAGTTATTGTCCTGATACCAACAGACTGCACTCTACAGTATGTACAGGCAGGTAAGAAAAATCCACACACAGCTCTTTAAATGCATGTATCTGCATCAAAGAGTCCTAAACTATTTTTTTGGCACAGTATTAGTTTTTATTTTTCAGATCCGCTCCACATATTTTAAGCTCTGGCAGATACAGATCTACATGCTGTGGTTTGGAATCACTGGTTAAAACTACAGGCACTGGGTGGATTTTTCCTTTTATTATTTTATTTGCAAAAAAGCCACTATAGTTATAAAGCATGTGTTAACACAATAACAGCAATGAATTAGCATCTGTAGCGTGTCTTGATTCTTGATTTTGTAATGTTTGAATTATCAGTTATGGTTTATTAAAGGCTTCAAACTAATGTGTTACAGATGCAAAGAGCACACAGGTAATTACTGAACACATACCGTGTTATCAGTCAGACCTCTCAGGATGACGGGTTTGCTGTAAGCATATCTACAAATGGAAACAATCATTTCATCAGCAGTGTTGAGTCAATGAGTGGACTTTTAAAGGCAAACTTTTTACATCTGCAAGGTAACAAAATCTGCAAATGTTCCCTTTATCAAAACAGACGTTTAATTTGCAGATTTTCAAATGAAGTCTGGTGCAATGCTCCGTAGAAGAAAGATATCTGCTATTACAGAAACTGTGTACATTGGACTAACAACTGAATTCTGGTGTCAGGAGAAGTGTTAGTAGACAGGGTTGTGTCAGAGATCAGGAGTGTCCTTCTCCACCTGTTGTCCCATTTCTGATTCCCACATAGGAGTGAGAAGTGTACCAGCTGACATAATGTCCCACTGATATAGTTACTCATTTAAAAAATAATACTGAGATCTAACACCTATCCATTCAGTTTGTAAACAAATGATTATTTAAAAAAAAAAAAAAAAAAAACAATGTATAGGAAATGTAATTTGAATGAAAGGAGAAGGGACATGAAGCAGTGTAATCTGTGAGATTTCGAACGTTGTGTGTAATTTCTAATGATATTAGCAGCAAATGTGAATAAAACTATGAGCAGGACAGATCAGTCGCTTTAAAGGGAGAAAAAACTGCTTCAGGAAAAATCCCTTCATTCATACCTTTCAATAAACTGTTGATATGAGAGTGAAGAACCGTCCAGCACATCAACGTTACAGGGACCTTCATCCTGAAAACTGAAGTCTGAACTTAATGACCTGAACAACACAGATGCACAAGTAAAGATTAGTGTAATGTACAGTGGCATACTGAAAAACGGAATAAAACATGGGACAAAAGTTAATTCACCCATATGAGTCAGTTAATATGGAGATATTGGAAAATAAAACAGCATCATGTCATTTGTAAACAGTAACTTACAGATGTTCCCTAAATCAACCTCTGCAGCTGAAGTGAATTATGGGCATTCAGCATAGAATTGGTATTATTAAAGGTATTATTAAAGGTATTATTAAAGGTATTATTAAAGGTATTATTAAAGGTATTATTTTGCGGTTTATCAACTCTGGCGAAGCTAATTTTCTAGGAGATTTAGAAAATGTAAGCTGCAAAAGAAACAGTTTAAAAATGACACTTTAATACTGAAACTAGTCTAAGGTTATAAACTCACCAGCCTCCTCTGTCATCTGACGGCTCCTCTGCCTTCACGACAACTAAAAGGCATACCAAAACAGAAAGCTGCGTACATGAGAGGAACGCAGACCTAATATGTTCCATTCAAACCCACCAAACTGTACTTTATCTCAGTTCAGGAGAAAATAAAGCGTTTTGAAGGAGAGTACCTCAAAGAAGCACAAAGCATGAGCTACACTGTCACTTCCTGTAAAAGGTCCAATCAGAAAACACCACATTAATCTGAGCGGAACAATGGCGCGTTCACGGAAGATGGGAACTCTGAGGCCTAAAACAGTAGTCGCACAAAAATTATGCATCTACTCATACATTTACAACAAAATAACCTGTCGAAACTTATTCGCATGGTGTGGCCAAAAGCATTTCTACAACTAGTTTCACTGTACTTTGTCATGCCCACAATAATTGAGGTTAAACTGTAATTCATATATTGTGGTCACTAATTATGTGACCACCTGCCACTCCTTATTAGTGACAAATGTATTATGTATATTGAAAGTTCACTTTTTCGCTTTTAGAAAGATTCTATGAACTACCACTGGTGGGGAACTTCAATAAAATGTTGTGATCAAACCAGCATCTGCCCGCTCATAAACTCCCTCTTCTGATTCTTAGACCAGTACTGCCCCCCTCCGTCATTCAAGATTCAAGAAAACAGTTGTAATTTATTTATGGTTTATTTGCTCTCTCTGAAATCATTTTTTGTGTTCCATAAGAAAAAGCATTTATTTTACAGACCATAATACATTCAGAAACCAGATCCTGGTTAAAAATAAATCATTTGTGTTATAATAATAGGAAAAACCTGAGCAGGACATTTATATATAGAACTAAGTAGAAAGCCAAGCAATAAATCTGCCTGGTACTCAGTGCAAGAGTTTCTAATTGTTGACAACTCATTAATGTACATATAAATGTGTACATTTGTTAAAGGCTCCCAGCGTAAAACCATTGAAGACATTAACATCAACAGTACAGTAATTATTTATAACAGATTAAATAAAAGAGGTAATAAAGTGAACTTCTGTTTTTGTCATCATCACTCCTGGTATATCACTTATCAGAATCCAGATTATACAAGCTTACAAATGTTCAGTATTTGTGTTCACAGTCACAAAAGATTCAAAACATCATGCTTAATATCGCTTAATATGGTTTGATGTATTTTAGGCCAGGATCTGTTCAGTTTAAATACTTAATAAGGAAACACTATGAAAACATAATAATGTATTGGTATACTGTAATCCTTCATCAGAGCATGAACGTGTGCAGCGAAGTGACCGTGTCGTATTTACATTATCTTTTTCTAAACCTTGCCTTCCTTTGTGATGTTCAGTAATGCTATAGTCACCACAACAGTGAATGTGCTGTCCGCATTTAATGATGTGTTTACTGATAATGTTTTGATGACTTTTGAATAGTCATTTACATTCCATTCATACAAAATGTTTTTCCTGTTTAGTTGCAGACAATAGATACTAGATACGAAGACACGGGGCTGTAAATCATCACATGGCACTGTGTTTGATGATGTGGGTTTACTGCACCGACAGGCTCAACAACTTTTTAGTTTCTGTCTCTGTATCTACATGTAGAGCCTGCAGCAAGTTCATTTCCTCATTTAAACAGTTCTTATCAACGTGTAGATTATCAGAAGTTTCGATCACGTGAAGACAGAAACACAAATCCTTTCTGGCTTAGTGTCTTACCCAAAGCAAAACTTAACCTCACTGGTTTTGTAATCAATTGGCCTAAAGCAATAAATAAGTTAATTTAAAAAATAATCATCAGGCAACATTCTTAAGCTGCAATATTCATTTTCATAGTTTTCAATTTTCAAAATACAACATTTTTTTTTGTTTGATTTAAGACTTTTTATGATTAAAAAATATAGAGAATATTAGACCAGAAGGTTTGTTCTTCAGCTAGGTGTTTTTGCAGTTTTTTGCTTCATTATTGGTGCATTTACCTGAGCTGACACCCTACAGCATCTTTAAACCTCCTATGACAGGACAAAGAAAGAGAAGGCGACATGTAGGACGGACAGCACTGAGAGGCAGATGAAATGAGCCGTTCCGGTGGTCACAGGGTCACCAGAGTTCTGCACAGTGACATAGCCCGGCTCGTTGCTGGAGATCTGGATGTTGATCCAGGCTTGATACTGGGACACCCGGGCATAGACTCCTGGGAAATTGGGCCGAGCGCAGCCTTCGCCGAAACTCACCACTCCAGCCTGGACCCACAACGTGTTGCTTTTAATCACCAGTGGACCGCCTGAATCCCCCTGCACAGGTCAAGCATAATGGTTATATATCATCAGCAAATGTATTTGTGTAGTGGCAGTTATGGAAGAATTGAGTCTCTGTGGTGTGCCACTGATTACAATTAAAAAGACATAAATGTAAGCCAGCACCAGTTATGTACCAGTCATTTATACAGTGCCTGTTAAAGCAGCACCAATAGGACAGATAAAGGCCCTATTGGTGCACAATAAAAATACAATAACACGACAAGAGTAAACAACATGTGTTGTATCTCTTTCAGTCTGTGAGATCCTACACATGTAGGATGGGAGTACTGACCATTTGCAGGCTATAACCCCTAGTTACCTTATGAGTAGCTTTAATTACCAGTTCCAATAAATCATATTTGACAAGGAATAGATACGTCAGTGACAGCCACAACAGTAAAATGCTGTTGTAGCTGCGAACAGAAATCAGTCACAGTAGATGATTGATGATTAACTGGGTGGGCCTATTTTATCTACCTGAGCTGAAGCTGAGAATCCTTGTGCACTTTCACTGCTGATATGTTTAAACTCTGAGCTGAATGGGAGGCTGGATATGGGTCAATCGCCTTAAGCAACACATCCTGGAATGCGCAGCCCACTCTGACTCGTTAAATCTGTGTTATTACTTGATGGACTAGTGTTTTAAAGACTCACCTGGCAGGAGTCCAGTCCTCCCTGAGGCACACCAGCACAGATCATGTTGTCTGTGATTCCGCCACTATAGTCACTATTACATTCACTGTTGGACACAATGGGAATATTGACTTCCTGCAGTGTCTGAGGTGCAGGGAGTGGGACTGAGACAGAAAGAAAACAGAAACATTCATTTTTAAAGAACTGAGGGATTGAGACCTAAAAAACAAAGTGCAACCTTTGACATACGGGAAGTTTTTTGTTGTTGTTGTTGTTGTTGTTGTTTTGATGTTTCTGTGTATAACACGAACACACACTGAAATAGATTTCACCTCAGTCCCACATAAACCATCCTCCTGCTACAAAGTCTCACTGGATTATCAAATGAGGATTCACGCGCTGCAGAAAGTAGGAAAAGAGAAACACTATTGACTTCTGTATATTTGATGAGACAGTGACCAGCTGTTGTAGAAAATTACTGAGCCTTTCTTTGTTGAAATGAAATGAGATCTTTGAAAGATCATCACCCCTCAAATGAATTTGATTGATTTTGTAATAAATGAATAAAAGCAATTGATTGAGTCAAAATGATTTTTGTGATGTTTTTCATGTAAGATCTACATAAGGAATCAAGTACACAGCTTTACTTACAGCTTTAAGTACTAGAAACTACTTAGAAACAAGTCGTTAAGACTATTGAAAAAAACGTATATGTGATATGAAATCAGAATGAACTATAGTGCAACAAAGTCGCATCCCGGTAAAAATGTGTTCAAAGGTCCCCATAAACCTGACTGACCAGTTAATCAGGAAACTTATAAAGTAGCACTCAACAACAACTTCCCCAAAAATGTGTTCATAAACAGCTATTGAGATATGCTCAATAAAAAAAAAAAAAACAACTGATGTACTTTTTTTACTATTTTCCATTGTGAATAAGATCCAGGTTTAGCCGGCAGCCCTAAATGTGCCTCAAAGGCCTGCTAATATTAGAATATGAAAAGATGTTTCTTAATTAACTTCTGTTTTGGGAATGCTGCAGGTTAACCCAATTACTTTCATTTGACCGGTTATGTGGAAAGACGGCATTATTGCAGCATGATCCACCTCCTTGAACCACTCCTTTAAAGTCATTATGCCAGAACAGGCTCACAGTTTGCTATTGGCACATCTGTGAATTGAAACTGTGAGGTGAGTTAAGTGTCAGCGGTGTCGTCAAACACCTCCACTAACTCACCTCTTCAAAGAGAACAGGTGAGTTAGCTGACCCTGTTAGTGTCTTCTGATGTCTGGGCCTGTATTCTGTATTTATCACAGAAATCCTTTTGGTTTACTCACGGTTAATATGACCTTGGTAATAATAAACGTCATCTTCATCATAATTCTCACCATCACTGTTGATGTTTCCCCAGCCTGTGACCCAGCAGCTCGCCCCAGCTCCAACGTAGCTGTTGGTCGCTGCCAGGCACACAGGCTTGATGTAATCGGTGAATGTAACAGTTGAGGACAGTTGTAACAAGGCCACATCATTATCGTTTGTATTAGAATTGTAGTTTGGATGTTTGATGACCTGGGACACTGCCACAGACACCTCGTTAGGATTCACACTCTGCTGGCTTTGACGTCCGAGGTAGACAGTCAGACCTGATGTGCTGGTGCTGAGACAAAACAGCAAAAAACAACTTTAGCAGTTGAAAGAGATCAGGTTCACTGCTGCTGTATGAATAAGAGATGTAATAAAGATGATTTATTTATCCTTTCATCTAACTTTTAGATTTTCGTGTATTGTTAGATCTCCCGGTATGTTTTTCAGAGCTAAAACTCTCTAGAAACGCATTTTTGTCACTGGGTGTTTTTTCTGATTAAAACAGCACACTATGACAAACTAACTAAAATTAGAGAGGGGTAAAATTCACAGGGGCCTCAGAGATAAATAAAGCTCTGACCTGAACTGTGATGATAACAGTGTGATGGTAATTGTCTATCTATGTAAAGGACAACATGATGAAAAGTGGTTTCCTGCCACTCCCTTGTTTGCGTTCACTTTGTTGCTTTGTGATTTGTTTGCATAGGTGACAGGACCAAAAGCTCACCTGGGGAAACAGTGAGCAGCCGTCAGGACAAACTGGTTGTTGATCAGGGAGCCTCCACAGAAATGTGAGCCGCTCCGGTGCAGACTGGCCTGCCAGGGCCATGATCCTGGAGCAGCATTTTCACCTCCCACAATCTTTGTGTTGAGTGGTGCAACACCACAGACTGGACAGACACAGTGAAAAGAGTTACTGAACGGCGGTTTCTTCCTGTGTCTGTGCGCTGTGTCATGTGTGGACCGCTTGGCTGTTTAGGTTATAAACATATGACAGCAAGACTCCACAGATAAACCCAACTCCCACCCAACTCTACCTCTCCAGTAAGCCAAATTCAACACTCCCTCCCATCTCCCTTATCAACTGCTTAGTTGATATTAAACTCTGGTTAATCCCAAACTTCCTGAAATTAAACAGTGATAAAACGGAACTCCTCCCTGTGGGCACAAAATCTATACTTGCCAAAGTTGACAGTTTTTCCCTGTGTATTGACAGTTTTTCTGTTTCCCCCACCCCCCGGTTAAGAGTCTTGGTGTCATCCTCCTCTCGTTCACTCAGATCTTCCTCCGCCATCCACCTCAATGTCCCCCCTGACCGTCTTAGCACCATGGGGAGCAGAGCTTTCATCCGTTCTGCCCCTACTCTTTGCAATTCATTACCACAGGACAACACTGACTCTCTTTCATATCTTTAAATCCAAACTCAAAACCTACCTCTTTAGGATTTCCTACTCACTGTAATCTACTTTTGTGCTTGTATAGTCTGTTTTGTCCTGTGTTTATTTATTGTGTTGATCTATTGTTGATTGTACAATGTCCTTGAGCGAATAAAATGTATTATTACTATTAACGATTGTAAGGGTTGCTAAATTGTTTCCCATGCTGACAGCATGCTGGCACCGCACGTTGCTGAATGACAGAACATTAATACATTACCAGCAATAACAACATCACTGACTGTGATTAGTTCACAGCCTGAGAGTCCTGAGAGCAAAAGGAAAATGTAATAAATAAAGAAAGAAAGAAAATAAGAAATCAACACTCACCATCCAGCTGTGCGTTGTTTCCTGTGAGAGGGAGAGAGACAAAGAGAAAGTAAAACTTTTAGTTTCTTACTATTATTCTTACTATTTGTTTGTAGCCATAGAAAGCGTCTGCTTTGTACATTTGTTTCAAATGATAAAAAAATAAAAATTGTATCTGTTATTAATGAGAAGTTTGGCTGGTTGGCACAATACTGGGTGAGGCTGATATTTGTGGAATTAGGTAGAACAAAAGCTATAACACATGGCACCATGTTGACCTCTTACATTTCCAAGAAAAGAAAGAACTTATTTTACATCAGTGCATAGTGATGGGTCATGTGGTGAATCAGGCGTCGTATCTTCTAAATGTTTCAACAGTGTCAAGTTTTTCACTGTGGCTCTCTTTAAATGAAACAGGGGCACTACTGATGATCAGAGCTACACCAAGGTATTACATAGTTGGTAAGTTAGTACATTTACTCAAGCACTGTGCTCGTTGAATGAGATTTTCAGGAACTTCTAGTTCTACTTTTAGCTGTAGACATTTCTTATGGGAACCAGCGGCCATTGAAACAACTTAAATCTTTTGTTTGCTGAGAGTTATCATGCACCAGATCTTTGTTAAAATCATCTTCTGGCATTTTGGCAGGTGCAGTTTTCCCCTACTATAATCATAATCATGGGCCACAATAACTGATAACAGGTATGTGGGTTATGTTGTAACATGTTAACTGACAGTGGAGCAGCGAGTCATCCTATCCCAAAGACTGAAAACAGACCAACACATCAATCATATTTAGAATCTTACTGTTGTCAAAGTCTTCATTAGCAAATAGAAAAGCTGTCAAATAAATGTAGGTAAAAGGTAAAATGTAAAATGTGTACTTCTCAAAATTGGCAGAGAAGTAGGTATTGACAAAGTCAATACGTAGTAGTAAGTAGAAGTGCAAATACGTCCCCAGAAAAACCCTACCAGGAGAGGCCCTCTTTATTATTCTACTTAAGAAAAGTACAAAATGAAGTAAGTAAATACTCCACTGAGGAATTTATTTATTTTAAACAGTGTAGAATTTTATACTGGTGAAAAAATAGATGTAGAGGTTTAGACCCGATTTGTTTGTCAAATACTCAAAGGGGAAAAGTACAATGTAAATTGACTGTGGTCACTACATGTACAACAAATGATATAAGCAACTGTGGTACTCTACTGAGAACAGGTATAAAATATTTAATGGCACTCACCTGTAATTATTACGGCCCACAGCATGAAGCCACAAACAATCAGCCTGTAATCCATAGTGCAGTTCTTTGAGCTACCCGGCTACTGACGAAGGAGTCACACAGAGTCTGCTGAAGGTGCAGGAAGGTGTGGCCTCAATCAACCTGCCCTTCTGTTCTGTAGGTTGAAGCACCTTATCTTGATGTCTTACAGACAGGGTGTAACCCCTTTTTTTTTTAACTGGATTTTTTTGAAAATGTTGTTGTTATTCCATATTAAAATATAATGTCAAAAAATTATAAATAGAAAAAATGCAACAATAAACAATTTAAAATGGTAATGATATTCCTAAGTAAGTTTTCTAAAACTTTACACACATCTTCATAAGAGTTGTCTTTATAAATTGTCTCCTCACTTTGTGCCCCTGGAACATCTATAGCTTGGACCTGAAATCTTGTGAAATCTTAAAGAAAGTAGAGATTCCTACCTTAGCCGCTAAAATAATTTCATACAATATGAAACAATATTTAGCTAGTTAGTACAATATACAGACAAGTGATTCTTGGAAATCCAGAAATGTTCAAAACAGGAAGCCATCCAACAGGTGGAAAATCAGGGGAGAAACAGAGCTGGCACAACAGGTAAACTTACCTGGTGCTGAATATCTTCAAGAGGCTGGGTAATTACAGAAATACAGGTGTAGAGGTGAGGGGAAAGGAATTGTAATGAGGACATCTAGAGGCTGGAGAGGAGGTGAAAAACCAATAGGAATCGCTGAGATCTACACAAGGATGTGTTTTAAAACCATAAACACAACCTTCATTTGTTAAAAAATAGGCCACTGTACAGACCCAGTAAATTTGGGATCAAATAAATGATACTGCAGAACCTTTGGAGTGAGGGCATCAGGTATATGGTTAGAGTTAGCGATAGGTTTTAGGGCAGCACAAGAAAAAGTAGTTCAAGTCATATGTTTGTCACATGGTGGAAAATTGCTGCAGGAGAAGTAAACAACAGGCAACAGATGCTGTTGACCTGGATGTGAGGGCGCTGTCAGAGGAAAGCTCCAGGTGATCTGACAACAAAACCACACAACAACAACACAACATATAGAGAGTCTACACCAAAAAAGCAGTTTGAGAGTTGTGATAGGCTTTACTGTTCTAGGATTTCTTGAGAGACATGAACAATAGGAGTGTATTGTGATGAGTTGTGGCGATCAGGGTGAGGTGCTCCACTTACATAACATACACATAACCAGAATCAATATATTAACAAAGGCCTTTCTTCTGTCATCTGTAGAATAAATGTTGTGCAATTGAATACTAGGTATTACTAATTGTTGTATCATGGTTAGACCTATTTGTTACATAGCATTTGCTCTTCAATCAGCTAATGCTTCCAGTATTGTTCCATTTAGGTTCATGTAATTCAAATCAACAACATGAGAAGTCTCTGTCGGTGGATTATATAGCCCGCTGTAATGCTGCTGTGTTATATATATATATATATATATAACACAAACACACACACACACATACATATATATATATATATATATATATATATATATATATATATATATATATCCTTCTATATAGTTAGAAGGTGTTTAGGATACAAAATGTTTCAACATAATTTCTACGTCTTGGGTGATTTTATAAAATATTATGTTTTGTGACATGTAGTGTCTTGTTTGTTTGTTGGTTTGGCATCCTGTTAATTAACATAAATCCAAATAAATCCCCTGCCTTAACAAAAAATACAATTGATTTCAGATTATAGTACAATCATATTTCTGTAGCACAAGTCATACAAAAATATGTGATGTAATGAACTTCCCAATTAAAATAAATTAAAATAAAAAAAGGAATGACAAAGCAAAAGAGACTCTTTTGAGAGAAAATCATTCAAATACATTTTAAAACAAATGTTTCATGTAAATATTTTATGAAGGAGATACTCTAAGCATTCTACTGTAAATGTAGTTTTCATCTATTTCATTTCTGCCTTGAAGTTTTAAAACAAATACTTTGGTAAATTCATACCTGATGTGAGCACTTAAAAGTAATGGAAGTTGCTCTGGCTCAAAAGTGTAAAAAAATCTGTAATTTTAATATAAAAAATAATATATGAGCTGCTGATGAGCCAAAAATGGGCCAAAAGCAGGATGATATATAATCACCTTTAGAAACCAGGTCAGACTACTATAGTAAAAAAACATCATTTCTAAATGTCTATTTATGTTATATTTCATTTGTTCTTTCAGGTGAATTTTGTTAGCTTGTGAATAAACACAGTGAATGACACTGATCTATGAATCACTCACACAAACAAAGAGTAGATCATTTCTTCTGGGTTTTTCTCAAGTGCTCTAGAAACTTCGGACTCGCTCCAGAAGTTTCCTCTGATTCATCCGGTTACGAAAGCTGCGCTCTCTGCTGCCACTGGCTGGTGTTTAGTGGAACAGCTGAGTAGGTAGAAACTGACACAAACATACCGGAACAGATATGTTGTCCCTTCAAAATAAGATAAATGAGCGCTCAAGGTAATTGACTTGTACTTAATATTTATTAAGAGGCATTTTATTTTTAAAAAACGAGCCGGAAGTGCTGTCTTACAATGAGGCTACCTTGACGGTGTGAAGCGTCTAGAAGCAGCCAGAAAGTGAACTTCAGAGATATAAAGCTGCAGCTCGGAGCAGAGACAGAAACAGATCAGAGCGGAGAACAAGAAGATCCAGAGAGGAAGCAGCAGATTCATCCTCTTCATCACTCAGAGCACTGGACACCAAACTGTAAGTTCAACCCTTATAATTTGATTGTCTTATTTTGGTGTGTTTGTTAGTTTTTACATTGAAAAATATTGGGTTTATTTGTAAATAAATGTGCTCAACAGAGTAATTTGCTCTGCCTTTATGTCAGAAGAAAAAGTTAATTTTCATTCTAATTTTGATGTTTTTATTAACTATATGAAGATGGTGTTTATTGTGTAGTAATTAAAGGGGAAAATAGCTAGAAACATTTAAACATTTTTCAGAAGCACATCTCACATTTCTGGTGTCTTGATTGTAAATTTACTCAAACCAAACAATATATTTTGTGATTTTTAAATGTGAATATCAGACTACTGAGTACTGGTGTATTCACATGCTAATGTTTAGTTTGTTTGTTTCTACAATATAGGTTCACTGTTTGACAGGCGACCATCTCCAGTGAAAATGTCTGCAGCTAAAGGTGTAGCCATCGGCATCGACCTGGGCACCACCTACTCCTGTGTGGGGGTTTTCCAGCACGGGAAAGTAGAAATCATCGCCAACGACCAGGGTAACAGGACCACCCCCAGCTATGTGGCATTCACTGACACAGAGAGGCTCATTGGGGACTCAGCCAAGAACCAGGTGGCTTTGAACCCCACCAACACCGTGTTTGATGCCAAGAGACTGATTGGAAGAAAGTTCGATGATGCAGTGGTGCAGGCTGACATGAAGCACTGGCCCTTCAAGGTGGTGTCAGATGAAGGGAGGCCTAAAATTCAAGTGGAGTACAAAGGGGAGAACAAAGCCTTCAACCCTGAGGAGATTTCCTCCATGGTCCTGGTGAAGATGAAAGAGATCGCCGAGGCGTACCTGGGCCACAAGGTGTCCAGCGCCGTCATCACAGTCCCAGCGTACTTCAACGACTCCCAGCGACAGGCCACCAAAGACGCAGGAGTCATCGCAGGACTCAACGTCCTGAGGATCATCAACGAGCCCACAGCAGCCGCCATCGCGTACGGTCTGGACAAAGGCAAGTCAGGAGAGCGTAACGTCCTGATCTTTGACCTGGGTGGAGGCACCTTCGACGTGTCCATCCTGACCATTGAAGACGGTATCTTTGAGGTCAAATCCACAGCTGGAGACACTCACCTGGGTGGAGAAGACTTTGACAACCGCATGGTCAACCACTTTGTGGAGGAGTTCAAGAGGAAACACAAGAAGGACATCAGCCAGAACAAGAGAGCCTTGAGGAGGCTGCGCACAGCTTGTGAGAGGGCCAAGAGGACCCTGTCCTCCAGCTCCCAGGCCAGCATTGAGATCGACTCTCTGTACGAGGGCATCGACTTCTACACCTCCATCACCAGAGCTCGCTTTGAGGAGCTGTGCTCCGACCTGTTCAGGGGAACTTTAGAGCCAGTGGAAAAAGCCCTGCGAGACGCCAAAATGGACAAGGGACAGATCCAAGATATCGTCCTGGTGGGAGGCTCCACCAGAATCCCCAAAATCCAGAAACTCCTGCAGGATTTCTTCAACGGCAGAGAGCTGAACAAGAGCATCAACCCAGATGAGGCGGTGGCTTACGGTGCTGCTGTCCAGGCCGCCATTCTCACAGGGGATACCTCAGGCAACGTTCAGGACCTGCTGCTCCTGGACGTGGCGCCTCTGTCCCTGGGAATCGAGACAGCCGGAGGGGTCATGACGCCCCTGATCAAGCGCAACACCACCATCCCCACCAAACAAACCCAGGTGTTCAGCACCTACTCTGACAACCAGCCCGGGGTCCTCATCCAGGTCTACGAAGGGGAGAGAGCCATGACCAAGGACAACAACCTGCTGGGCAAGTTTGAGCTGACAGGAATCCCACCTGCACCACGAGGAGTCCCGCAGATCGAGGTCACCTTCGACATCGACGCCAACGGCATTCTGAACGTGTCTGCGGTGGACAAGAGCACCGGCAAAGAGAACAAGATCACCATCACCAACGATAAGGGGCGACTGAGCAAAGAAGACATCGAGAAGATGGTGCAGGATGCTGAAAAATACAAAGCTGAGGACGAACAGCAGAGGGACAAAATCGCTGCCAAGAACTCCCTGGAGTCCTACGCCTTCAACATCAAGAGCAGCGTCCAGGATGAGAACCTGAAGGGCAAAATTAGTGAGGAGGACAAGAAGAAGCTGATTGAGAAGTGTGATGAGACCATCACCTGGCTGGAGAACAACCAGCTGGCTGATAAAGAGGAGTACCAACACCAGCAGAAAGAGCTGGAGAAAGTGTGTAACCCCATCATCAGCAAGTTGTATCAGGGAGAAATGCCCACTGGCAGCTGTAGAGAGCAGGCACGGGCCGGCTCCCAGGGGCCCACTATTGAGGAGGTGGACTAAAGTGGCCCCTGGTGTGGACTGTTTGATCACTGGGACTGTACTGACATTTTGTCATGTTTGCACACACTCTTCTGTTTTGAAGAACTTGATAATTGACAATGTCTTCATGTATTTTTATATTGTTGCATTGCTGGACTTTGCAATAAAGATGATAAGTAAATAAGTCTTTGGTTTCATCTCATATGTTTTCAATAATATTAGCTAACTTGAAAATGCATTTTGAATAATTTTTGCATATCTTTCAATTTTTCTCATTCAGTCGTTACCCATTGAACAACAAAATACTGCACTCAAGTTGACATGATCCGATACTCTAGAGTCTAGACTACTATAGATACATCTGGACTACACTAATTTGAACATTCGTCACTGCACAGGGTACTGTACTGTTTTCTTTCTGCAATGAACAAACAAAATGTTTTGAATAGGAATGTTAAAAATGTGTGAAACCAATGAGAACACATTACCACATTTGCAAGAGAAAACTTCTGGAATGAGAAGGTGATGATGAAGATCATGTGAAACCCAGGTTCAGTAAATGTGTGTTAGCAATTACAAAAAAATGTAAATCATATTAGCTTATTTAAACATCTCTTGCATGTACACTTTGAGATTAAAAAATATATGGTTCATTGATTATAAACCACAAAAGTAGCAGGGCCGTTTGCAACGCTGCCACTAGATGTCGCAATTGTACTTTCTTTTTGGCAGATTGCTTCACTGCTTCAAGAGATTGTAATAATTTAAAAAGGTAATATTGTCTGTAAAATAATACTGTTAAGTTTCATTATAGAAATTGAACTATCACCATTTGGTCTCTATGCTATTTTATATTTTGACAAATAAGAGTAGCAGATGTTTGCTGGTGATTTCATTTACAGAATCGGCTTAACCTGTATGTTGGCATAACAATAACCATACCCTTGTACACAGGTTACTGGGTTATCAGATACATTTACAAAAGAAAATCGCTTCAGATGTAAGTAAAGTAACGTTCTTATTAAACTTTAGATGGAGTGTCTTCATTTCGTTTTATTGTAAGTAAAACATTTTCCAGCAACTTGTCTTTAGTAGTGCAATGAATAGTAAAACTACATAGACTACACAAGGCTGAGGCATAATGAAGAACATTTTGTTTTATTGGAAATGATGGCATTTTTGTGCATTTGTATTAAAAGTAACCAACTTCAAATTACTACTTTAACATTAATAGTAGTTTTTGTCTCTAAAACAACATAAGATCTTGTTATTATGCTGATAATAACAATTGAGCTCCTAAAGTAAGCACTCAGAGTTATCTCAATCAATCGTGCAGTTTACTTTGCATAATCATCATGCTATCATTATACACTTTTATTACTGCTGTTGTACTGTTTTCTTGTACAGTGTTTTGAATCTGAATATAACAAAAAATCTCTAAAATATAGTTTGCTCTAATACTGATTAGTATTACTATTTGGATTTGCAAACATAACTGATAAAAATAAACCTTCAGCATTCAAGATTCAAAAAACTTGAATCTTGAATCTCTCAGTTATAATTTAACACCACTCCTAATACTGAAACCAGTCTTTTTTATTTTATTTTATTATGCTACTTATATGTTGCCACAGTCTGTGCTCGTTGATTTTAATATTGCCCATAAAATTGTAATACAGCAATTAATACAGAATACACAGTAATCCCTTTACGGTCTAGCAGTTAGAGTTTGCAGTTAGTGAGAAGGGGGTGCATTTAATTCTTGTCACTTGTATTCTTGTAAAATATTTGCGTATAACTGCATATGCTTTGGTACCTGGATTTTCATTTCTTCTTTAACACTTTAACACTAACATGTTTTATTATAGGGCCATGTGACCAACACACACGCAGGATTGTACAATTATCATTACATCAAGCCTTCGAGCCTTTGTACTAGATTATTAATATTATGTAGGTCGATTTATTTATACCCTTTTATTTGTGAGGTGGAAACCTCACCGGAAACAGAACAAACCTGTTTCCGGTCAACACTTGAGTCCCGCCCCACCAGTCTGTGCCATCTTGTATTTAGCAGGAACAAAAACGGTGTAAGGAACAAGTCCAGTCTCAGGATGGGGCGAAGATTTTAAGACACATTTAAGAGTGTATTTTAAAGAGGCTCGGTGTAACTGGACAGTATGCTCGGAAGTGGGGCACTGCGGAGAAACGCCAACCACACCCCGCGGAACAGCTAATGTTAACGTTTCAGGCTATCAAAACTAAGCTATCCAATTAGCTAAGGCTAGTCACCCAGTGACGATAGAGAGACAACTGGCGAGCTTGAAGTTTATATTTGAGTACGTGTAATTTGGATGCCGGTAATCGATTACACTGTCGCACTTAAATCAGGGGGAACATCGGTGGAAATGGACCAAACGTTGTGTTAATTATCTGCGGAGGGGGATACCCGGGCTATGAGGATAGAGGCTCGTTAGCTTGGCTGCTAACAGTTGTTTTTCGGTTCAGAGCGGAACCACAATAAGCCGCGGTAAGTAATGCTACATTCAGCTAGCTAACGTTAGCTGCCCGGCTAAGGCTGGCTACAATGCTAGTTAACCTAGTTAGGTTTTTCCAAACGTTTTCAAATGTGAGTCCAGGGACACCGGATGGTCCTGCATGTGTTTTCGAAGGCCTCCGGTAAATCGAGGAAATGTGTAAATTTGCTGCTCTTAACTTCTAACACATAACAAATGAAATAGTTTATTATCTGAATGTGACTCTGGCGCAATGTGAGGTTGTTTTTTTGTTCTGTCGAACCGACCGTTAACTCATCAACAAGAACCAACACCCGGAGCTTCACAGCACCGGCTTTGTCAAACAGGAGTCTGTGGTTAGAGTGCACTTCCTGTCGGGGATCTGTTGATCTCCTCTGCGACACGTCTTAAAACTATGGCTGCAACTAACGATTCACCCACTATCGTTAGTTACCGGGCCTCCAGTGGTCCAAATGCCTGGTGACTTATAGCCCGTTACCACATCACCGCACCCCCGTTAAAGCCACAGTCCGATTCCCGGCTGGCGATCTGCACCATACCCCATTTCGGCCCGGGTCTTTTTCTAGCCTGTCAACTGTCAATGTTAACTGCTAATAAGACTATTGCTATTCTTTTTCGTTCAACTGGTTGTTTTAGTCAACATGAGCTGTCATTGTCACGTAGGGTTGCCCACATAAACATGCATCAGCTGCCGTTATTAAGATCAACAGCCTAGCAAATGCATGTTTGGTTTTAACCACAACAATAAATAAGATTTCAGGCTTGCAAAAGTCAGCTGAGCTGCTGAGGGGGGAATGAATGTACAAGGGTGGAGTGGAAGCTGCTTATGCTGTTGTAATTACAAAACCAAACAAAGTTAATAGATTTGAGGTTTCTGTTTTGAGTCAGTGGTGGATGTAAGGCTTAAGTAAACTTGAAACCAAAGATACACACATCTTCACAATTCCTCTCACACGGTGAAAGACAATATCTGCTTTGCAAGATTTTTTATTGATGTTAATAGATGCACCCCCCAACAAGGAGCATATATTGTGCAGCACATTTTCCAAGACTGAGGTCAGCCATGTGATCTCAAATATGAAATCACACGTTATGTTAAAAATGAACAGTCTGGGATTCTGCTTCCCTTTTTGCTCTGTTTTTAGTGACTTCTGCTGTCTACAAATTTAACTTGATTGAACATGCATGAGTTTGTTTTTTCCACATAGTTAGTTGAGAAACTTGCTCACCCAGTGTTTCAATGTGTTGGAACAACCCTGTTCCTTGGAAAGTGACAATAATATCAACCACGACATGTATTCTGAATTCAAAAATGTATTGGTGGTTTTTGCGTTCTAATGTGAAGCTGAGTCAAAGTGGTAGACAACCACAGTCAGTTTTTTTTTTTTTTTACATATATATCTATATCAGATTATGTGTTCCAGTCAATGGACCTTTTTAGAGAATGCTATCTTAGTCATGAAAACCACAAATGTTAGGAGAGTTCTATCATTGGCAGAACCAAGAACATCAACCATATAGAGTACATTACTGACAACTTGAGTGCCTAATTCTCTAATTTGGAAAAACGTGTTGTTCTTTTTACAGAGGAAGACATTTCTCTTCTTTGTGTTTTTCTAATCAGTTGTTTTTTATGTAGCTGCATGTGTCAGCTTTCTTACCTTGGACAGAACACCATCAGGGCAATGAGTGCCACATAACACATAACTGGAAATTGGTTCACTGCATTTTGAAATAATATTGGGTCAGGGGGCTGGGAGGTTGGGAATCTGTCTCTTTGTCTAGCACAGATTTACTAGAGCGTTTACACAGCACTGCTTTAAAAGGAACAGGCCTGCTGTACTATGTTTAACAGGGACCCCAAGGCAGTATGTTCATGTATTCGCCGACTCACAGAGGCCTGGTTATGTTGTTGGCTCTCCTCAGGGCTCCAGCTGACACTCAAGGATGAGCAGCTACATTAACCCCATTATAAAATGATGTTGCTGTAGTCAATCAGCACAGCTCAGTTTTCAGGCTGACATTTCTTTCATTGGGCTGATGTAGTTATATGATTTGATTTGAAGCTCAGTCAGTCTCTTCTACAGTTTTATTTATACCAATCTTTGATTTGAGTGCTGTCATTTTGGCTTTCTGCTGCTCTCTGATCTCCATGTTTGACACAACACAGTCATGTGTGGAATTAACTGTTTAGTTTTGGGTTTCCCTTTAGATAACACTTTAAGTTAAACTACAACTGAACACAAATAATCAATTACTTTGTCGATAATTTTGATACATATTTTTTTCCAGTGAGACATTTGGAAATTGAAGACGCCACTATGAGCTCTGGCAAAAGAATGAATGTGTCGCTATTGTCTTATTTAGCTTCTTGTTAGCTTATTTATTGATTTATGCTCATCAGTTGTTATCCTTAGTTGAGTTTTGGATTGTTGTTTGGTCCAAATAAGACATTTGATAATGGAACCTTGGACTTGGTTGTAATGATTCAATGAGAAAATATTCCTCTACTAAACAACAAAGGTTGCCATCATTACTTGCAGCCATAATTTAAACCTGACTGTTTACATCACGTATGGTTTATGACTTTAAATACATTTTTAACTGTGCTTGTCAGTATGAAAACACGTGTTTTCATACTTTTATACATAAGTTCTTTCTCTTGTAGTCTGAGACCACAGAGATGTGTATTACAGTATAGTATAGCGGCTTGGTAACATAGTGGTGTGTGGCTGGGGTTCGAATACCTCCACTAGGGGTCCTTAGGCAAGACCTCCTTACACTTACATTTACCCTGCCTTTGCCTTGTACCTTGTAGCTTCCTCGTAAGTCGCGTTGGATAAAACAATCTGCCAAATGAATAAATATAAATGTACAGTGGCTGATGAGTATTAACATATATAATGTGCCTAAAAAAATACCCCAAAGAAACATCTGTATTGAGAACAACCATAAAACCTCATAGTGCTAGTGGAAAAAGTATGTGAATCCTTGGAATAAATACCTGGAAAAAATTTATTTTGAGGGTGTAGTATGGCTACGCTGACTGTCAAAACCACTCAAACTTTTAAAAGTTAAGACAAATACTCTTATGTGAGCCATGCATCAGCAAAATGAGCCTTTAGAGGATCTATGATCAAGAATAGCTGATTTACATAATCCTTAACCCATAAAAGAGTTACAAGGTGATGCCAAAGACTTCAAAAATTCACCAGTCTACGGTTAGACAAACAATCTACAAATAGAGACACTTTGGGACTGTGGCTACTCCTCCAAGAGTGCAACAAACACTCAGGTAAAGAAACAACTCAGAGTAATAGGCAAAGATTTGAAGGCATCATAGCTAACATGTGAGTTCATCAGTCTTGAACAATTGGAGTGTCTATGGCAGGACACCATATCGTGGGATATATTAGAGTAAAATTAAATTTGATTAATTATTTTTATGTGTGTTAAACCTAACGTCTTCACGTTTGGGAGTGTTGGTCAGTGACATTGCAGGAAATTGCAGTGGGTAACTTTCCTTACCCTTTTGATATTCATATAAATGAAAGATGTTATAAGCAGAAAGATTATTACCTAACACTGAGTTGCAGCTGTATTTGAGTTTTTTGTAACAGTAGATTACAATAGATGTTCTAAGTATATTTTTCAACATTTCAATATAAATATACAGTATTTTTAGTAGTGTAGTCATGTATTGTCTGCCTTTTTTTTTGACAGATTGGTTGTATTTAATACACAGAGTGATACTGAATGTCACCAGGTCTAGTAGAACCAGAAAAGCTGATTGTTGCTGTATCTTTTATTTTGGAAGCAGTTGGGCTTTCACATCATTTATGGTTTTGACGTCACACATTTCAGCCCAAACTGAACAGTTAATAATTGAAATGCATTCATGTTGAAGTGCACTTTGTGAAAACCAGCTGCCATTTTGTCTCCCCCACACCAGTACTCACTCATCGATGTTCATGTCACTCTTTTTGTTTTTCTTGTGGTTCATAACTCGCTCTCTCCAGTTTGTCAGGCCTCACACAGATTTAACATCCTGGATTTCCTTGTAACTGTTGGTTGTCTTCATGTCACAACTTGTCAGATGATTACTGTCCCACATAGACCAACTGTGGGAGATAAGATTTTTTTAAAATTACCATAGAGTTGTAGAGCTAACCATAACACTGTTACACCAAAAGCAGTCAGTCATGACATTTCTGAAATATTACAGATTCAAAAAATCATGGAAGCTGATAAAGTCTCTCTTTTGGTGCATGAGAGGCATTTTAGCATATGGGTCGCAATAGTACAAGAATGCATTTTCCAGCATGTTTAACACATTAATTAGATGAGTTTTTTGCTCAGTTGAGGTGGAAAACAGACGCTTCAAGTACAATATGGGCACAGAGTCCGTGATCCAAAAATAAACCACAGGGCAGTCCCCCCACCAGTATTCAAGAATTAAAACCTCCTTTGACTTTAATGCCAGGCATTTGATGACATCAACAAAAAATATTCATGTGTTGTGCTGTTAAATCAGAAATGTGTAATGTGCTGAAGCAAAGTAGACACATATTGTCAATGATTCACAGATGTCTTTGTATTGCTCTCTCTGTCTGACCAGTAGTTTTAAAGTTAAAGAGATTTAATACCACTCATGTCCGATCCAATACCATGTTTTTCATTTTTCTTAAACAGTTGTGTAAAAAAGAAGAAAAAAAACCCAAAACGAGCAAAAAGCACATTTGTTGAGAGGATGCAGTGCACTTACCTAGCCATCTAAGCTCACATGGGCTATATCTTAGCTTGGGAGCCAGTTATCCCAATACTGAATATTTGATCTGTGCACCCCTTCTGAAAAAGCACACCAAGACATGTGCAATAAAAACCTGGATATTGTCACATTTCCATATGTTACTGTAGTCTGTCACCACTAACCTGTATTCTGACCTGTCATCCAGGCCCTGGCCATGCCCTCGAATGCTCGGGCGGGCAATCTGAAGGACCCAGATGTGGCAGATCTCTTTTGCAAAGATGATCCGGAGAAGCTGTTTGCTGACCTCCGTGAGATTGGCCACGGGAGCTTTGGAGCTGTGTACTTTGTGAGTATGATGTAACGTCCATCTCCTTCTTGCAAGTAGTTTTGGTTTTGTCCAGTTTCCGCGCAGCCTTTTCATTTACAAGAATCTGTGAACCAGATACAAGCTGACAGTTTAAGGGATGGTTTATCATCAGAGATAGTTTTTAAGACTTTCTCTTCAACCTAAATCAGATTTCTTTATACCAGATCAAAACATGGAAGATGACTGTTGACCCCAGTTATTCACAGGAAAAGTTAAAATTGTAGTGATGGAGTGGACAAGACACTGGGCTAGCAGTGGCTGCCATTCTTTGTCAATGGAAACAAAAGGACCTCAGCAATGCAACTGGGAGAAGTAAAAAAAAATAGCTGAACTTTATGCCGATATGCTGTGATGGAGTTCAGTGATAGCCAGTTGGGAGCCAATCGGAAGCCTCTTGATTCCAGTGGAAACCAAAGCAGAGAGTCTCTGTGCTACTTGACATGAGTGAATTTTACACAAAATTCCCGTACAGAGATGAAGCGCATTGTGCTGCCTCGGTTTCTCAATTACTTACTACGCATGTTCAACATGTTATGTAACAAAACTTACCGGGACAAAAATAAGAACAACTTGTAAAAACTAATCTGTTGGGGTGTTGGGCTGTGGCAAAGACATCAGGAAAAATAAAAGATACGCCCAGTCATAGCATAATATGTAAATAAACGTGCTGAGCGCACACACCTCCAGAACTAAAGCTCCGCCAGAGCCCAGTGGCAGCCAACTACTTTGGCTCCCTATGTGTGAACTCCCCATAAGTGGGTGTGAATGTCAGATTGTCAGTTTCAGAAAGGAACAAAAATGGGACACAAGACCCCCCCCCCCCTCCACCGCCACTACCACCAATCTGAGAATTGTGGGGGTAGTGTGGTAAAAGCAGCTTTATCCAGTTTTTTTTCTGTAACTCTAACAGCTGACCATCTTACTGATTCACTTTCAATTGTAAGAAACAATAACTCAGTAATTGTATGATATAAGATATGTAGACATCAAGAGGTTCTGATGCTTTGTTTTTATGTGTCCAGGTAAAAAGTTATCACCTGCACGGGGGTGAGATTATGTTGAAGAAAATGTAATTGTTCTGCTTGTCTGCTTTTTTTTTAAGCAGGTCCCTAAGAAATGCACACTGAGCCCAGGAGGCCTGAGCAGTACCCAGTGTTAGTCTGTGTGGGTTTTGACGATTCAGTCTTATCTGCATTTTATCATTATAAAAGAAACTGTGAATATGAGATCCCCCCCCCCACCTAATTAGAAAAACAGTGGGAACACAACATGTGTATGTACTAAGCTGCACATCTCATTTTACCTGTAAAATATTCTTCAGGCTGTGTGGTAGACTTACACCTCCACAATGTTCTCACTGGCGCACTGAATGTCTGAGTTTCAGAGGATCCTTAAAAGGCCATTAGAGATGCGCTACCAAAATAGACAATGTGCATCAATTTGCATCAATTTAACAAGAGTGCTGCTGCCTTTATACAGTATTTCCTTCAGCTTGAATGTGTACTTGGTGTGTGTCAAAGGGAACATGTCTTTAAATGGCCACTGACAACATCAGAGATCTTATTTAATTTAATTTAAAGCTTGCACTATTCTACTGGCTCCTACTATTATTGCTATTTTTAATTATTGTCAGTAGAAATGGTGATGATACATCATTTAGTTGTTCGCAGCCTGGTGTAGGACTTCATGTTGTCAGTGTCATCACAGTAGAACATGATTTTTGTCTGGTGTCTGATGGCAACATCCTCACTTGGGATTTAGGATTAAGCTCTTTGGAGGATTAAGCACTTGGAATAGCTTTGAGATATGATTATTTTATCCAAAAATAAATGGTGTAGTTTGGTTGGCAAATGGATTTGTGTACATCTTTGGTCATTGAATGTGTCAGATTGATCTTATGGCACCACCAAGTGGTCCTATTTTGAAATTCCCCTCTTTATTCTCATGAAAATATGATAAAAGAAGCATCCACAGCAGTAATGATGCAAAATTAACAAATGAAGTTTTTTTTATTATTAGTGACAAATCCAATGTATTTATATTGACATAAACACCACTTTGACATTTTATCAGAAGACTATAGCTAATGTATGGCATGAGTTTGAGACAAACCAAAACATTTAAGAAATAAAGCCCAAAGTTGACTGCAGATGTTCTGCAGGGCGGGTGAAGCAGAAGGTCTGTAGTGTAATCACTGAAAAACAAGACTGATATTAAATGAATTCTTTGTTGTCCTCAGCATTAAACTCAACGCAAGCTGGCAATTGCAGCTCTAGCAATCCCCTGTTGTTATCTCTGTCAACATGACAGCCCGTGGCATAACATTGGAGTCTTAGTACCGAGCCTGTGTAGATATGGCATAGCCCCTTCAAGCTTTATTCATACTGTTCAGTGTCTGTATGACATTTTATGACTTCAGTGAAGTCATAAAATGTCATACAGACAAAATTGAGAGAACAAAGGTGACTGATTCATGTGTGGTAGCACTGTTCTGCATTTTGTGCCATAAGAAAAACATACTGTGCCACGGGTACGAACACAATGGAGTTTTTGAGTTCCTAGTCGTTTACACACACTCAAGTAACCAGGTTACATTCTATTTTCTCCCTCTGTCATTAGCATCACTTAGGTGTGTAAATAAACTTAATAAATAAACTCTGTGTATTTCTGTTGCCTAATAGGCCCGAGATGTGCGCAACAATGAGGTGGTGGCCATCAAGAAGATGTCATACAGCGGCAAGCAGACAAATGAGGTAATGAAGAAGATGGTCGTCACTTTCACATTAACTCTTCTTTCTTATTTGTCCTGAGATTTTATTAATATTATTCTTGAATTATTGACAAACATGGACTCATAATGTTTCAGTTCCCAGTGTTTGTATTCAGTATTCAGTACATACACTGATTAAATATCTAACTTAAACTGGTAGGAAACTGCTACTGTTCCAAACTCTAAGAACTGTTTTCTAATACTGGTGTTTGGAGAAAATAACATTTTATCGCTGTTAGTATTCTCCAGTACAAGCCGTCTGTCTCTAAAATAAAAGACATACAGGGATGATGAACTCGCAGTGTGTTTTGTGTTCATGTGTAGAAGTGGCAGGACATTATTAAAGAGGTGAAGTTCCTGCAGAAGCTTCGCCACCCAAACACTATTGAGTATCGGGGATGTTACCTGAAAGAGCACACAGCATGGGTATGTATTTGTACTGTAATGTCTCTGGAAATGATTATCCACATTTTCCACACACAACCCATGAGAGCAGGTTAACTACCTGGCACCCTCCATGTGTGGATTATTTGTGATAGAAATAAGAATATAACTAAACAATATGTGTTGATGCTCATGCTCAATTGTTTCTTCCTCAGCTGGTGATGGAGTACTGCCTTGGCTCAGCCTCAGACCTCCTTGAAGGTCAGTTTATCATTTCTAGCTATGAAAACATGGTTATATGATGGTCTCTTATTGTTAGTGACACTTCATATTTGTTTTCTTTTCCTTCCAGTTCACAAAAAACCACTCCAGGAAGTTGAAATAGCTGCTATTACCCATGGTGCACTGCAGGGATTAGCATATCTACACTCTCACAATATGATTCACAGGTAAAATAGTTTTCACTCTTGGTTCTTCACTCACGAACAACATATAATATTGATAATGACATTACGTCCACAACACGTAATGGTGTGAAGGAATGAATGGTGCTAATTGATTTCTGAAGTAATAGTAACTGGTAGTACAGTTAAAACATGTTGTGTTTCTCATATTTTGTCCACCCCTACTCAAATGAAGAATTTAGAAGCTGATTTCCATAGTCTCAGGATTCTGGCCACATATCTGTGCTTATGTCCAGTTCTTCTCAGGTTAAAAAAAAAACAACAGCTAAATATATGTAGGTGGCCGTTAATATACTTGGATGGCTAGTAGCACATTTTTACATGTATGTAAAAGACCCCTGTTTTTCTTTTACAGGGACGTGAAAGCAGGTAACATCCTCTTGACGGAGCCTGGTCAGGTCAAACTTGGAGACTTTGGTTCTGCTTCAATTGTGGCTCCAGCCAACTCCTTTGTAGGAACTCCTTACTGGTGAGTGTTGTTGTTGTTGTGTAACTAAAACCTGCTCTCTTCTACATCAGCTACGTTTAAATAACAAGTGTGTGGAAAAAGATGGTTTCCAGACATCTGGTTTATTCTTCCTCTCAATGTTTTTTTGTCTCAATCGGTCATTAGTTTTTACATTGTGCCCTAAATTTGTTTCTAAATTTAAAGAGAAAATTTTGACAGTTTGATTTAAAAATTCAAGCACTGTGTCCTTAATGGTGCAGTTATCTGACAAAGTTGGCCATGCAAAGTACTAACACTGTTTTATGCTGTTTTATACTCATGGAAATTATTATTATCATTGATGTTTTGCTTTTCTTTGTAGGATGGCTCCAGAGGTGATCTTGGCCATGGACGAGGGCCAGTATGACGGCAAGGTGGACGTCTGGTCACTTGGCATCACCTGCATAGAGCTGGGTATGAACTGCAATCAGACTATTGTTTCTTAGATGAGCATGCTTATGTGAATAAATCACAATTTGACAATATGATACTGAAAGCTTTGTGTTTCCACAGCTGAGAGGAAGCCCCCGCTGTTTAATATGAACGCTATGAGTGCCTTATACCACATCGCTCAGAATGAAAGCCCAATCCTCCAGTCCAATCACTGGTGAGAACATTTTTATCTCCTTATGCTCAATCTTAGTTTAATCGCTATAATGGATGTTAATAATATAGACCTGAAGTACTAAAATAGTTCTTTCTCATTTCTTCAGCTTCTTCATGACTAATTGTATTTACTAACATAATCTCATATTTCTCTACAGGTCTGATTCTTTCCGAAACTTTGTTGACTCTTGCCTACAGAAGATTCCCCAGGACCGGCCTACCTCTGATGTGCTGCTGAATGTGAGAACAAGCAAAGCTAAAAACCCAGCACCTTCTTATTCTCTGCAGTGTAAATGTGCTCATCTGTTATTTCCGTTCCCTGTAGCATCGGTTTCTGTGCCGTGAGCGTCCATTGACAGTGATTATGGACCTGATTGCCCGAACCAAGGATGCAG
The DNA here is from genome assembly GCF_900324465.2 of Anabas testudineus. Taxonomy (NCBI): domain Eukaryota; kingdom Metazoa; phylum Chordata; class Actinopteri; order Anabantiformes; family Anabantidae; genus Anabas; species Anabas testudineus. Next base: position 5,028,774 of record NC_046617.1, on the reverse strand, counting down.
TGCGGGAGCTGGACAACCTGCAGTACCGCAAGATGAAGAAGATCCTCTTCCAGGAGACCCAGCAGAATGGCCCCGTGTCTGAGGGAGGAGAGGATGAAGAGGTGAGTGGAGGATAAAGTCTGTGTTTGGGGGAATTCATTCCTGTGGCTGTGGCAGGAAAGAGTAGAGGAAAGAGAGGGCAAAGGGAATGGGTAGAGATCAAGGAAGAGAGGTGGACAGGAGGAACAAGTACAAGTGTGTTATGCAATGAAGGAAGAACTGTGGACATTTTTAGCAAATTCAACTTGGCACAGAGCTTGAAATGACAAAATAATCAGTTGCAAAACTTTTCTATGCCTTTAACTTTTTTATGTTTGATGTTCACTTTAAATTTTTTGACATTGAAGTTATTTAAAGCACATCGCATCCAGTTTACATGCAGTTTAAAAAAATATGATATTTCAGTGTTTCCCTTTATTTTATGTCTGAACCTCTACTGGTTTGTCTGTTTATAAAATAAACAAAACTATTTTGTGTGTGTGTGTGTATATCTATCAGGAGGTGGAGCAGTACCTGTTGCGGACAGGCACAGTCAACAGCATGGAGAGCTCCCAGTCAGTTCCCAGTATGTCCATATCAGCCAGTTCCCAAAGCAGCTCAGTCAACAGCCTGGCCGACGCCTCCGATGATAGCAGCAGCGAGATGGCCATGATGCAGGAGGGGGAGCACACCGTGACCTCCAACAGCTCCATCATCCACCGGCCCACGGTAAACACCAACTTCATTCAAGTCTCGCAGCTTTACCTGCTTCTAAACATATTAAACTTGGGAATTTTAATGTTTTGTCATTTATTTTTGACATTCTAAAATATTTTGAATTTCCTGGTCAATGTGATAGGTTAAGTGAAATCTGACTTTCTAACGCCTCTCTCAACTACACACCCTTCTCAGGGTCAGGATAACATCTATGATGACCCTTACCAGCCAGAGATGGATCAACCTCAAGCTCCCTCAACTGGACGCCGTCGAGCTTACTATCGCAACCGCGACCACTTTGCCACAATCCGAACTGCCTCCTTGGTAAGGTTCATTTTTGTTAATGATAATTTTTGAATAGGCATTTGATGGTATACATTTTTTATTGTACTGTTATTGTGGCCAAATATATGATGACTTATAGTATTTATGGGCATCATCTAACTTTAAGTTTTAAAATGGTGTTAGAGCTGAATGTAAAGCAGGTATAAAACATAAACACGTCAGGTCTTTGGAGAGCCCAGCTCCAAAATATCAGAATTGAGTTGCTCCTTCTTCCCATCCTCCAGGTGACCCGCCAGATTCAGGAACACGAGCAGGGCTCTGCTCTGCGAGAGCAGATGTCAGGATACAAACGTATGAGGCGGCAGCACCAGAAGCAGCTCATGGGGATGGAGAACAAGCTGAAGGCAGAGATGGACGAGCACCAGCTGAAATTGGACAAAGAGCTGGAGAACCAGAGGAACAGCTTCTCTACTGAGGCTGACAAGCTGTCAAAGAAGCACCAGGCCATCTTGGAGAAAGAGGTGAGACCAGCATACTCAGTTCAGTAACGTGATCACATTAGTACCTTGTTTACTTGAGTTCATATAAAATGTATACACCATTCAGTATGGTCAGTGTAACTCTTTTGCAAGCTATTTTCTAATTAGGACTTCATATAATCTTTATGTTGATGTTGTATTCCCGTTTTTTTTTTTCCCTTCTCATTGTTTAAGTCATAGTCACAAAAAAGGAAAGCAATGAAAACCTATATCCAAAACTGTTTTTGTCAAGTTGCTTGTTTTGTTGGTTCAGTCAACAATCACAGAGTCAGAAGCTATGGTTTATAACCTGAGCCTTTTTATATGACCTCCTGCAGACAAAGGCAGCTCTGGCAGAGGAAAAGAAGTTCCAGCAGCACATACTGGGCCAACAGAAGAAAGAACTGACCAGTTTACTTGAGTCACAGAAGCGCCAGTATCGTCAGCGCAAAGAGCAGCTGAAAGAGGTACGAGCTTACATTTAACGCCACTGTTTATGCTGACTGTGTTGTTTGTGGGTGCTTTTTTTGACATTTGAAGGCAGCATTTACATATGCGGCATACTGATGCTTATAGCCTGTTAATGACAGGCAAGTAACCAGTAAAATGATGAGGTGAAGTTTGAAGCTAGTTTAAGATGTTTATTTATTTCCCTTTTTTTTCCCCCTTTACCAGGAGTTGAGTGAGAACCAGTCGACTCCGAAACGCGAGAAGCAGGAATGGTTGATCCGTCAGAAGGAATGTCTGCAGCAGATGCAGGCAGAGGAAGAGGCCAGCCTGCTCAGGAGGCAGAGGCAGTACTACGAGCTGCAGTGTCGCCAGTACAAGAGGAAGATGCTGCTGGCTCGCCACAACCTGGAGCAGGACCTGCTCAGAGAGGTAAAAACTTCAGATGCTCTTTACCTTTCTTAATAATTGTCTTATTATGTTTATTCTCCTCTATATTTGATGTATATATGTGCATGTTTTGTGGAAGCACCAGTGTTTTTTTTTTTTTCTTGTTTACTGAATAATTAACATAATTATTTACGTTTGGTCTAGTCACAATTTGTTAGATGGACCACAAATACAGAGCTGTAGATGAATTTATAATAAATGGTCACAATGGAAATTACACTGTAGGTCTACAAAATCAGTTTTTCCTCAAACCATCCAGCTATGCAGGTTAGAAACGGAGACACAGCCAAACTGTAGCATGTGTTAGAAATAAGGTAACGCACGTGGCTTGTATATTCTTTCATTGTACTTCTTCCTCTCTTCTCCTACATGGATTTGTTTTGACATGTCTTTGTTCACCAGGACCTGAACAAGAAGCAAACACAGAAGGATCTGGAGTGCGCCATGCTGCTGCGGCACCACGAGTCCACCCAGGAGCTGGAGTTCAGGCAACTGAGCTCAGTGCAACGAACCCGGGCCGAACTAATTCGAACACAACACCAGACTGAACTGACCAACCAGATGGAGTACAACAAGCGCCGCGAACAAGAACTTAGACAGAAACATGCCATGGAGGTCCGACAGCAGCCCAAGAGCCTCAAGGTATGAAGAGACATATAGAGTGACATCAGCTGATGTTAAAATCCTACATTATCTAGAATAATGTCTGTTAACCAAATGTCCTGGAAATTATTTTAATCTGCAAAAATGATCAATGATCAAATGCTAAAATATCACAAATTAACAGCTGTTGTCAAATCATCTTGCCTACTTACTACTACCATCCTGTTTCAGTCCAAAGAGCTGCAGATCAAGCGCCAGTTCCAGGAGACTTGTAAGATCCAGACTCGTCAGTACAAAGCCCTGAGGAACCACCTGCTGGAGAGCACTCCCAAATCCGACCACAAAGCTGTCCTCAAACGCCTCAAAGAGGAGCAAACACGTAAGCTGGCCATCCTGGCCGAGCAGTACGACCACTCCGTCAACGACATGCTGTCCACACAGGCTGTGAGTAAGGCAAGGAAACCTCCGCGCACCTTCTACACTTGCAGAGCTGCCTCTACACCTCAACACATTACCCACTACAGCACCAACACTGTCTTCATGTGTTAATCATAACAAAGCTGCAGCTGTCAATTAGAAAATAAAAGCAGGACAAACCATAACCTAGAAAATTACATTTGAACAAGGCCTACTAACCATAGTTACAAACTTCAGTTCTCTGTTTTTGTTTTAATTCATACACCATACATTCGGCCACCATTCTCCAGCGTAATACTTGCTAATTTTAATTGTCAATAAAATAACATTGGTTCACATCAGCGATCGGAGCAGATTGTGCTCTACTGATACCGAGGCTCGTCCCTGTTTGTTGCCACAGCTGCGGCTCGATGAGACCCAGGAGGCTGAGTACCAGGTGCTGCGGATGCAGCTGCAGCAGGAGCTGGAGTTGCTGAATGCCTACCAGAGCAAGATCAAGATCCACACGGACACCCAGCATGAACGGGAGGTGAAGGACCTAGAGCAGAGGGTGTCGATCCGCCGAGCACTGCTGGAGCAAAGGGTATGGACACCTGCAAGTTTAAACACTCCAACACTTTGTTTTATTGTTTGTCAGCAAGTACCAGGTTAGACCACATACACGTTATTATTTCTTTGGCCAAGTCATGATGAGATGCTTCTGGTTTACTTTAATTTACTTACAACTGACTGCAGTGCTAATGTTCATAATGCTTGTTGTTGTCTGTCAGATCGAGGAGGAGATGCTCTCTCTGCAGAATGAACGGTCGGAGAGAATCCGGACTTTGCTCGAGCGTCAGGCTCATGAGATCGAGGCCTTCGACTCGGAGAGCATGCGTCTTGGCTTCAGCAACATGGCACTCACCGGCATCCCAGCTGAGGCCTTCAACCAGGGCTATCCCACACCTAGTCCCTCATCGGGCTCCAGCGGCTGGCCGTCACGACCCGTCCCTCGCTCGGGCAGTCACTGGAGCCACAGCGTGCAGAACTCAGTGGCGACTCCGTCCTGGCGCAGTCAGAACCACAGTGGAGGCGGCTTCAACCGGGCAGAGTCGATCACCTCCTCCCATGGCCTCGGCAGGGACAGTGAGCTGAACAAGAGTGGCCGGGGCCACTCCTCTTCCTCCCATCACCAGCAGCACTACCTCCCCCAGCACTACCAACACCACCAGAGCACGCCACAGCTCTACCGTGACAGCCACGAGCGCGACATGCGGGAGCGCGAGCGGGCCAGGGAGTGGATGGGAGGTGGGGGCCACTACTCGCACCACTCCCAGGGCCACCACCACCATCTCTCCTCCCATGCCTCCTCACAGTCCCTGGCTCTCCTGCCTCCCCCACCTCCACCTCCCCCCATCTCTCTCTCTTCCTCTTCTCCTCCCTCCTCTGCCTCATCGTCTTCATCGTCACAGGGAGGCTATGGGGGCGGGGGTCTGAGTGTCAGGGGTCCCAGTCTTATGGCCCTCAGGAACAGCCCCCAACCACTGAGGAGGACGGCCTCTGGTGGGCCTGGTGGCAGCGGAGGGAGCGATGGAGGTCTCAGCCGGAGCACATCAGTCACTTCTCACATTTCCAACGGCTCTCACCTCTCCTACTCATGAAGCTGCCCTCGATCTCCTCTCTGCTCTGATCTGTGATCCGTGTTCTGCTTCTTTAAAGAAAACCAACCACCAACAGGGCTACAAGGTATTCCAACCAAATTTCAGAACAAACGCAGAGCTATGCTCATGTTAGAGAGAGAGGTTAGTTGTAATTTCAAACAGGTCTTTAAGAGCTAGATCAGAGTAAACCATAAAAAAAAAATTGTAAATTTTAAGATCTCCTTTCTTGATGTGTGCTCTGTTTTCCATGCACATGCATAGAAAGAGAGGATGTTTTTAATGAGTCACTACAGGGCCGCCTGTGTTCTTAATAAGCAGCCACATTTATTATACGTTCTGTATAACGATATTGAAACCCCAGAGGATCACTGTTGTATTGTAACAGTGATGAAACAAACCAGTCCAAAAGAAAGTGGCTAAAATCAGAGACAGATCTACACAAGAAAAATGAGCCATGTGTTGCAGAGTGAACAATATGTCGAAACATTGAAGATCCAAGAAAAACAAAACCCTCGAGTGCATTTGTTCATTTTGTAACTCATTGAATCCGTTGCACAGTACAGATTTTGTTGTGAGCAGGTGTAAACGCAGGAGATGCAAGTTGACTTTTGGACCAGTTTGAGGTTCCATTTGAGCTGAACCCGTCTGGAGTTCAGCGTCACAGAGCAGGTTTTAAAGTTTAATTTTACGCTTTGGCTTTCATTTTGTATGGAACTGAGCAACGAGCGCCAGTTGTGGAGCTTCCACTTGGCTAGCGGTGCTTTCAAAACCACTGTAACTATGTAAATAACGGTAAATTGTAAACCCCAATTTTTGATTTCTAAGTGTTTCATACGTTCAGCGGGGTGTGGGCTGTGGGTGGGGTTGGAGAACAGCACAGGAGAAAACCAGGGGAGGATTTCTTGAAAACACATTTCTTTTATTTGTAGTGATAAGGTTCTGTATCTGACAATTTAAAAAAAGAAAACACTGCCATCTTGTTTGTTGAGCTGACCCTGGACAACTCTACCACTGCCCTGTAATCTTTTTTTAAGGAACATTGTGACATTTTGGGGAAATAAACTTGTTTTCTGTCTTAGCAAAAGTCAGTAAAGGTTATTTTTACTGTAATGGGTTAGATCTCCGTACAGAATTAGTTCCTTCTGTTTAAGGAAAATAAAAAAAAAAGCTTAGACACTCCCAACAACTTCAAAAATCACATTTACACTCTGTCCAAAAATAAAGGAGACATTATTGGCTATCTAGCAGTTTGCACTGGAGTTGTCTGGTGAGGGGAAGAAAAAAAAGTGGTTGCAGGAATTTCACTTGATAATGTTGTTAGCTTTGTGCACTTTTTTTCAAATCTGAATAAAACTCAGGTTAGAGTGCACAATCAAATCTGTCACATGAGGCATCTCTGTTTTGTTAATGGACTCCCTGATACAAAAATCATATGACACTAAATAACTGCTATAGAAACAATACCAGTTTGGATGTCCTTGGGCAAGACACTGAACTCTAAGTTGCTCCCGCTGTGTTTACGTGTCTGCCAAAAGACTCCATGTTGATGTACACACATTTTAGTTTCATGCCTGTACTAGACACACACAATACCGGTCTTCTCATTTCCAAATGTGAGAAAAACGGCAAACAAGAAGATCTCCCCAAATGTCGAATCCTTTTAAGGGATGCTGCCAGAGAGTGTTTTTGAGTGAGCCGGGCACTAAATCTGCGTGCGATCTTGCTGAAAGTGTGTGTGTGTGTGTGTCTGTGTGTCTGTGTGTGTGACAGCTTTTCTGCACCTATCTCCCCACAGTTTGTCTGCATCTGTAGATAAGATGTACATGTCCATTACAAATTAGTTCAATTCAGTGCATGGAACTTATGTACAGACAGCATTTGTATGAATACCATGCACACTACCTATTTATATAAATGCATATAAATGTAAGATACCTGTGTAAATGTAGCAGGTATACTGAAGATTGTTCACTGTCCAAACACTTTTGACTTGCATTGTACTTACCAGTGTACATAGAAGCACTAACTCTGAGACTGTGTTAGAGTAATAATAATGATTATTTTGTCATGTGAGTTAAACCGATTTGTACTAGATGCAGACAAATAGATGCTATCATTATTATTACTACTACTGCAGTTGGAATATTTATGTCGTTTGCTGATTTTTAAGTTTTTAAAATGTAATTGCCAATTTTGACCACTAGGTGGGGGATAAACGCAATGTTACTGTGATAGAGCTATAAAAAATAACATTTTGTAAGGAGGACAAAAAGGACTACCTTTCCCAGCATTCCTGTCGAGGTCTCAGGGTGGGAGTCTTCAGTTCTGGGCAGGGCTGCGTTCTACCTTTTTTACTTTTTATTTTTGAGCCAGTATTAAAACGTGGTGTGTCCACAGTCGAACTGATTAACAGACATATTTCCAGACTCTTTCGCTACATTTGGTGCCATGATTTTAGTTTTTATTTGTATCTTATATTTCTCACTCTGCTGTTTGAAGGACTTTCCCCAGAAACACTGTAACCTGCAGGATATGGACCCCAAAAAGAATATGTTAAATAAATAAATGACCACGAACAACTTATGTTAGAAATTAACTAATCAGAAAAAAAACCTTGTTGATGTTATTTCATCATTCATTTCCACAATAATGAAGGATTTCGGATTTCTTTTTTTCATATTTGACATTTTGTATTCAAAATGCTTTTTCTTTTTTTTTTTTTTTTTTTCAAAAATATTTTCTTATCTAATAACATTTCATGTAGGATTGCAAATAATAGTTCATTTCATTACTAATTAATTTGTCTTGGTCTTATTTGCTCAATCTGTCAAGTATTTTGTTCGAAAGATCTAACAAAGAAAAAGGGGAGAGTGTCATCATTTAGATTTATGATTTCTCACATCCTAAAACTGTCATATTTGGACCAACCAACAAATATATTCGGTTTAAATCTTCCCATTTGAAACTGTAGCATCAGGAATTGTCTTTCTGCTGAGGGAATGAGCCAGTTTATTTTATTATCAAAATAGTTGCTGATTAATTTTCAGCTGCTTTAGACATCATTGCAGTCAATCAACACAACAGTCACAAGGTAGAACTGAAACAAGTGGATAATAATTACCTTGATCACTGAGTGTTTGGATCATTTTTCAAGTAGTGAAGCGGAGGTTTTTATGACATTTTGGCATAAAAATGTATAATATGAAAAAATGAATTTCTGAATGATGAAATAACATTTTATGAGAGGAGATTTCAGAATTTCTGAATTACATTTTTTTCCCCCAATATACGTATATTTTACACAACTTCTGCATATGATCATTTATCAGTTTAACTTTGAACACTTTGGTCCTCCATAGCAGAACTCCGCTCTGCTGATTCCCAAGTAAGCACCTCATCATTTGATTTTGCATAGTTCGAATGGGTAGAAGAATCATGTGGTCTCTCTCTGCAGCGTCTCACAGGTCACGACAGGTGGAGAATAATTCAGGATTTCTCTTGATTTCCGTGAGGCTCCATCTCTGCTGCAGAGAGCCGGCCCCAGTGTGATCTGATGCTGTCTTTAGTTGTCATGTCTACCTCATTTGCACTGATAGTAAAAGAATGTTTGAGTGGATTTAAACAAAAAAAAAAAAAGAAAAAAAACTGACTGTTGATAAATCTGTTGTTTCTCATTTTTGTGCAAATGTTGACATTAAGTGGTGAATGAGAGCAGGAGGGGACGGACGAGTCCTAACTAACACCATCTTCAGAGTGGAAGCTGTAAAATTTCTGTTTAATTTTCTCTCTCCGCTGACAACATCACTACAGGACATGCTGGACTTTAATCCCAAGCGGAGACACTAAGAGACATTGAGTGTGTGAAAACAAGTCAAACAACATGTTGTACTGGTCTTTATGATGGAAATGTGTGGTAGGGATGTGCTGGCTCGGGGGTGGATGGACTGCGCTTCGCCCTTTCTACTAACTGTCAAAAAAACAAAAAAAAAATTCAACTGTGAGATTTCATTTTGCCAATTTTTATGTTTTGTTATGTTTTATTTTGTAAAGAATTTCAGTGCGAATCATTCCTGAATTTCTGTTTTTTGCCAATTAAAGCTGCACTGGGGAAGAAGTTTAGGTCAAGACACGTCAAAGGAAATGTTTTTGTGCATCAGAGGCACTAATGTTGGATTGAGCAACATTAGACGTTTGACTGCACATCCCAAAAGCACACACTCAATGAGCTGACTGTGGAAACTGTTTGCCAAATCAAAATCTAAGGAACATTTAGGGAAATGTTCTTGTCTGTTCTTTGTCTTTATCATTGTGAATATATTTGAGTCTTTAAATTTGAACATGTCACCTTGGACTAAGAACTTGTGATGTACATTGTTACGTCATTTCCTCACGCGATAGATGAAAGAATATTGATTTATTGATGCTGCAGATCAGTGATTAGTCGCAGGCCTACGTCAATCTATCAACAGCTTTGTACAAATAGACAGAAAATGGTGACAAATCTTCATGAAATTGTCCCACCTCAGCAACATTCACAGGTTGTTTCATCTATAAAATGTCAGAAGAATGTGTGAAGTCCAAGACGACATTTTCAAGTTTTTTTTTTTTTTTTTTTTTTTTTTTCTGTTTTTTTTTTTTTTTTTTTGTGCTTAAGAGTCCAAAACCCAAAGAGATTCTGGAAAATGCAGCAGGGGGCAGAAAAACAAGGACTGGCTCTGTGGTGCACTCAAGAACAGTTTGATATTTTAAAATGTAACTTTTACTGAACCTTGTGTGTGATCAGCTTTTATCTAGAAGGGAAATGAAAGGTTAAACGTGTCCTCTGTGAAAAATTCTGGTTAAAAATGTAAAAAAAAAAGAAAAAAAAAAGGAAATGCTGCTTTTAGACCTGCGTCCTTTTTAAGAGTTGATGGCCCAAAAAATACATTTCCTTAGATGTCGCACTATTATGTTTAAGTCTACAAGTTCCCTGGTGCAGTTTTAAATGTTTCTGTGGGATTCAGTGTTACTAAAAGGCCTCCCCTCCACCTAAAATCCATAAACCACCCCCTGACTGTGGTTGTTGTTTGTAGCCAGCAGGTTATTAAACTGACAGGAGCAGCTACAATGTTGAGCATGATAATGGAGAATACTGTTGTAGTAAGAGTCAGTGTTTGCGTGAAAGGCAGGATGGATGTTTGAGACGTGGATGGATTTCAGTCCGTTTTAAAAGCAGATGGCCAAGTTGAAAATGTTCAGGTTCAATGCATAACGTTTGGAGGAGAGTTGGTGGGGAAAAAAAGTGAGTTGTACAGAAATGTAACAAAATAATTTTGGAGAATTAAATGAAAAAAAAAAACAGATGTGTTGGGTTTTTATTGTAGTTTTGATGTTTTCTGACTGGTGCTGGTGAAACACGCTGGAGAGCATCACCTTAAAAACAGTTTGGTTTTTACCACAGTTACCTTCAGGAGCTATTCTCAGTTTCCACTAGCACTACTAACACTAGTTACTCCTTACTTGGCAGATTCAGATTAGTAATGTAATAATCAACAAATGAAGGATTTAAGATGAACGACTATATTCAGTTCTGGGAAGAATTTGACACCAACTTTAAAGTAACTGAAACTAGCTTCAGCCTTGCACATGAATTCATTAGTGATTATAATCCAATAATAGTTTTTGTGAAATAGACTATTCCACATAATGCGTACATGAGCTTTTATTTACAGCATTTGCTTTAAATTAATTAAGTCGGTGATTGGTCCTTTCATGTCTAAATCACCTTGACTATTGTTGTAGCATGTGTAGACATTCTCTCCATCATCACTGTGGAAGTACCTTTCCATCAAGAAAAGACAAAGTAGTACATAATAGGATTTTTTTTTTATAAATCTCCAAGGCTCTGCTGTAAAATCAGCCTCAGTTCCCCCTGTGCTGGTATCAACAAATTAAGTGTCAGGAAGTAGGATATTTGAAACATCAACTAACCCAGACCTCCAGGAAATAATTACTGCACAGCACACTGTATATTTTTGTATAATGCATGTCTTGCAGGTTTATGTCAGTAAGAAGTAAGAAAGAAGGGAATCATATGATAGCTGCATGCATTGTGCAAAAATACAATGTATACAACAAGACATGTATATAGTTCTTATATATGTATATGTTACTGTTTTTAAGTTGTCTTTAGTTATACGCATGTACAGAATATATGTAAATGGGTGTCATGTATTATTTTTGTTGCTTAATTATTTGAAGGGCAAAAAAGCTTTTATTCTGAAAACAAATCCACCGGAAGTGGTGCTTTTAATTTTCCCACTTACCAGAAGTCGCTGTGAGGAGGAAGTCGTCGTTCAACCAAATTCAACTGTTCTCAGTACAGTTTCCCCGACAAAGACGAGTTATTACATACATTCAGAAAGACGTTTCCACCTCAGTCGCCCGCAGACTTCAAAGATGGCACAGGAAAACATTTTCCTCTTCGTTCCCAATCTGATCGGTGAGTTTTTTTTTGGTTTTTTTTTACCGTCTCTGCTAACATGTAACCAGCTAGCTTGGCGTTAGCAGCGTACAGTGGATGCGCCAAGTCCAAACTCCATTCAAAAAAGTGCCAAATATAGTAAATAAAAATCAAAACGTGATGTGTTTTTCTTTTTCTATATAGCTATTTGTGATATTCAGTGGTTAAAAATCCTTCGAATGAAATCATAATGTGGCACCATTTAGTAACCAACACTTAGTAACACCTAACTTCCAGTATCTGTCTCTTTGTATGAATCTGTCCTCTGTCCCTGCAGGTTATGCTCGTGTGGTGTTGGCCCTTCTGTCCTTCTACCTGATGCCCTGCTGTCCATGGCCAGCAGTTTTCTGCTACCTGCTCAGTGCTCTGCTTGATGCTTTTGACGGCCACGCTGCACGGGCCCTTAATCAGTGTGCGTATCTGCAAGAGAGTCACGTCCACTGGGGATGATGGGGATGTTACTTTTCCATTATGTCAGTTAAGAACACAGTAATTACCCTCCCTTAAATAGGACGACGGTCACAGTCACCTCCATCCTGCTGTATTCCTTAGGAACATACTGATCAGGACCTCATACTGAACAGGATTTAGTCTCTAGTCTAGTTAGAGATAACATGTTCCTAATTTTCTGTTTTCTCCATTAGCCACCAAGTTTGGAGCCATGTTGGACATGCTGACAGACCGCTGTGCAACCATGTGTCTGCTGGTGAACCTGTCTCTGCTCTACCCCTCCTACACGTTCCTCTTCCAGCTCAGCATGTGTCTGGACATCGCCAGCCACTGGCTGCATCTGCACAGGTACATATGCTCTAAAAAAAGCCTCTTTTTTACCTTCATTTAACCCCAGGGCTGAATATTCCTGGATGGCATTAATCCAAACATCTAGATTAACTTACTGTTTCCATGGTCTGCTGCTAGTGACAAGAACATGTTTTCATTTTTTTCTTCCCCTGCATTTACCTGCAGATTATTTGTACATCACAGGTCCCAATAGCTTTGGTCACATCAGTTAGGTTCAGTTATTGTAATTTAGCAAAAAGCCATTTTTGTACTGTTCAACTTGTGTGTTCATCATTTCTGTCTTTGTCATCCTCAGCTCTACTGTAAAGGGCTCAGCCAGTCACAAAACCATCGACCTCAGCGGCAACCCCATCCTCCGAATCTACTACACATCTAAGGTCAGGAGCTGTGTCTGCCGCTCTCTCACTCTGTTGTGATTCTACTGTTCACCTGCTGGTCTAAAATTCTTAAGAGTGGCTCTGAGTGTGTTTTTGTGTCCTGCAGCCGGTGCTGTTTGTGATGTGTGCTGGGAACGAGCTCTTCTTTTGCCTGCTCTACGTTCTCTATCACATCCAGGAACCCGCTGGTAAGATGCCCCCCACCCCACATGACCTACTGTAATTAACACGCAGAGCCTCAATTAACATCCACAGTCTGCAGGATTTTGGACGGTAATGCATCTATTAAGTTGTCAGGTTCCAACTGAGTGCAACACTGTGAACGCCTCTGTGGACGCACTGAAAACATGTTTTAAAACCACCTCTCTATGATGGCCAGTTTTTGAATGTGGCTAATTGGAGCTATGATAAAACACAGCACTGTGCAAACCCTCACGCTGTCTCTGATTGCTTACTGTATCAAATATTTGTATGTGTAAAGTAATAATTGGTATACAATATAATATACATATTTCTAAAACGTAACTTTATAAGATTTTGTCATTCAACCCAGCTGTTGGTTTACGAGTATGGGCTAATGTACAGTGTGGTTGACCTGCTTTGTGTCTGTGCTCCCTGCCGTAGCCTGGCTCTACTGGCTGCAGGGCCTCTGCGGGACCATCTGCCTGCTGAAGTCCGCCATCAGCGTCCTGCACCTCATCACCGCCTCTCAGAACATGGCCGCCCTGGATGCCACCGAGCGAGAGAAGACCATGAAGACGCAGTAACAGGTCAGGAGCGAGTCGGCTGAGACTCGAGCATCAAGTCCACCATGGTTTTATTTATTATTGTTATTGTTTGTTGGTAAGGAGTAACGGTAGACTTTGTGGACTGTTGACTTGAACTAAAGGAACGACTTCAGCTTGTTGGACCACGTCAGAGAAAAAGAAAAGAACATTTATTGACAAAAAATGGCGACATTGCAATTTCAAATCCAGCAGTCTGGTGGATTGTTTCCTCCTGTAGAGAAAGATGAACATCTGCGTGAGGTAATTTTTCTGAGCTCTGATTCTCTCCATTTTTATCCAGCACACTGTCACAGACGCGTCTAGCTCCAGTTTGCTCAGTCATAGATAGCATTGCATAGCATAGACTTTGGACAGAATAAGCACAAACATACATGTGAATCTAGAGTTTAAATGTCTGATTTCTTTATTTTTATTTATTGATTTTATTTTTATGTAGTTTTAGTTGTCTTTTTTTGTAATGCAAATTCAATTTGATTTGTTGTGTTTTCCTTGATGTCTTAAAAAGCCTTAGAAGCATTTTTTTTTCTTCAATTCTAATCATGACAAAAGAACTGCAGTTTAAAAAAATATCACAGTATGTTTGTGAAATACGTTTCAGAGCTCAGAAAAAGCAGCCTCAGTGAAGCCTGATGTTCTACTTTGCAGAAAGTGAACAAGCATCCTGTTAGTGACGCCCAAATTTTACATCACATCATTCTACTTGTGTTCCCATTACACGCCTAAATGCTCAATGATTGGATCAGAGATGAATCTCAGATGAATCTGATATGAAAACATCTGATTTGGTTTGGTCTACACTTCTTTAATTCCTCTTTTCCCTGAAATATTCGACCAAAAATCCTGAAGTTACCCTCAACATATTTGCAGATTACATCCTTTTGTTCTTGTTAAAAACACCACAGACCTCTTTACACAGCACTCAGCAGGAAGAGCTTGTGTACATATTCCATTTGTGAGCTTCTAGCCACTGTTTTTGTCATTCTTAGTGTTTACTCACTGATATTCCTGCTATTATCTCCATGCTGGTGAAGTGGTGATTGTCGCAGTAAAAGGGCGTTGATCGGTTAGTACTTTAGTAGTTAGTAATTTCCTAATATTCTATGATTGTGGTAGAGGAAGAGTTTTTTTATGCCTCACATGAAGAGCACCAAGTATTATCGTTTGTGGGTTTGCGTTGTTTTTGTTTTTTTGTTTTTTTGTTTTTTTAAGTCACTGAACTAACTTGTGTGCTGCTATATCGAACACTGTAAAGCCATGGTTCAATGCAGAATGTGTGTAAAAAGTGTTGAAATTGAAATATTTGCTTGTTTTTCATGGAACCCATGACTTACAATGAATTATTATACAAAATATAAATGTATATCAGAAAAGCCAAGTCCAATATTATATTTAAAAATATATGTAAATTGTAGTTCTCTGAATTCACTGTAAATGCTAAATAAAGACAATGAAAACAAGCTTTTTGTTTCTCTTATTCACAGGGTTTCTGCTTGTCCTTAAAAAGTGTTTAACTTATATTTCAAAAAAATCAAGGCCTTGAATACCAGTCAGTGTTTTACAGTCACAGACTTCAGTTAGTTTTTCTGCTTCTTTACTATCCAAATAAAAGTAATAATATTTTGCCAGAAAACAAGTAATCACTACAATCATTACTCAACAGCAACATCATGTATGATACACAAATACTGTGTGCGTGCAAGAATTGAAATATTTTTAATACATGTACACAGTATTCGTGTTTATTGGTACAAGAACGTTTTGTAGAATCAGTTTTGCGCAGTTCTGTAAATGAGATATTTCTGCTTCTACCCTTTTAAGTCACTGTACATACTGTACCTGCATATGTACCATGCCTACATATGAAGTGGGTTGTGTTGGCTGTACAGATTGTATGTGTATGTGTATGTATATGTATATATATATATATATCATGTTTCCCTACAAGAATCAATTCAATCTGAAAAAAGTCTTTCATCTGCATTTCATGGTGCATCCACCTAATGAATGATGACATTTCCATGTTCTATTGCCCACCCTAAAAAGAAGAGGGCTGGTATTAAAGGTGTATATTTTTATTAATAACATACATCTTGGTGTATTGAACGGAAGCCGAATTTGAGCGGCTTTTAATGGTTTAAAAATAAATGCCGATCCTTCTAATTATCCACATAAACCTCAGTCGACAAGCAAATGAACATAAAATTCAACTATTTTTGAATGGAGTCTTGTGTGGACGTCATGCGCACCCAGGTAACATCCAGCTGTTGCACTTGCGCGCATCGTTACCTTTAAGATTCTCGGAGATAAAGCCTTGTTTTAGCTAAACCCGACACCATTTTAGCTAAGAGTGGGGACTATCCGGTAATCACGGTCCAGGTGACTGATTTTTACAAGCACCGCTGGATTTCCTTCTTTTACGCCAAGTCGGGGGGGAATTGTCGGTCGAAATGATTCTGTAAATGTGGGATTTCATTATTTGTCGGCCTATCGAGAAGTGGCGGCGGCGGCGGGGGCGAGAGGGACGGGACGAGAGGAGAGGAGGAGACGGGGTCCGCAAGGAGAGGAGGGTGCATACACAAAATACTTTCCCTTTAAAGCAGAGAGGGACAGAGGGGGTGAAGAAGAGATAAAAAAAGAAAAGGAAGAAAGACAGAAAGGGAGGGTGGGAGAGAGATGGAGAGAGTTTGAAAAAAAGAGAAAGATGTCATCCTGTCGATTGAGACACCGAGGCGGAGCCATGGACCGCGGCCGACCAGGAGCTCTCTAGTTAGGGGACGAGCTGTACGCAACGCCGAGGCTTGGGACCCAGCGCTGCGGCCTTTTTCGGAGCTACCGCAAAATAAATGACTCCTCAACAGCTGCTGACTATGATTAGCACGACTCGATTACTCATCCATTTTATGTATAAAACCTATGTCTATTTTGCATGCGATTCGCAAAATTTTTTTACAGTAGACATAAGCAAATTGTATTAAAATGCACCATTAAAGCAAGCATCATACCAACAATTTTGTCGCATTTACAAAACAACATTGTCAGTGCCTGTGTATTGCCAACAGATGTTCACAGCTCCTAGCAGTCTAATCACTAATATGTCGTAGCTGATTGACGCTGAGTATCGTCCGGTGTCATTTCATATTTCCATTAATTACCCGGGCAGGTACAGGCCTCAGACTTTGTTGTCGTAGCAGCACTTGGAGCTTTTCTTCCTCGGCTCTGTTGCCCTCCTCCCTCCCCGTTTCAGACCCCAGCCTGGTTAGCTCTCAGTCCGTCAGGATGGATACCTCCTGGAGTAATTTCCTCTTTCAGGTAAGTGTTCATTGATGCTGGGGCCGCTTTGTGGGTTTTGCTTTTTTTCTGGGGGGAGGAGAGAACAGCGGGGTGCTTGACATGTTTGCATTAAAGAGGGGGGGGGGGGGGGGGGGGGTGTAGAGGATGGTGGAGGTCACAGAGGGGTCAGAGTGAAGTTGGCCTTTGCTTTGGTCTCCTCCAGCTGGCAGGTTGGAGCTTCCATCACAAATGGTCACTGAGACTTGATCCATGTTTAATATTCTGATTTGTCCAGTGGAGCTTTAGTTAATTTGTTCCCTTTGATCATCTAGAAACTTAAAATATGAAGACAGCTAAAACTGACATGACCAGGGCCTCCCCACTACTGAACACTGTGTCTGACCAGGTATCAAAATCTGGGTTTAGCACTTAGCCAATGTTGCCGCCACATGATGCATATTCCTATATAATATTATTATTGAAGCAGGTTACTAGAAAGTGACACGCAGAGATGGAAGCGGTTGTGGTGGGGGCCAATTTTGGTCATAAAGACCTCAAAATGTTTCGACTTGACAGAGCAGGGATGCAGCTAATGATCATTTCATTGTGTAGAGTAAATGGGGAGAAATGTCCACAACTTGCTCAGAGGAACTTCTTTAAAGGTGTTGTTTTGTCTGAGCCTCCGTCCAAAACCTGGGGAAAGTAAATTTAGTTTGACAAAAGGCTGTGAAAAGCAGTGAATGCTCAGAACTTTACTGTCTTCAATGTAAACATAATCCAATGCTCCCACGGGCGAGGTGTCCACTGCACTTTGATTAATTATCATTATGGGATCAATGTGTTTTAAAAAGCAAACATGTTGAAAATGTGTGAAGTAGCACCAACCTCTTCTCTTCCACTATTGATTGTGATACCTCAGAACAGGATATCTCCCAACTGTCATTCCTCGGTGTTTCCAGGGGCTGCAGGCATCATCTGACAAGCCCTGTTAAACCCAGTTTACACAACAGACACAGAGATGATTTAGAGAAAATGGCAAAACTCAGTATTGGACTTACTGTAGATTGACAACAGATAAAAATAGTTGAACGTAGGCAACATGTTTGTCATGTTAACTTTATGAGATGTTGTCAATAGCCAAAAAAGTTCATAGCTACCTACTTAAACTAATTCAAGTTGGCCTTGAAAAAACCCCAATGAAAATAGTCACAATCTAGAGAACGTGTGTGCTTATTGGAGTAGTTAAGCAGTATGTTTCTGTCTAACTCTGGTAGACGCCGTCGACACAGAGCCAGCCTGAGACACCTCTTCAGTCTGAGCTGCTGCCGGATTTGACAGGAACTGCACAGAGTCCTTCAGCAGAGCACATTGTGACACCGCCATCCACTGTCGACACTGCTGCCCTGAGTGAGGAGCCGCTGCCTGGTAAGGGGGTGGCTCAGACTGTAGCAATTTCCTATGAAACAAGGCTGGAATTAATGCAATATTAATACAATACTATGCATAAAAACAGGCAATGTTTTTTTTTTTTTTTTAGAATTATTTCTTGTCATTTTTGAATTGACTGGATCACTGAAAGTATCGCTAATTGTTATTAATGTAAACACATTATATTTTATTGTGCAACACTATTTAATAAACAATAGTGTTTGTTTTTATACAACTGTCATGACCCATAATTGCGGCAAAATTCTAAGTACAATTATAAAGTATGCAAACATTGTATTTTAAAGATTATTGAATTAAATGCTGTTGATGAAATAAATGTACAAGTGTAGTCCATATGTGTTCAGCCAAATCCAAAAGGTGTTTTTAAATGAGGACAAAAAAAAAAAAATCTACATCTGCAAAAAGTAACCAGTAACTAAAGCTGTAAAGTAAATATAATGAGGTAAAAGTGACATAAAATGAAAATTGCCAGCACCTAAAACTACAAAATGTATTTTCAAAAAACAAAAATAGATTTTTCCAGTTGAATTTGAGGGTTAGAATTAAAAAATATCTAATATAATATTTGGAAGCTTTTTTAAAATTCATTAAATGAGAAAACTTATAAAATGTTTGTCTTTCTTTTGAAATGTCTCTACAGTTGCCTGTAACCAAATTTTAAAACATTTTGTCCTCCATAGACAGAAACGCTTTTCTTTTCTCTCAAGCAGTGATACTGAACGCCACTATTACCTTTTTATGACTTTTACGACAAAACATACCGATCATTTAAACCTGAAATGTAAAAGTCAAATCAAAGGTTTAACTTTGTCCCTCTGCTGTGTCTTCAGTCAAACCGCTCATCAAACCGTGCCGGCCGGCCCACATCTGTGCCACCTGCAACAAAGAGTTCAAGAACAGCTACAACCTGCGGCGGCACCAGTCGGTGCACACGGGCATCAAGATGAAGGACCGAGCCAGCCGCGAGAAGGAGGACGGAGGGAAGGGAGGACGAGTGGAAAAGCAGACAGTCCCTCTGTCCCTCCTCCATCTCACCCTTCCTACACAGCCTTCTCCTCTCACTCTCCCTAGCCCCGCTCCTGCCCCAGAGACCCTCCCCCAGCCTGGTCAGCACGCGAACCAGGAGAGCCAGCCAGTCTCTGTGTCCATCGCCCAGGCAACCGTAACCATGGCTGCGCCGCCTCAACCCATCCAAGCAGCTGTTGTTGTTGTCGGGTCCATGGAGCAGGTGGGTTCACTGAGAAGAGAGTCATTGAGTTTATTATGTATGGAGGGAGCTGAATGTGAGAAGTCGACCCTGGTTGTAGGATTTTATTTTTCAGTTTTCTCCAACGGTTTTGGCTCAATTTGGTTTTTGTTCTCTACCAAATAGTCTTCACCTTAGAGTGGACTGCAATATTAGGAATATTTTATACTGAAAAACCTGATATACTGTAGTAAAAAGTACCTTGGGTTGGTTGTTACAGCCGTGCTGTTTTCCATAATACTTCTATATTCAAGTATGGAACAGGTATGAAAAAGGTGTGAATCAACAATTAAATCAACATGCAGAAACCCTGCTCCATGTCCACAGAAATAACATAACATCAATACAGAAAACTCAGTGAATATATACAGAAAAAGTAAGATGGATGGAAAATAACTCAATAATATAAGTCAGGGTGGAATGACAATAAATTGTTAATTCCCCCTCCCCTCACGACATCGCAGACACTCTCACAATCACAAGGAGAATACGTTTTTTTTTAGCCGAGTATTTAAGCACACAAAGAATGAGTTTCAGTGTTAGACTCTGAAGTGTCCGTATAAGATAAGCACAGAATTAAGAATAAAAGAGTACAAACATGAAATAGTAAGTGTCCGAGCAGGAATGACTGAGGGGAATGTAACAGCCACCTGATGACATGACCGTGGAGGTGGGATGCAGTAAACAATGTTGTGTCTGGCTTGGGTCAACTGCACAGTTCTATTATTTCAAATAGCTTTTAAATAATGTCATGTGTTAACACCCACAGAGAATGATATCGGTGTGGATTCAGACATTACTCTTTGCTCTTGATTTTAAAGTTCTCTGATGCTGCTTCTGCCTCACGGTTATGTGGTCATGTATCTTATAAAGCTAACCGTGGCCATTTCCTCTCACAGCTGACTGAGACACATTGAAATAGATGGATAATTGGCCAAAGCATATATAGCAATTATATCTGTTTTTGCTTGACAGAATCCAAATCCCATTCCCAATCCCAATCCCAACACTAACCAGGTGAGGAAGAATCACGCCTGTGAGGCCTGTGGGAAGGCCTTCAGAGACGTCTATCACCTCAACCGCCACCGTCTGTCCCACTCAGACGAGAAGCCCTACTCCTGCCCCATCTGCCAGCAGCGCTTCAAGAGGAAAGACAGGATGAGTTACCACGTGCGCTCACATCAAGGCGGCGTGGAGAAACCTTACATCTGCCCTCACTGCGCCAAAGCCTTCTCCAGGTATAGACTGAGATACGCAAAAACGTTGACCGGCTCTAATGTGCAGCCTCACACAAACAGTTTTACATCTTTACATAAATCCATTAGCTGGGGGACTGTTACAGTCCTTTCTGTTTTTCAAATATATACCATATAGCAGTGGGGCTAACAAACTCAGTCATTTTCAGAAGAACCAGTAGGTGTTGTATATAGATATTTTATTATTTGTAATGACTCTTTTTGTGTTTGGTGTGTTTTTTTTTTTCAGGCCAGACCACCTCAACAGTCACGTTCGACAGGTGCACTCTACAGAAAGACCGTTCAAGTGCACGGTAACGACCTCCTCACATATTACCCTGCCTTTGACCTGTAATATTTCGTTGGACCGCCTTTAACTCTGATTCACCGTGGCATCGTTGCGATGAGCTTCATCAATGTCACAACATTTATTCTTTTCCTGAGTTCTGCTAATGTTTGGCTATATATTTTAATATAGCACTGCCCCCACAGGCAGTACGGTAAACGCTAGGCATGATGGGTGCATCACTTCACCCGCCTCTCTTCTTACCCTGATGCTCCATCACTCTGGAACACCACCTAATCTTCTTCCATTGCTTCCATTGCTCCAGAGCCCAATCTTTATGCTGTCTACTAAATTGAAGCCCTTTTTTTCAGATTAGCCTCACTGAGGTGGAAGTGGTTTTCTTAAGGCGACACAGCTGTTCCAATCCCTTGAGTTCTCTTCGCATGTGAAAATGCTCTTACTTTCATTATTAAACATAGTCGTGAGTTCTACGACTGCAGTTGTTTTTTAAGAGTGATTGCCAATCACAGTCATTCAAGATTTTTTTTTTCAACCACATTTCTTCCTCGAAGATGATGGTTCCCCACTATCTTTCCAGTCTTTAATCATGCATTGGACAGTTCTTAACCCAGTTTCTGTACTTGCCAGCTGAAATATAATCATCCATGCATGAAATTATTCAATTAGACGCTCTTACCTATTTGCTTACTTTGCTCAGTACTTAGTACTTAGTCAGGTGGTGACTTTTTTTTTTTTTTTTTGGAGAGGCAGGTGTATTTTAAACAGCACAGAACATAGCACTCTGGGACATGTGACTGACAGTGTTTCTTTGTACTCAAGAGTGTCCTATGAGGTTGATTGTTGAAATGGTGAACAGCTTTAAATTACTCCTTTTGGTTTCAACCTGGGTTTAAAAGACTACATTTATGTTTAGAAAGTTTATTTTAACATGAACCATCACGTTGCCTGTGTTAGCGACAAAGTCAGAGAGGCCAGACTGAGATGGTTCGGACATGTTCAGAGGAGGGATAGTGAGTATATTGGTAGAAGGATGTTGGAGATGGAGCTGCCAGGCAGGAGGACAAGAGGACGGCCAAAGAGGAGATATATGGACGTGTTAACAGAGGACATGAGGTTGGCTAGTGTTAGGGTAGAAGATGTCCATGACAGAGTGAGGTGGAAAAGGATGATTCGCTGTGGCGACCCTTGATGGGAAAAGCTGAAAGAGAAGAAGATTTTAACATGAACCAGAGAGCGTCCTGTGAGAAAAACGCAAGGCCATTTTAAATCTGACAATTTGTTTGTTTAATTTACTTTAAGACTATCAGTTCATGTGATACTGAGGGTGCCATATTCTATTTTGTCTAAAATATCTAGATACGGTTATATAAGAGATATTTTATGAACTACTTTTTCAATCACAATATGTGATACTTTGAATGTTTTTTTTCTGTATTTGTGTTATAATATTAGTTCAACACATATATTTCTAGATATTTTAATTTTGACTCCACATCTGTATGTTATTATTTTTGCTATTCTTCCAATATGCACTGTATTCATTTATGTCTTGATGCTTTCCACAGACGTGTACGTCAGCGTTTGCCACACGGGATCGTCTCCGTGCCCATCTGATCCGTCACGAGGAGAAGGTGCCGTGTCACATCTGTGGGAAGCTGCTGTCAGCTGCTTACATCACCGACCACATGAGGGTCCACAACCAGTCGCAGCACCATGCCTGCCACCTCTGCAACCGCAGTAAGACAGAGCAACAACACAAGACTAGTTAAATTCATATTTGTGCAGAAATGTATATTATTTTTTAAATTTGTCATTTACTTTTTCCTGTTTGTCTGATTTCGTCCACTCAGGGAAAGTTGCACCAAGCCCCACTGTTGTGGTCTTATTAGGCTTCTCACTCAAACCAAAGTTGTGTTCAGCTCTCAGTCTTCCTTACCTGTCACCAAAAACTACAGCTTTATGACGAATAACAGAAATCACAGTGTAACAAACAATATATTACTATAATGAGTCGGAAAAACAATAAATAAATACAATTTATGCAAAATAATCATCACATGACAAAACTTTTCAGAAAGCGTTGTTTAAGAAGTCTTTGTGTTTTTCAGGTTTTACCACCCTCACCTACCTGCGTGTCCATGCTCAGAAGCACCATGGCCAAGAGTGGAAAGAGAGCGGTGGGGCACGGGGGGGCTTTGGTGGGACAGGTGCCGGCGGGGTGTTGCTCTGCCAGCTTTGCGGGGTGCAATGTAAGACGGCCACGCAGCTCCAGGGTCACATGGGCACCCACGCCAACCAGGGCGACCCCAGCCCTGACCCAACGAGCGCAGGCCCTGTGGGCACCACCAGCGTAGCTGTCACTGTGTCCAGTGCTAGCACAGTGGGACTGCTGGTAACTGACTGCTCTAGTATCGCCCCCCAGCCCCACAGTTAGCACGCTGGGAGGGCAATGGGGGACCTGGGGGTGGGACGGGTGGGAATGAAGGCGGGGGAGTCAGGTGAAAGGGGGCAAAGTTATACGAGGATACACAGAGAAGACAACTGGAAAGACATCAGCCAAAACAGGTATGAGAACCATTTGTCTGCATGAACATGAAACATGGAATAAAAATTAGGTTCAGCCAAGTCTATCTTAATACGCATACTCAGATTTCTTGTCCTATACCTACTGCATATGCTCAGCGTGTTGTAAACAGGCAACAGTATGCTAAAATACTGGTAAATATGCTGCTTGTGCAGTTAGTTGTCATCATTTGTTCTTTTTAATCCCTGTAATTATTTTGCTGTTTAAGGAAACACGCTGAATCAGCATTTACACAAGTATAATAATGCGAATCGTTGTAATGTAAGCAGTAATGGTATGTCAGTGATTGAACACAAATTGATCATAAGAGAGAAACTACTTTTCAACTATTTGCATAATGGTTTACTTTGACATTTCCATTAACTGTTTGTTTTTTCACTCTCAAGATTATTTCTTAACAGACTGCCACAAGTGGGCACAGACCAGGAGAACCTGCCATGGAAATCCTCAGTGCTGCTCATGGTTACATGAGGACAGCATCATTTTCAGACCTTTGTTTCAGTAGCATAAACACTGAGAGACATGCTTACTGTACGTGTTACATACCTTACGCGCAGAACAGATTAGTCAAAGCCAGAGAAGAGACTGTGGATCAGACTATAAGGAAAACGCCGTTCATTCATTAAGGAGGAAAATAATGTCATTAGCTGTTTCTACTTGCCATCATGTCATTGTTCAATTTTTAACTGACTTGCACAGCCTGTCATGATTTTGTAAAGCCTTTGCTGTTTTTACATCATTTATATTCCCTGATATTGGTGTTTGTTTATAATGAGGACATTAACCTGAAGACCTCAATAATCTGACTTATTTTAGTTTCCCCCCCAATTTAGTGCAAAATCTCCAGTCTCCAGTTTGCCTTTGTCAGATCGATCAGACCACTGGCACATTTTTCAGAGTAGTGAGGAGTGAGTGAAAGGGGAACAACAGTTTCAGATGGGCCATCATGTACAGTATATTTACTTTTATAGCGCTGATAAAGGCAAACTAATAGTTTGTGTATATTCCCCATGAACATTGAATGTGCATAACTTCTCTGCTTCATATGATCTTTGTTCTTACTCTGGATGCTGATTTGTAATTCTTGACAAATGCCATGTAATTTGTAGCTACCTTGGTGACATATTTTCTGTGGCTGTGCATATTGATTGTATTTGATGCATAGTGCATAGCGCCATGTTACTACTGTATTAAAAGGCAGTAAAATGCATGTGTGGATTCAAGTTGAAGTCATCTTCAACTGTGTCTGAGTGATTGCTGACGCACTTTATCCATTACAACTGTGGAAGGTAACAAAGTAAATTTATTTAATGCTGCATTTAGGTACCGTTTTGATGTAGTTGAGTACTTCCCTTTTAAACCCGTATGCTTCAGTTCCATTACAGTTCAGAGGGAGATATTAGTTAATGGAAACAAATAACTTAATCATTTAATTAAGTTAATTAACTTCAGTTACTAGTTAGTGTTCAGGGTAAAATCTTAGTTAGGATCCTGCAAGGTGGTTTTGTTGCAGACTGCGAAACCTCTTGTGGAAAATTTGTGATATTGTGTACTTTTGCTGTTAAATGCGTCCATATGAATGCCAATAAACGTCACTCTGTCTTCCTTATATTAAAATATGTCTCTGCTTCTAACTGAAAAATCTTTCAGTTGAGATGATGTCATCTGGAGGAGCAATTTGTCAAAGTCTACAATCACTGGAGACAGAGCAACCAGATTACATCATGACAGGTTTTTCAGCTTGCAGCAGAGATATTTCATAGAGGGAGGTTTAATACATTTTACATACAGGCACTCTCATAGCAAAAAAACATAGAAAACAAGTTGAATATTTTGGTCATGTGTATTATACTATGCAACAGTAAACAGGTTGCTCCACCTTAACTGTCTATAATCAAATAAGTAGCATTACAGTGACACCTGACCCATTTTCCTGCCTAATGAGTACCTTTACTTATATATTTATGTATTTATGACATGTTGTTGTCTCTACTGGATTGGTAATCCAGTAGTGACAACAATTACCAGATGTATTTATGTTGACAGTAATTATTGGTTTCATGTCTACTGTTCTCTGTGATTGAGTAACATGACCTTGTCCAGAGTTTCTGTCTGTTTATTACTTGCCACAGAAGGAATTTGGTGAAACACAACTTGATGACAATTATTTTGATTGTCAGTATTTTTCATCATAGAAACCATGTGCAGGACCAGGTCGAGAACCTCTTCCATCCTGTTTCATCTTCTCTGTGGTGGTGGTCTTAAGCTAGGTAATGTTAGCATTGTTTACAGGGGAGTGAAAAGCACCGACCCTCCCCCACCCGGCTTTAGCAGCTCCTCCTACCTGACAAGCTAACCAGCTTGCTGGAGCCGTCGTTTTAAACGCGACTATAACTCCATCTGCTTCATATCACCGCGTAGTCGCTGGATGAGATTTCATCCAGAGAAGTTAAGAAACAGCCTTTATGGGCCGTTTGTGCAGTGGATTCTACAACGCGATGGCCAGCTAGCGAGCGAGCAAGGCTAGCTGTAGCTAGCTGGTAGCTAACAATCCGGCTAGCCCCAAGAGCCGGGGCAGCAGCTCCGGGGACGAGCATCTAACTCGGCTTTTTCGCCGTTTTGAAGTCAGTTTTCGAGCCATGTCATCATTGGTTTGGCCAAGCTTGGTTTGTAAGTTTGCTTCAATATTTTATCAAATGAAATTTTCCTTTGTCATATATGTAGGTCACTCTACTGGACCGATGGTAGCTATGTGGGTCATAGACAATGTTGAGTTAACATATTAGCTGCAAGTACTGGTTAGCAATGCAGCTAGCTAGCGAGGGTTTTTGTCATTTTCCAGCGACAAGGCAGTAATGTTAATGCAGCTGCCTACGTTAGTGAGAGATACCCTGTGGCTGAGGTGGATGTCGGGTTAACAGTATTTTTCACATTTTTTTAACCGTTGCTAACCACCGTTAGCTAGGATGCTGTTAGCCGAGTGAACAGAGCCGCTCCACTAAACAGGTAACTGCAGCTTACTACAAACAAAGGTAGCTTAGCTCGTTCATTAAAGGGTTTGAAGCATTGATGTGTTAGTTGTACCGGAAGATCCAAGACACGACTTTGTCTGTGCTTTCACTAACATGCTTTTTAGTTGTAATGTGTATATTTTTACTTATTGGCTCAATAACCGAGCCTCGGTCTGGCTGCAGGGGTCTTCCTACACCGCATCTCTGTTTTTATTATCTTGGCATCGACCTGACTTGTTTACATCGGTACATATGATGCTCGCTCTTCCCTGTATGTACACACAGGAAACTAAAGGGTCATGCAGAGAGAGGAGCTGTGTTTCCTCCGCGCTTAGCCGGGCAGCAGCAGCTTGGTGCCGCTCAGACGAAGTGGACTGTATCGGGGATGGCATTTCACGGCGCAGGCCGGCAGACAGTTTGTGGAGACTTGTTTCCGGGCTCTGAGCTGGGCCACAAGTATTTCTGTGTCAACTCTTCTTGCGGAGCCCCTTCCACGGGCCTCAGCGCCACACCGTGCCTAACCGGACCCACTGCCCCGGCGGGGACTCCTCGTCACCCCACAGCTCTCGGAGGAAGCACCGGTGGCGGTGCAGCGGTGCCTCAGCCCTACAGCAACCCGGCCAGCGAGGTCCCCAGCCCTGCAGAGATGGAGCCGGACCGCCCCATCGGTTATGGCGCATTCGGTGTTGTCTGGTAAGAAAACCTCACTAAGGCCTAAACCGGTGTTGTGCGCGTTTTAATGTTCAATAATGCATAGCTTGCATTACTGTTGACCATTGTAAGAAATACATGTTCCGTTTTCTCATCCTCCGTTAGTTTAATGTAATTTCTTCAGAGACTCGAAACTATCTTGACACAAGTCATCCATCACTGGAACATGGTGTCTGCTTTTACAAAGTTTCATTATGGCTTCTTAATAATACACACCCCATTTAGTTAGAGTTAGACTAAATGATTTTATGCACACAAATGAAAAGAGAGGTTTCACCAGGCAACATCATAAGGGGTCTGGGGTTGATCAGAAACCTAGATCAAAGCACCTGGTGATTAGTTTGAATTAAATTACACTCAATCATTTTGCATAATCATGTTTTTAAGGCTTTGTAGCCTATACTCCATATAGACAAGAACGTCCTTTTACTATCCACCTATAACAAACCATGGACAGCAGCAACAGGGGACATGAGGTTTCTTATACTGGATTACCATAGTCCCACTTAAAAATCTATTCAGCGTGTATTTAATGGACTGTCACGTTGCTTCCTAGGATGTGGGGAAAACACAACACAATATATAAACACTTTACCTCAGATTCTCTCAAAAAATTGAATAATTTGCAAGTAATTTAAAATCCGAACATAACTCGGTTCACTCTCATATTAGATGACACAAAGCATCAGAATAATTTCTGCTTTATTACAGTTTACTTGTACTATCTCGCACAACAGGAGAGCCTGCAACATATTGTTATGATTAAATAGCCTAGTCTGCTAAAGTGTGTCGTCAAATAAACTCTCAGAGGAAGATATGTTCCTTAAAAAGCATGTGACTGTCCATCATTACAGGTCAGTTACTGATCCCCGTGACGGTCGAAAGGTGGCTTTGAAGAAGATGCCTAATGTCTTCCAGAACCTGGTGTCCTGCAAGAGGGTCTTCAGGGAGCTGAGGATGCTGTGTTTCTTCAAACATGACAATGTAAGAACTGCACAAAGGGGAGACGTGGTGTTTGTAGTCGATGGATCAAGACATTTAAGATGTTAGTAGGGAGACAAAGATTTAATTTGTTTTTTTTTCCTCTGTCCATGTAGGTACTGTCAGCTCTGGACATTTTGCAGCCTCCACAAATCGACTGCTTTGAGGAAATGTATCCTTTTGTATATAAAGAACTACTACCAGATGCACAGCAGAGTATAACCTCCTCGGTTATTCCATACATTAAATTTCCCACACCTTCTGTCCTAGTTTCTGTTCTTTAATTGTCCCATATGTTTTTTTTTTTTTAATTCACCTAATTTAGCTAGTTGTCTGTCTAAATCCAGCTCTTCACTGCAGATGTGAGGTTGGTCACTGGTGTATATTTAGTACCTGTAGTTGAGACTTGATGGCAAGAAAAAGTATGTGTACCTTTTGGAATTTCATGGTTTTCTGCATTAATTTGTCATAAAATTTGATCTAATCTAAGTATTAACAAAAATAATGTGCCTAAAATAGTAACACAAAAAAATCAAATCTTTCTTGTGTTTGAGAACAACCATAAAAACTTCACATTACTTGAGTGAACTACACCTACTTTGAATGACAAAAAACACTCAAACCTTTTGAGTTTGCCCTGCACCAGAAGAATATGCTTATGTGAGCCATGCCTATCCAAAAGGAGCTTTCAGAGGATCTACAATCAATAATTGATTATTTACATAAACCTGGAAAAAGTTACAAAGTGATGTCAAAATGACCCCAAGAGCACAACAAACACTCATGAGGTAAAGAAGCAACCCAGGGAGACAGCCAAAGATTAGAAGGCATCGTTGGAACGGGCTAACATCTTTGTTCGTGTGTTATTGAACAAGCAGGGTGTCTGTGGCAGAACACCACAAAGGAAGCTGCTGCTTACTAAAAAGAATGTTGCTGCATGCCTTAAGTTTGCCAAAGAGCACATTGACATCATGATTTGGGCTTTGATACATCAGGGCCTGGTCAGCTTTCTGTACGTCAGCTGAAACTCTGCAGTTGAGTGATGCAGCAGGACAATGACCCAAAACACACAACAGACTTTAGAAAAACAAAATCCGCCTTTTGGAGTGGCCAAGTAAGAGCCCAGACCTCAATGCTATGGAACAACTTAGAGAGAGAGCCACACACATGGGACGCCAAAGAATTTGACAGAGCTGAAGCAGCTCTGCAGGAAGAATGGGCTAAAATCCCTCCTGAACAATGTGCAGGTCTGATCCACAGCTACAGGAAGTTCCTGGTTGAAGTATGAGGTTTTTATGGTTGTTTTCAATAAAGACATGAAAGATCAGGTTTTTTTTTTTTTTTTACTACTTTAGGCACATCGTATTTGTTAATACTCTTAAATTAGATGAAGATCAGATCACATTCAATGACAAATTCATGCACAAAAGCTTCATATACCTTTTCTTGCCACTATAAATACATAAATATATACACATACATAATATTGACACTTGTTGTTAAGTAACTGTGTCCTGTTCAGCAACTAAAAATGACAGCCTGTGCTCTGAGATGCATCATGTTTATGTGGGTGGAGGTCAGGCCATGTGCAAGCTTTTTTCTTTTCCTTGACAGCAAACCACCCCGCAGCTACGTGATAACAGAACTGATGCAGAGCGACCTCCACAAAGTGATCGTGTCTCCTCAGCCTCTCACCACTGACCACATCAAGGTCTTCCTCTATCAGATCCTCAGAGGTGAGCGGCTACCTTTATTGCCCATGTGGCCGTTTATGATTCTACAAAGAATTATGTGCACGTGACATTTATTTTGGAACAATTTTTGTGTTTTTTCCCTATCTACAAAATAAAAGCACAAATTTGGCATTATTTATTTTATTTTAATATTTGAAAAGTGGTGCACAACCGATGAACTTATAACCACTTAAGCTTTCACTGGCAACACTCTGATGCAATGTCCTGGTTGATCAGTGTGAATAATACATTTTACTGCACAAAACCAGGTAATTTAAGACTTGTGCTAGAGTGGTCTTAGAGGGCGCAACTTGAGATTCTGTGACCTGAAAATGCAGAGAAAAAAGAAATGATGATGATGATATTTTCTCGCTCAGGTTTAAAGTACCTGCACTCTGCTGGGATCCTGCACAGGGACATAAAACCTGGAAACCTGCTGGTTAATAGTAACTGCCTGCTGAAGGTAAGCCTCAAATTTGTGTCTGCTTTTTGAAAAGGCTTTTTTAAAAGTTTGAAAATGTCAGAAAAAATAAATTGTTTTGCAAAAAATCTTAACATTTATTTTGAAAAAAGGCCTTAACATAATTTTGGTTCTGGTTAGATTTGTGATTTTGGGTTGGCCCGCGTGGAAGAGCCTGACCCGTCACGTCACATGACCCAGGAAGTGGTGACTCAGTACTACAGAGCACCAGAGGTGCTTATGGGCTGCCGACACTACGGCTCGGCCATCGACGTCTGGTCAGTGGGCTGCATTTTCGCAGAGCTGCTGGGACGGCGTATCCTCTTCCAGGCTCAGAGTCCCATTCAGCAGGTAGTGATGCTATGAAATCAAATCATAATATATTAATTATAATCATATGATATATTTGACAAGATGTTGCTGAAAAAGAGCATCCACGCTCAAAAGGCTTACCTTCAGGCTTTTTTTTTTTTTTTTTTTTTTTTTTTTTTTGCATGGGCAGCTTACTGGACAATATCCAGTCTCATTTTTAAGAGAATGCAGGATTAGCTTATCTTACAGAACAAGTCTGTGGTAGTGGACTGTGGTGCAACTCTTTCTATAACTTTGTTCTCTGCCCTCTGCTTTAGCTGGATCTGATCACAGACCTGCTGGGAACTCCTCCTCTGTCAGCCCTGGCGTCGGCCTGTGAGGGAGCCAGAGCCCACATCCTGAGGGGGCCGCACAAGCCGGTACGTGACTGTGTGGTCTGCTCTTACTCAATCCACTACCAGCAGCACTGCACTAATGTCTCCCGTTAAACATTTGATCAAAACATGTTTAGATCTTTACCTGTGTTACCTTTTTAAAGAAGGACTCCAAAATAATGAATGTATGTCATCAAGTCTTATGTGTTATTACATCCATTAAACTCATTGTGTATCCTTGTAAGCTGCACACATGTTTTTGTGTCAGAACAAACACGGATGCCAACCAGCAGCTTACACTTTTCATAAACGGTGCAATATGCACAGAAAAAAACAAAAGAATAGAAGAACAAAGGTTTGAGGTGAGATTCTGGATGGAGAGGCGTGGACTCTAGAGCCTGCCTAGATACGACAGAGACGTGATAAGATGTGTTGTTTAATGCTGACACAAAATGAAGAGGTTTTCTCCTCGTCCTCAGCCGTCGCTGTCGGTGCTCTACATGCTGTCTGACGGAGCCACACATGAGGCGGTGCATCTGCTCTGTCGGATGTTGGTCTTTGATCCGGTAACACTAATTTTCCTTTTGACATTGTTGGTGGGGGGTGGAGCAGTGGTGGTATTTGATGTTTGTGTTGTTGACCTCTTAAGGTAAGTCACAAGCTGATAAAATCAAAGCTGACAACCAGACCACACAGAACACGTAGTACTAAGTGTATCCTTGTTTTATGTTTTTATGTTTAAAAATGCAGTGATTAGATTTTCATCTGCTGTGTTGCAAACACGTGCAACATGGGAACAAGTTCCTGTTTCTGGATCAGTGTACGTGTCTGCAGCTCGTTTCAGTCGCTCTGTATTTGTTCACCAGGCTAAAAGGATTTCTGGCAGTGACGCTCTCTCCCACCCTTACCTGGACGAAGGGCGTCTGCGTTACCACACCTGCATGTGTCAGTGCTGCTACTCTGTTCCCAGTGGTCGAGTTTACACCAGGGATTTTGAGCCGGTGGCTGAGCGTCCGTTCAGCCACAGCTATGAAAACAGTCTGCTGTCTGTGTGGCAGGGAAAAGGTACGACAACAAGTTCCATTGTGTTTATTTAATAAAGAATAATGTAATAATGGTGTTTTTTTTAGCATTAGGGTATATATTTAGGGTATATTGCACTCATATAGTGTTCTAAGTGGTTCAGTCAGGGCTGCATGATACACACACGCAAAAGGTCATTTTAAAGATAAAGTATGCAACTTAAGGTAGCGCTAGGCTCAAAAATGCTCTTCTTGTTTGTAGCCTGAAGGTGCATAATGAAAATGTAAAAAGAAACATCACGTCAATAATGAATTGTTTTTATTCTTGTTGTTTTTTTGGGGGGAATTGGCAACATCAGAATTAATCCACCGCTTCATTACCGAGCACCAGCAGGGAAAACGGGTGCCACTGTGCATCAACCCTCAGAGTGCTGCCTTCAAGACCTTCATAAGGTGAGAAAGATGAGTCGTTTTGTTTCAGTCCATTACTTCAGTTCACTGTGCTGCGACTTCAGCCCGCTTCCTCTAAATCAACGAATCAAGTCAGGTCCTGCTCTAACTTGGAATGCTGATTGTATTGTTTACATATTCTTCGGGCTGTCTCCCCCCTCTGCTCTTTTCTTACGTTAACCTACTCCCCCTGAAACCTTTACTTCAGTTTAACACGTTCAAACTCTCTAAACTATCAACCTTGCTGTGGCAATTTAACATATTGGTCACATTTCCGGATTAATCGAGACACTTAAAGGGTAAAAGTCTCTGAGTCTGTATGTGCAGAGAGCTGACCTGTTTAACTACGATTTTACTCAAATGATTAAAAACATAAAAATAGACATTAACAATTTGTCATCCTTTTCCGCTTTCACGTTAACCGAAAGGGTAAATAAATTGGGTTGTTAAATGCGATTCCATTTTTCATCTATTCCATCTGCATGAATGACGATAAATATTTAGCAAAATGCTTTAGGTGCTGTAAACCCATTTCATTTTCAAGTTTTGAGTATTTTAATTTGTATCCTTAATGACGAGATGTGTTATTGCTCACTAAAATTGGCTTTGAATGAATCAGCAATGTTACATATTCAGCATCTGAAAAGAGCTGTTGTTTTGTTCAGGTCCACTGCGTGGCACTCCTCCAAGGTGTCCAGGAAGGAGGAGAGATGAGCAGTCCTCCTCTTCAACTTGAGGAGCGACAGCAACGCAAGAAAGGATTTCATTGGCCGTGGCATCTGAAAATACCGAAGAGTTTGGGTCTTCTTTTTTTTTTTTTTTGTTCTTCTTTTCTTTGTTCATCTGTTTTACCTACAGACGGGAAACTATACAGCTAACTACATCAGGGGGAAAAACAACTGACTCACCCCTTGAAAATCCTCAAATATTTTCCTCCTGCAAATCTACAAAGTTTACTGAATAAGAAAAATACCACTTAACTGTTTGAAATGACCCAAACGACGACTGCTCAAGGCATTTTCGGTGCTCAATTAAAAAAAAAAAAAAAAAGACAAGAAGAAATGCTGCTGAAGAGCTTGATGAGGAATAAGAAAGAGGAAAATAACTGAACTTGGTACTCAATTTTCCACCTCTGTTGGTAGAGACATTAAGGAATAATGATTTTAATTGTTTGGTAGAGTTGTTAGTTGATTTTGAAGTCATTCCAGCCCTGTGCAATATGGTTTAATTTAAAAAGTGATAATCGGGGGGAGCTGGACACTCGCAGCGCGCTGTCTCGCCAGCCAGCCAAATTTACGGACACTGTAGAGTCCCCCCTCCCCCCCCAACAAGACGTTATCACCCGCCAAACAACACAACAACCCCTATTATCTGGCAACATTGCCAAGGTTTTCCTTTTCTGAACTGCATTTGAACACATCACTCACTGTGTTTTTGTCGCACTGCGTCTTTGTGCGTCTGCGCAGTGGTAATAATGCAATTTAACAGATGTAGCAGGTTTTAACCACAGTTCCCAGGTGTTTCTCCACATACAGTTAGAGTTGTTTTCATTTAGTTTGTTTGTTTTCCCTCTCGGCTTCTGTTGTTCACGGTGAGCTGTTTAGCGGTGGATCAGTGTTTCTCTTTTCAGAAAACTAGGGCCCATATTGTGCATGAGGAATAAAGCCTGGACATAAGAATTTTATGGGGTTGCAAAACTATACGAAACAGGAATTCATCCCCTACAGTTAATTTTAAAGTCACATGGCTACAGACTATTTGATCACAAACTTATTTAGAAGATTATTTGGTTTTCTGCAGAGACAGAGCTACACATATTGGGCAGCTTTGCTTTTCTTATTTTTTTTTTTCCTCCCCTCAAAATGGTCAATGACTTCTTCCCGTCTCATCATGTATTATCTGAACACTGTGTAGACAAATTTTAGTTAGATTTTTTAGTTGGCCTCCTCTAACTTCTGGCCCCACCAGCGGACAGAGGAAGAGGATGGCAATGACTTTTAATATTTCTTTTAAATTTCTTAATTTATTGAATGTATGTCGAAGAGTGTGTGTCTCGACCCTTCTGGTTTAAACCCCCACCCACCTGTGCATCTCGGTTATCTGAAACCCCAAAGAATAGATTGGGGGGGAAAAGAAATAAACCGAAGGCTGAGGACCCCTAGGTGTACGTGGGCGATGTGCATATCTATGAACTGAAACCCTCCTGTCACACTTTTAACGTCATTCCTCCAGATTTAGTAACTCCTTTTTACCTCGTGCCCGCTCCTCGTCTCTCACCCCCGCCGCTCAGAATCAGTGTGAGGTTTTGAGAGAAGGATGTTGTTGGTGAAATGCTGCTGTTTTTTTGTTGTTGTTGTTTTGTTTTATTCTTAGTTTTTTGTTTTAGTTCCTTTTCAGTTTAAAGCTCAGGTTTCCTCTTGTAGACTGAATTGTATAAAGCCACATAAGGACGCACCAGTATTGATCGTTTATCAGGACAACGACCGAGTTGAAATCGATATATAATCTTATCAGTTTCCACAGTGTAGGAAGTCAGATGTTGAATAGAAGAGCATCTTCTCTCTGTTGGTGTGATGTGAATTTTGTCCGAGGAGATTCCTGTCCGGCAACCACAAAATGACATAAAAAGATTTGACAGCTCATCTACCAAATGGGCTGAGCCAAGCCTGGGGTTACGGTAACTGGGAGAATGTCCCCTCATGTCAAAGTGAGCGTACTGGCAGGTTTTACATGTGTAGCCCGTTGACTACAAGCTGTGTGAACATCGCTGTTTACAATTTTTTACATTGTCCTGCATTCTTGGTTTAAGGAGAACAAACTTTTGCAGAGACATGAAACTTCTGCAGATTAGTACCTCTTCACTAAACTGACTTCACTGATTTTCAACTGGCATCCTGTGGTTCTAGTTTGCAGATTTCATGTGTATGACTGGTATTAAACGTCTGCTGACTTGAAATATCTCTGGGCTCCTGCTCAAGAAATTCAGTTCAGATGTTGTCAGTGGTGATGTGGGGAAACTAGAAGTTTTAAGATCAATGAAGTCGTTCTTTAATCACTCATTTATATAATATCTCAGATATTTTAGATAGAGGTGATGTTTTCCCAGAGCTCAAGATGATGACTAACCACAAACAGTATTTTGCTACTGTCAAATAATAAGATTTGACTTTTAAATTTATTACTGGATATGTCAAAATATATCGGTTAATTTTATTCATTGTTTAACTCTAGATCAGTGACTACAGTGGTTCATTCGAGAACGCTCTAATATTTGTTTTAAGATTGCTTCTCAGAATAGTCTTGATTGTAATTTCCCCAAAAGCGTTTTTATTTTGTTTAGTAGTTTGTCAAGAACAATGCTCCTTATTAATTTAATCAATGGTTGCTGTTTAAAAAAAAAAACAGACAAATTTAGTCTAATTTAACTTAATCTGTTGATGTTTGACCCTAAAAATAAAATAACATAACATAAATGTAAAAGATATGATTTGTATACACAAGATACTGAACTTGCACGATCCACAGTATTACACATAGTATTTAGTTACAACACATGCTAAACGAAGAAAAGTTAAACAAGCTGTGTACCGACAATGAAAACAAGTTGTGAATTTGGAATTTAAATGTTGCTGTTCATCTCCTGCAACTCTCACACAAATATCTGCAGAAAGATTCAAGTCTCTGAAAGTTGATGTCCATGGAGATTAAACCAATAAATGCTCGAAAGGATGAAATAATCTACAAGTGGAATTTAATTTAAAAAATTAGGAAAGTTTATGAATAATGGAAATGTGGAAAATTGCAGTAACACTTTGCTTGGGAGGCACCTCAAGGTTCCATGGGGGCCAGAGACACTTGTCCCATTTTAACTGCAGGAACTTTACCAAGGATCTCAGGAACATTATGATAAGGGTCACTAGTGCCAACGGTGCTGGACGCTCTGCAAAAACAAGAGTGATGGCCACGAACACTCAACATACAAATGTCACAGTTTATCTCAACGTGTGCTAAAACTGTCTCTAATCACAATATTGTTCATTTGCGTGATGTGGCAGAAACTTAAACACATTAAAGGAACTTTTAGCTCCTCATTTAGTTCCTGGATCGCGTGATTAAAAGTTTGCAAAGTTATGGTCAAAGTGTTCACACAGTTGGATGAATTTCTCTTTTTTTTTTTTTTTTTTTTGTATCTCTGAACCTCCAGAATGGTGGGGCCTTTGAAACACTGGGCCCCTGAGCGTCCTCATTGGTTCCTGACAGTTTCCTGATTTTTAACCCCTGAAACCTCAGCTCCTCTTCTACAGGAACACACAGCGAGTCTCTGTAAGACACACAGAGACTGACTTGTATATCTGCATGTGTATATTTATTATCCCATGGAGAGACTTTGGGTTTGAATGCTGTGCAATGGTTGAGTTTGTCAGCGATGACGAAAACGTACATTTAGTGGTAATTTTTATTTAATTCATCTTAGGAAGTGATTTTATTCAAAGTTTTGTTTTTGTTTGTTGTGATCTAATTAGACTTTTTAAAAGCCCAGAGTCGAGAAAACATTTTGATAATTGTTCCATTTAAAAATACAAAAAAATGAGTGAAGTTCTGCACACTGTCAGCACTGATAAGTGGTTGTTTTAAAGTAGCAATGCTTCATTTTGAGATGATTGAAACATTGGTACTTGAAATAAACTTATTGGTGTACCTGTTGGTGTAATTTATGTCTTCTAATTACAAAACAGTTTTCTCAACACTTTTTTATTCTTTCATAAACATCTTTTAAATGTGTTTTTTCCAGCCATTTTCAAAAAAAAAAAAAAAAATTAATTCACAGTTGTATTAAACAAAGATTAAAGAATTGACTAATTTATTCACAGTTTCAACTATCTACATTAATAAAACGAGAGACTGTTAGTTGAAGCACGGATTTCACATTTATGGAACAGTTAATCAAAACATTTCTCTGTGGACTTTTTAAATTTTGTTTGTTTTTATTATTTTTTTTCCCTGTTGTTGTGTTAGTAGAGATCCTTCCAGGTTAGGAACAGTTTTGAAACTAGATGACCTGTGTTTGGTCTTTTCCCTCCCCGCACTCTGTTCTGAGATCAGCCGATTCAGTTTGTGTTTAAGAGGCTCTGTTCCAGCTCTGGTGTGGTCAGATTCTAGACGCTGAAGTGGAGTGAAGCAGAGCAGGACAGACGGCTGGTCACCTATAGAGATTAGACTCGTTTTCTTCTATGAAAAGAAACTTGATGTGTTTATTACTATAAATATGAAACTGATGTTTTGAACATGTTTTTGTCTTCGTTTTAGCAAAAAGTTTTGTTTTTTGACTTGTGTTCCCAACAAATACTTGAATTTCTTAAAAAAAAAAAATGTTTAGACTTAAAGTAGTGAATGATAAATAAATGGACACTGGATAATATTCCTCTGCTGCGTTCAGCAATCAGTGCTTTTCTCACCAGACTTTACCTGAATACTGTTCAGAAGACAAAATCAAATAATATGCTGATATGTTTTTAAGCTTGTGAAATGATGTGCGGAGAGAACTTCAGTTTGTTTTTTAATCTGCGTACAGTCAATCAATTATATCCATTACATTTTATAAATATAAAAAGCATTGAATTCGAGAACACAGTGACAAGTAAAGTAAAGATGTGTACACATTTATTCTTTGCATTTAATCACATTTTGGTTAAAACTGCTGTATATCCTGTTGATAGCAATGTGTTTAGAGGCAGCCTTCAATACATCATCTTCATAAATCACAACGCATTTCTTACATGTTAGTACTGTAGCTGCTTTGGAAAACAACAGTAGCCTACTTGTTGGTTTCACTTAGCATTAGGTAAAAGCCACATTTTATTTATAGCCTCAGCTGTGCATACCTTTTGATATTTGACTTCAAGCCACAGTATGCAGCTTTCTTCTAATACTTTTTAAACAATAGAAATGTGTATAAAACATAATGTGGAGAGGTCCTATCAAAGCCTCCTGTGACACAGACCTGTTAAACAGGCTGACAGCAGTGCAGAGATTTCTGAGCGAGGCTGGTCCTTCTGACAAATAAGAGGTCAGTGATTTTCTGTTGAGCAGTAGCACATTACTAATGAGATTTACTAGTTCTTACTAATTAATCAGTGGTACATTGGTACTTGCTCTGTAAGTTTTATCACCTCTTGTTTGTTATAATTTCATAACTCAACAACTGAAGAGCTGAGCAGAGCAGACGGGGGTTGATTCAAAGTCTCATGCGACCAATTATTTTATTCCCCCAAGCTGCACAGTTAAAACTTTGTGTTTAAAGCTGCAAAGTTTTGGCAGGTTAATATAAAAAAAAGTGAATACAGTGATGGAACAAAGTGCCAGA
The DNA here is from genome assembly GCF_900324465.2 of Anabas testudineus. Classification (NCBI taxonomy): domain Eukaryota; kingdom Metazoa; phylum Chordata; class Actinopteri; order Anabantiformes; family Anabantidae; genus Anabas; species Anabas testudineus. The sequence continues at coordinate 4,989,702 of NC_046617.1, read as the reverse complement.
GAACAGCCTGTCCCTCCCTCACCAGCTCACCTCTTCTGACAGGTGGCAGCAGTAAACTCCAACCTCCTGATCCTCTTCACTGAGCTCCTACAACCTGCTCTCATTTAACCCTGCAGCTCATCCACAGAGAGTGTGTGTGTGTGTACATGAGAGAGAGAGTGATACCACATACACGCTCGCCTATACACCACTCATTTGCACAACAAAGACACAGGCGAACCCAGGGGCCATGTCGTCCCTCATGGCTGCCGGCTCCGTCTTCTTCCCCGGCCTCTTCGTGCTGTCCAAACAGACACTAAAGCGTGTGATGGGATGGAGCGAGGGCGACGCTGCCATTGTATCTGCACGGTAAGAACACACACTCTCACAAACTCACTTTTGCCCATGTGTAGCTGCTAGGACACTGTTGAACTTAGATTTGTCCTCATAGCTACGGAAGATCTGATTGTTAAACAGACTCTATCACTTGTCTCAGTCTGGTGTCGTCCATTCAAGCCGTCATGGCCTCATCAGTCGGATGTGTCATCATCACGTCCTGCAGGGACGTCATAGAAGACAGGTGAGCACCCAAAGTAGAAAAAGTACATAGACAACTTGACATTATGCATAAAGTCACTGTTTTGCTGTTATGGACTCGTATTACTAGTGGATTCAAGTGCATCATGGACTTTTATTATTAAAAAGTTTAATCTAGTTAAGTTCATAGTCCCAAGAGGCTGAAACCTAATGGCTTTGGTGATGCCTTGAGTTTCCCATTTGCATCACCCACATCAAATTTAGAGCTTAATTCAATATTCTCCACATGGATTCACATAAAAACTGGTTCAAGAATTTGTGGTTCCCGGAGGACCAATCACGTCCAAAATATACGGTAGTCGTCTGTGACTTTGAGTGAAATATATTGGGATATTGGATTTAAAACAAAAATCATGTTTAAACACTTACGCTTGTCTGTGGCTGTGTCTGTATCTGTTAACGAAACCAAACTCTGCAATCTAATTAACAACCTGATCCTAATTCGTCTGCTGAGCTGAGCCCAGCAGCAGCAGCAGCAGCAGCAGAGCTATTTCAGTCTCAGACACAGAGCCAGAGATCTCTAATCCTCCATGCTGAGAAATGATGACCAGGAGGAGTGTGAGGAAGCCGGCAGATGGGTGGTGGTGGGTTCAGTAAATCCCAGGTTTCCTCAGTCAGCTCCTTCATTTCCCAGTCAAAGTGGAGAGGAGGTTTGTCTGAGCACCGAGCCGCATTTGTTTATCAAATCACACCACAGACTCGGCCAACATGCAACAGTGAACTCGAGCATTTGTAACTGCTGAATAAAAGCTTTAGCTAAACTTTGCCTCCTAAGTTTGTTTGTGGAAAAATATGTTGAAATACTTCATCAGAAACACGCCGACAGTGATGGACAAAGTCATTTGATGAGTGTCAGTGCTCAATGTGGAGCGGGTTTAAATTAAATTATATGCACCGATCATCAACAATAACACCACCACACATATCTGTTAACAGGGAGATGATGACACTCGTTTAATGTAACAAACTATAATACTTAAAATACATGCATGTTTCTTTATGTTAAAAGTAAAAAATATACAGTAATTGCCTCTGAAAGGTTGTGGAGTCGAAATTTCATGTAGCATCAAATGGAGATACTCAAAGTAAAAGAACATTAGAACTGTACTTAAGGCTTTGTTTAATATATTGTGGTGTAGATTAAAAACCCATCATCGACTCCTCATACCTGTCAACTCAGTTCCTCACAGGTCGTTTCATTTTACTACTACAGTTAACTCACTACACTGGTATGAATGTAGATAAGATTCACAGGTTAGATTGTTTCCTGCACACAGCTGATGAAATATTGATCAGTTCTACAACAAATATCTGAAATCAGATCTGATATTTCTACACCTCTCTCTCTCTCTCTCTCTCTCTCTCTCTCTCTCTCTCTCTCTCTCTCTCTCTCTCTCTCTCTCTCGTTCGCTCTCTCTCTCTCGCCCTGTCTCTCTTCAGACACTGGCTGACCGACAGCTACATCCTCTTTGCCACACCTTACTTTGCCTACGACATCTACGCCATGTTTCTGTGTTACTGGCACAAGCAGCAGGTCAAAGGTCACGAAGAGAAGGAGGGTGGCGTCAGGTCGGTGGGAGCTGCTGTTTGGGGTTACCTGCGACAGGAGCTGTTCATGGTGCTGCATCACGTCTTCATGGTGGCCTTCTGCTGCCCGGCCTCACTGGTAACTATGGCGATGATGCGAATGAGTTTCTAATAAACATTTTCCCTTTTTAAAAACACATGGACCCCATCATTAGCTTTTTTTATTGTTGCAAACTGAAGGGTCAATTTCTCAGCAGAAGAAATATAATTACTGTTGTTAATTTTTCCAAGTAAATTCTAAGTTAAGAAGGTTTATAGATTAGTTTTATACATGAAATTTGAGCACATGTGGTAGCACCAGTGGTCTATGAGGGCACATAAACAAACGGTGACAGCAAAAACTTTTTAAATTATGTTTTATTGTCACTCATGAGCTGCTTATTGACCAGTTACAGATGTTATAAATGAGGCAAAATTCACATTAAACACATAACATTAAAAAAATGATGTAAATTCATATTGAGCTTCACTTGCTACAAAGGTTAAACTGTGAAATGGTTATGAAAGTAACATCATAACATTTTTTTCTTTTCTGGGTGTCTGTCTCAGTTGTGGAGGCAGGGTAAAGGAGATTACTTCCAGGGCGTTTTGTTTCTGGCTGAGCTCAGCACGCCATCCGTGTCTCTGGGGAAAGTCCTGATACAGGTAATTTGCACACGTACAGAAAACTGTGATGATACCGGAGACTCAGTGAGTTTGGATGTTAACCCTAAATCTGATGATCTGATAAATGCCTTCTGATACAAAAACCAACCCAGGTTTCAGTGTTTACAGTTTTTCTAAGACAGGTGTACTGAAACCCAGGTCCACATGATCTTCATCAACACCTTCTTACCAAAGCAGACATCTTGATATTTACTGTACCAGAAAGATCCTTAGTTTTTCATGCTGATATTTCAGTACATTTACATTTATTGACAGAAATTCTAGTAAAATCACCTTGAGCTTTACAGACTTCAAATATTTGAGTTTCTAAGTTTATGTGGTTTAAAGGTCATTTCAAGTCATGCATGTGGTTATGTAGTTTCTTTTTTAATCATATTTCTAATGTATTAGAACATAAAATTAATTGAACGTAGGTGTTTGTAAAGGTCACGACTTCAGTGGAGACAAGGCCAGTCAGAAAGTAAGTGTATAGTGAGCCTGGTGGTAGTTCAAGGTGGGGTTGGTTGGAGACTAGTAGAGTGGACACTGGCAGGAGGTTAACTGAGAGGCAGCTGACCTGGAGAAGTCCTGGAGAGTCCTGGTGCTAGTTGCAGAGAGAGCACATGGTCCAGACAGTGATCTTCTAGTCTGAGTCTGACGTCGTCTTTGTGACAGAGAGATAAAACTGCCGACATATCCGTTGTTCTCTGTGTTGGATCATTAACTGACCAGATGCTGGAACCAGCTACTGTCAGGAAACCTTCAGCAGACAAGTGGCTGGAGGAAAGCAGCAAACTAGAATACAATTTAGAATACAATACATTTGTATGTAGTATGTTAACTATCTAATTACAACTGTTATGTTCAGTGTGTAATTCTGCGTCTGACTCTCTGTGTTTTCTTCCCCTCAGTATAAGAAGCAGCACACTCTCTTGCACAAAGTGAACGGAGTCCTCATGCTGCTCACGTTCTTCAGCTGTCGCGTGTTGCTCTTCCCCTACCTGTACTACGCCTACGGCAGGTAACAGACCTGTGCATCCATCTGCGACTGTACTTGAACTTCTTCAATTTGTTCTGCTTTATAAACTCATTTTAAAGCTTCTTTCCCACAGTTTTCAGTCTCAGCACTTTATTTTGAATAAAAAATCTCAGTTGTATGGAAATTCTTGTTGCACATACTTCAAACAGTGTAATAATAGTTCAGTATGTAACAGTTTAAAGAGGGGGTGGTTTCTAGTGTGGCTCTAACAGCAGCACCCTCCGTCCTCTGTTGCAGGTATGCATCCATCCCAGTGTACAAGGTGCCTTTGGTGGCCCCGTGGCAGTGTAATCTGGGGGCTGCGCTGCTCTGGCCCCTCCAGCTCTACTGGTTCACACTGATCTGCAGAGGGGCCCTCCGCCTGTTGACAAGACACTCAAACTCACCACCGGACACTTTCAAAGCTGACAGCGAGGGCAGTCTGAGTAACGGCATCACAGCCCTTCAACCGAACCGGCACTGACGATTTAGAGACAGAAAATCAAACCAAACATCTGACTTTAAACCATGAGTCAAAACAAAAGGGACAAGCAGGTGACGAGGGCGAGGCTCCGATTACTGAGACAAAAAAAGAAGAAGAAGAGAGAGAGAAAATACAGGGAGGAGGTGGTGAAGGTCTCTGAAGCCTCGCTCGTGTTTCTGATGGAAGAGAATGAAAATGGTAACAGTGAACCATGAACACGTTTCACCACATGAGACAGTGTGTGGGTATTCGCTGGACTTTATGTTGAACGACATACATACATAAATACACTCACAGGCTGTTATTGTAGCAGCGTGACCCAGTGAGCACGGTGTCCCCATCAAGGGTGTGCCTGACTTTCAGCTACCTCAGCAGAGCAGCACTGAAAATGTAAACGTAGTGGGCAACGTGTGTAGTTAGTGATTTTTCATTGAGGGTTTTGTGCTTTATAGAGCATTGAAATGTTTAATTATGTAAGTATGTTTATTGATACTTGTGTCTCTATGCTTTTTTGTTTGTTTTTTTGTCCCGGACCTTAAGGCCACTCCACCACCCCACCCCCAACTTACTGGGGATGACAACTCTTGATTTGTGTATAAATTTATTTACAAGATATTTATCATAGGAAAAGAAGAACAGGCGATGACAGCGTCTATTAGTGGACATATGAATATCTGAAATGATCTTTATTCAACCTCGTTCATTTCACTTTCTCGTTTGTCCTGCTGCGTTTAGGAGACTGCAGTTTGTTTCTAGTCGTCGTTTCCTCGTATCTTCGTTGTCAAAGGCAAAAAGCTGCATAACTCATTTCAGCCTGAGGAGTTCAGGCTCATTTTGGTTTTTTGTTTGTAGCTTTCTCGAGAACGATTGAGACTTTATTGTTAACTTCTTGAACCCTTTCTTCTGTCTTTAGTTTCAAACTAAATAAAAAAAATAAATAAGTAAATCAGATCTAATTATGTTTAACCACATATGATTGGAAGAACTTTTAAGTTTAAAAAAAAAGACACATAATAAAATGCACTAATGTTAATGGAATAATAGCTGAAAATATTTTTAATTTTATATATATATATGTGTATATAAATTCTATTAGATAGACATAAGTTTCTTTCAACTTGCCTCTACAGTATATAATGTATCAATAGGTTTAGCAGGCTGCAGAGGATTCACCATCAGTAAGAAGAATGAGAGTGTTTTGTACAGTATGTGTGCGCAAACCTGCTGATCTTAAAGGTAAAACATGACTGATGCACTGCTGAAATTAGTTTGGACTTTGTATCAACAGAAAACTAAATGGAACAAAACATGCAGCACAATTCATTAGCAAAACAATTAATCCTCAGATGATCTCTCTATGATAATTAACAAGTACTGGGCTATAAATAACTTGGTAGTTTTTATCTCCTTTGAATATAGACTTGGGTTTAATCAGTTAAGTTTTAAACATTTGACATACAGCAGCAAGATACGTCACCTGACCTCTTAGAGACTGCAGGACTGCAGTATTTTAATTTATACTGTATCTTTGCCTTTGAAATGATCTTGATAAAAAATTTAATTTACTTTTTGGAGGAGGTCAAACAATTATTTCCTTCAACACATACTGAAAAATCAAAATGCCAAACTTGTATGATAATTAGAATAATATCAGTCACAGCTGATTGGATATAACAGCATGGATTTCTCCTACCTGACTATTGTCCTGACAAACACAAACCAAAGTGTCAGAGGACGACTGTCAGGGTTCAGTGGATCATAAACTGTCACCAGTGCTGATTCATTTACAATAGTAATATCAATAATCATAGCTTCTACATAATGTATTATTTTAGTCTTATTTACATCAGATCACATCACTCCTACAGTAACGCTGTCCCTGCTCAGGCTCCATTGATAAAATTGTTGCAGACCCTGTGACCATTAACAGGAAAAGTTGTTACAATAATGAATGTATGGATATTCACAAATAACATAGTAGGGGCTATAGATTTCTTCTCAGATGTGATCACTTGTTGTTTTTCTTTGTCTTAAATAATAATAATACATTTTAATATATTTATGTTGGACCGATCATTAAAATAATAACTAGTTAGTTAACATTTACTGTCTTACATACAGTGCAACATTTCCATCATCATCATCATCAATATGAAAACATGACTCTAGAAAACTAAATCTAGGGTCTGTGTAGATTAGACTACACATCTGATCTGACTGTAGGAAGAAATGTCCTCAACTCTGCCTGAACAGGGATGAAGTAGGTGTTGGGTTAAATAGAAGACATTTTCTAGCCCTACAAATTGGATAGTTAATGCACGTCCATTACCTAATGCTACTTTATGCTCAGCTTGTCTCTGTGTGAGCTGCAGTTTGATTTGTCCCACACAGTGTCCACGTGCACTAAAAATCTAAATTTCACTTTGAGCAATTTGGTATGTGGAGGAGCTTGATGTCTCTGTAGTGAGCTGATGAGTAAAATACAGACAGATCTCAAGAAAAGATTCACAGGTCTCTGCAAACCGTGCTCCACCTGCTGTTGGTTTTTTCAATATCCAAACCATAACACTATTTATTAAAAAGCTCCCCCAGTTCCCTACACTTCACAGAACTTCACACACAAATCTGTTTATGTTTTTCTAGCGTACACCATGTGGTCATTTTAAAAGCACTAGAATTTAGTACTGTTCACTCAAGTCAGCACAGCTTGAACTCAACTAGCACACAACTCCAAACGAACACATCAATCAGATCCTTCAATAGATTGATAAGACGTCTGAGACAGTTCACTGAGATATGGAACAATGGATCCAACGAGAGATGAAGGAGTAGGTCGAGGAGGGAGGAGGAAGAGGTGGAGAACGAGGGAGAGCAGGAGGAGGTAGAGAAGGAGGATGAGGAGGAAAAGTAGGAAGAGGTGGAGAACGAGGGAGAGGAGGAGGAGGTAGAGAAGGAGGATGAGGAGAAGGACGAGGGTGAGGAGGAAAAAAAACAAGGACAAAGATGCTTCACCGTCGCCTCCATCATCAGAAACTTCCAATAACCCGAGGTTTTCCAACATCCTTCTTTCTGCTTACTCTCCCTTTCTAAGTTTTTTTTTCAGCATGGTTTATGATTGATGATGAAAGTGTACGATTGAGAACCTCCAGACCATGAAAGGAACCTGTCAGTAGATGTGTGCCAGGGGTGGATCAGGCAAGAGGATTTGACCCCCGCTGCCTGGCTCGACCCAATATAGAGACTGTCTGACCTGACCCAGACCAAAGACGGGATGCTGAGGCGAAGTTATATCTTTATTGATTTATTTAGTGTGTGTGCTATTGTATACATTGGTTCTGTCTTTTGTGTTCATCATGTGAAAAGAGTTTTGAGGGAAGGAACCACAAGCAAGTTTTGGAAATATTGTTTTGAATTTCTTGCACCTGTGTGTAAGACTACAGTACGTTGTAGTGTGTGTGATGTCTGAGGGCAAAGTGTGTTTTTTATAGTAAGAGGGAATGGTTTTGAGTGAAGATTTGTGTTTACTGCTTTGAGGACTAGAATCAGATACAGTGCAGATATGTTGAACTCTCACAGATAAATGTCAGGAACTATTAAGATGTTTTTTTCTTTGTTTGGTGGTTTGTTTGTTATTCACTCAGACAAATTAGAATAAAAGCGACGTTTAGTTCACATCTCTAAGACGCTCCCTGCACGATGTGATCTGTGTAACGTTTCATTAACACTTTCCATCTTAGGAGCTTTTTTTGTTGACTGAGCTGCTTTGTGAAGAACATTTATCTTTAAATGTGTCTTAACTTTAAGAGGAAACTGTGAGGAGCAGCTTCCCTTTAGAGAAATGCTAAATTTAACTAAATAAATAATAATGAGCTATTTTGACAGGTTCAAATGCGACGACTGACCCTCTGAGGAATTTACACATTAATGTTTACATGTTAATGTGTTAAATAATTATGTTTTAATCATATGATTTAAATCCCTTTTATTTAAATATTAGTAAGTAAGTATTTTGTTAGTGTGGTATTAGTACTGTTACTGAAGAAATCCATCAGAGAGTAAGTGGGGTTTATCTTTTTTTTTTTCTTGATGTACCACACATAAAAAAACAGCTTCTACTAATAAAATACAGCAGCATCATTGGAAGACAAACATATATAACAAGCATTAAACTGTCTGACAAGTCACTCGTATTAAAAATGAGTTTAATGCAGAGGTTCTTCAACATCTGTATTTCAAGTGTAATGAGTTCACATCCAGATACTTTATCTACATACTTAACACAGTTATAAATTAACTACAGTTCTCTACATTAGGCTAATAATCAGAGGTGGTAGTAACTACAGTAAGTACAATATTGACTTAAGGAAATTGACTTTACTGGAGTATTTCCATGTATGTTACATGTATTTGACACGGTTCGATACTTTGCAGAACACAAAGTGCAATGATCAGCTGCACATTTACCAGCTGCTGTTTCTGTCCCACATTAAGTTTGTACTGTTCAACTAGATACAGCTGATAATATATGTCATTGTAATCATGTATAGAAGATAACCAGCAGTTGTTGTAGTGAGAATGTCTGAATGATCTGATAAATGCCTTCTGATACAAAAACCAACCCAGGTTTCAGTGTTTACAGTTTTTCTAAGACAGGTGTACTGAAACCCAGGTCCACATGATCTTCATCAACACCTTCTTACCAAAGCAGACATCTTGATATTTACTGTACCAGAAAAATAGTTTTAGTTTTTCATGCTGATATTTAAGTACATTTACATTTATTGACAGAAATTCTAGTAAAATCACCTGAGTCTGACGTCGTCTTTGTGACAGAGAGATAAAACTGCCAACATATCCGTTGTTCTCTGTGTTGGATCATTAACTGACCAGATGCTGGAACCAGCTACTGTCAGGAAACCTTCAGCAGACAAGTGGCTGGAGGAAAGCAGCAAACTAGAATACAATTTAGAATACAATACATTTGTATGTAGTATGTTATCTTTCTAATTACAGCTGTTATATTCAGTGTGTAATTCTTTGTCTGACTCTCTGTGTTTTCTTCCCCTCAGTATAAGAAGCAGCACACTCTCTTGCACAAAGTGAACGGAGTCCTCATGCTGCTCACGTTCTTCAGCTGTCGCGTGTTGCTCTTCCCCTACCTGTACTACGCCTACGGCAGGTAACAGACCTGTGCATCCATCTGCGACTGTACTTGAACTTCTTCAATTTGTTCTGCTTTATAAACTCATTTTAAAGCTTCTTTCCCACATTTTTCAGTCTCAGCACTTTATGTTGAATAAAAAATCTCAGTTGTATGGAAATTCTTGTTGCACATACTTCAAACAGTGTAATAATAGTTCAGTATGTAACAGTTTAAAGAGGGGGTGGTTTCTAGTGTGGCTCTAACAGCAGCACCCTCCGTCCTCTGTTGCAGGTATGCATCCATCCCAGTGTACAAGGTGCCTTTGGTGGCCCCCGTGGCAGTGCTGCGCTGCTCTGGCCCCTCCAGCTCTACTGGTTCACACTGATCTGCAGAGGGGCCCTCCGCCTGTTGACAAGACACTCAAACTCACCACCGGACAGTTTCAAAGCTGACAGCGAGGGCAGTCTGAGTAACGGCATCACAGCCCTTCAACCGAACCGGCACTGACGATTTAGAGACAGAAAATCAAACCAAACATCTGACTTTAAACCATGAGTCAAAACAAAAGGGACAAGCAGGTGACGAGGGCGAGGCTCCGATTACTGAGACATAACAAGAAGAAGAGAGAGAGAAAATACAGGGAGGAGGTGGTGAAGGTCTCTGAAGCCTCGATCGTGTTTCTGATGGAAGAGAATGAAAATGGTAACAGTGAACCATGAACACGTTTCACCACATGAGACAGTGTGTGGGTATTCGCTGGACTTTATGTTGAACGACATACATACATAAATACACTTACAGGCTGTTATTGTAGCAGCGTGACCCAGTGAGCACGGTGTCCCCATCAAGGGTGTGCCTGACTTTCAGCTACCTCAGCAGAGCAGCACTGAAAATTTAAACGTAGTGGGCAACGTGTGTAATTAGTGATTTTCCATTGAGGGTTTTGTGCTTTATAGAGCATTGAAATGTTTAATTATGTAAGTATGTTTATTGATGCTTGTGTCTCTCTGCTTTTTTGTTTGTTTTTTTGTCCCGGACCTTAAGGCCACTCCACCACCCCACCCCCAACTTACTGGGGATGACAACTCTTGATTTGTGTATAAATTTATCTACAAGATATTTATCATAGAAAAAGAAGAACAGGCGATGACAGCGTCTATTAGTGGACATATGAATATCTGAAATGATCTTTATTCAACCTCGTTCATTTCACTTTCTCGTTTGTCCTGCTGCGTTTAGGAGACTGCAGTTTGTTTCTAGTCGTCGTTTCCTCGTATCTTCGTTGTCAAAGGCAAAAAGCTGCATAACTCATTTCAGCCTGAGGAGTTCAGGCTCATTTTGGTTTTTTGTTTATAGCTTTCTCGAGAAAGATTGAGACTTTATTGTTAACTTCTTGAACCCTTTCTTCTGTCTTTAGTTTCAAACTAAATAAAAAAATAAATAAGTAAATCCGATCTAATTATGTTTAACTACATATGATTGGAAGAACTTTTAAGTTTAAAAAAAAAGACACATAATAAAATGCACTAATGTTAATGGAATAATAGCTGAAAATATTATAAATTAAATATATAAATATATTAATTCTATTAGATAGACATAAGTGATGTTTTTCTTTCAACTTGCCTCTACAGTATATAATGTATCAATAGGTTTAGCAGGCTGCAGAGGATTCACCATCAGTAAGAAGAAAGAGTGTTTTGTACAGTATGTGTGCGCAAACCTGCTGATCTTAAAGGTAAAACATGACTAATGCACTGCTGAAATTAGTTTGGACTTTGTATCAACAGAAAACTAAATGGAACAAAACATGCGGCACAATTCATTAGCAAAACAATTAATCCTCAGATGATCTCTCTATGATAATTAACAAGTACTGGGCTATAAATAACTTGGTAGTTTTTATCTCCTTTGAATATAGACTTGGGTTTAATCAGTTAAGTTTTAAACATTTGACATACAGCAGCAAGATACGTCACCTGACCTCTTAGAGACTGCAGGACTGCAGTATTTTAATTTATACTGTATCTTTGCCTTTGAAATTATCTTGATAAAAACTTTAATTTACTTTTTGGAGGAGGTCAAACAATTATTTCCTTCAACACATACTGAAAAATCTAAATGCCAAACTTGTATAATAATTAGAATAATATCAGTCACAGCTGATTGGATATAACAGTATGGATTTCTCCTACTTGACTATTGTCCTGACAAACACAAACCAAAGTGTCAGAGGACGACTGTCAGGGTTCAGTGGATCATAAACTCTCACCAGTGCTGATTCATTTACAATAGTAATATCAATAATCATAGCTTCTACATAATGTATTATTTTAGTCTTATTTACATCAGATCACATCACTCCTACAGTAACGCTGTCCCTGCTCAGGCTCCATTGATAAAATTGTTGCAGACCCTGTGACCATTAACAGGAAAAGTTGTACAATAATGAATGTATGGATATTCACAAATAACATAGTAGGGACTATAGATTTCTTCTCAGATGTGATCACTTGTTGTTTTTCTTTGTATTAAATAATAATATTACATTTTAATATATTTATGTTGGAATCTAGCCACAGGGGTTGCAAGCCAGTTACTTCTGTGCCGGTCCCAAGCCCGGATAAATAGAGAGGGTTGCGTCAGGAAGGGCATCCGGTGTAAAAATTGCCAAAATAACCATGCGAATCATCAATAACGCTTTCATACCGGATCGGTCAAGGCCCGGGTTAACTACGACCGGTGCCGGTGGAAATTTGATTACTGTTGGTCGAAGAAAGAGGGGAGGCAGAAGGGTTCGTGGTCAGAGAGAGAAGGGAAAAGGCAGGACCATAGGTTTGAGAATAGGGACTCTTAACGTTGGTACGATGACAGGGAAAGGCAGAGAGCTGGCAGACATGATGGAGAGAAGGAAGGTAGATGTTCTGTGTGTGCAGGATACAAGGTGGAAGGGCAGCAAGGCACGTAGCATTGGAGGAGGATACAAACTGTTCTACCATGGTGTGGATAGGAAGAGAAACGGGGTAGAAGTGATCTTGAAGGGGGAGTTTGTGAACAATGTTCTAGAGGTGAAAAGAGTCTCAGACAGGGTGATGAGCCTAAAGCTAGAAAATGAAGGGATGATGGTGAATGTAGTCAGTGGGTATGCTCCACAAGTTGGCTGTGAGTTAGAAGAGAAGGAGAGATTCTGGAGTGAGTTTGATGAGGTCATAGAGAGTATCCCCAGAGGAGAGAGAGTTGTTGTTGGAGCAGACTTCAATGGGCATGTTGGTGAGGGCAACAGAGGTGATGAGGAAGTGATGGGCAGGTTTGGTGTGAAGGAAAGGAATCTGGAAGGACAGATGGTGGTGGACTTTGCTAAGAGGATGGAAATGGCTGTAGTCAACACTTACTTCCAGTAGCGAGAGGAACATAGAGTGACATACAGAAGTGGAGGTAGGAGTACGCAGGTGGACTACATCCTATGTAGACGAGGTCATTTGAGACAGGTTAGTGACTGCAAAGTGGTGGTAGGAGAGAGTGTAGCCAGACAGCACCGCATGGTGGTGTGTAAGATGACTCTGGAGGTCAGGAAGAAGAAGAGAGGGAAGACAGAAAAGAAGACCAAGGAGGAGATATATGGATGTTATAACAGAGGACATGAGGTTGGCTAATGTTAGGGCAGAAGATGTTCATGATAGAGTGAGGTGGAAAAGGATGATTCGCTGTGGCGACCCCTGATGGGAAAAGCCAAAAGAGAAGAAGAATATATTTATGTTGGACCGATCATTAAAATAATAACTAGTAAGTTCACATTTACTGTCTTACATACAGTGCAACATTTCCATCATCATCATCATCATCAATATGAAAACATGACTCTAGAAAACTTAATCTAGGGTCTGTGTAGCAGAGCAAATGGCTCTACTACACGTCTGATCTGACTGTAGGAAGAAATGTCCTCAACTCTGCCTGAACAGGGATGAAGTAGGTGTTGGGTTAAATAGAAGACATTTTCTAGCCCTACAAATTGGATAGTTAATGCACGTCCATTACCTAATGCTACTTTATGCTCAGCTTGTCTCTGTGTGAGCTGCAGTTTGATTTGTCCCACACAGTGTCCACGTGCACTAAAAATCTAAATTTCACTTTGAGCAATTTGGTATGTGGAGGAGCTTGATGTCTCTGTAGTGAGCTGATGAGTAAAATACAGACAGATCTCAAGAAAAGATTCACAGGTCTCTGCAAACCGTGCTCCACCTGCTGTTGGTTTTTTCAATTTCCAAACCATAACACTATTTATTAAAAAGCTCCCCCAGTTCCCTACACTTCACAGAACTTCACACACAAATCTGTTTATGTTTTTCTAGCGTACACCATGTGGTCATTTTAAAAGCACTAGAATTTAGTACTGTTCACTCAAGTCAGCACAGCTTGAACTCAACTAGCACACAACTCCAAACGAACACATCAATCAGATCCTTCAATAGATTGATAAGACGTCTGAGACAGTTCACTGAGATATGGAACAATGGATCCAACGAGAGATGAAGGAGTAGGTCGAGGAGGGAGGAGGAAGAGGTGGAGAACGAGGGAGAGCAGGAGGAGGTAGAGGAGGAGGATGAGGAGGAAAAGTAGGAAGAGGTGGACAACGAGGGAGAGGAGGAGGAGTACGGGGGTGAGGAGGAAAAAAAACAAGGACAAAGATGCTTCACCGTCGCCTCCATCATCAGAAACTTCCAATAACCCGAGGTTTTCCAACATCCTTCTTTCTGCTTACTCTCCCTTTCTAAGTTTTTTTTTCAGCATGGTTTATGATTGATGATGAAAGTGTACGATTGAGAACCTCCAGACCATGAAAGGAACCTGTCAGTAGATGTGTGCCCGGGGTGGATCAGGCAAGAGGATTTGACCCCCGCTGCCTGGCTCGACCCAATATAGAGACTGTCTGACCTGACCCAGACCAAAGACGGGATGCTGAGGCGAAGTTATATCTTTATTGATTTATTTAGTGTGTGTGCTATTGTATACATTGGTTCTGTCTTTTGTGTTCATCATGTGAAAAGAGTTTTGAGGGAAGGAACCACAAGCAAGTTTTGGAAATATTGTTTTGAATTTCTTGCACCTGTGTGTAAGACTACAGTATGTTGTAGTGTGTGTGATGTCTGAGGGCAAAGTGTGTTTTTTATAGTAAGAGGGAATGGTTTTGAGTGAAGATTTGTGTTTACTGCTTTGAGGACTAGAATCAGATACAGTGCAGATATGTTGAACTCTCACAGATAAATGTCAGGAACTATTAAGATGTTTTTTTCTTTGTTTGGTGGTTTGTTTGTTATTCACTCAGACAAATTAGAATAAAAGCGACGTTTAGTTCACATCTCTAAGACGCTCCCTGCACGATGTGATCTGTGTAACGTTTCATTAACACTTTCCATCTTAGGAGCTTTTTTTTTGACTGAGCTGCTTTGTGAAGAACATTTATCTTTAAATGTGTCTTAACTTTAAGAGGAAACTGTGAAGAGCAGCTTCCCTTTAGAGAAATGCTAAATTTAACTAAATAAATAATAATGAGCTATTTTGACAGGTTCAAATGCGACGACTGACCCTCTGAGGAATTTACACATTAATGTTTACATGTTAATGTGTTAAATAATTATGTTTTAATCATATGATTTAAATCCCTTTTATTTAAATATTAGTAAGTAAGTATTTTGTTAGTGTGGTATTAGTACTGTTACTGAAGAAATCCATCAGAGAGTAAGTGGGGTTTATCTTTTTTTTTTTCTTGATGTACCACACATAAAAAAACAGCTTCTACTAATAAAATACAGCAGCATCATTGGAAGACAAACGTATATAACAAGCATTAAACTGTCTGACAAGTCACTCGTATTAAAAATGAGTTTAATGCAGAGGTTCTTCAACATCTGTATTTCAAGTGTAATGAGTTCACATCCAGATACTTTATCTACATACTTAACACAGTTATAAATTAACTACAGTTCTCTACATTAGGCTAATAATCAGAGGTGGTAGTAACTACAGTAAGTACAATATTGACTTAAGGAAATTGACTTTACTGGAGTATTTCCATGTATGTTACATGTATTTGACACGGTTCGATACTTTGCAGAACACAAAGTGCAATGATCAGCTGCACATTTACCAGCTGCTGTTTCTGTCCCACATTAAGTTTGTACTGTTCAACTAGATACAGCTGATAATATATGTCATTGTAATCATGTATAGAAGATAACCAGCAGTTGTTGTAGTGAGAATGTCTGAATGATCTGATAAATGCCTTCTGATACAAAAACCAACCCGGGTTTCAGTGTTTACAGTTTTTCTAAGACAGGTGTACTGAAACCCAGGTCCACATGATCTTCATCAACACCTTCTTACCAAAGCAGACATCGTGATATTTACTGTACCAGAAAGATCCTTAGTTTTTCATGCTGATATTTCAGTACATTTACATTTATTGACAGTTCTTCCTAGTGCCGACATATCCGTTGTTCTCTGTGTTGGATCATTAACTGACCAGATGCTGGAACCAGCTACTGTCAGGAAACCTTCAGCAGACAAGTGGCTGGAGGAAAGCAGCAAACTAGAATACAATTTAGAATACAATACATTTGTATGTAGTATGTTAACTATCTAATTACAGCTGTTATGTTCAGTGTGTAATTCTGTGTCTGACTCTCTGTGTTTTCTTCCCCTCAGTATAAGAAGCAGCACACTCTCTTGCACAAAGTGAACGGAGTCCTCATGCTGCTCACGTTCTTCAGCTGTCGCGTGTTGCTCTTCCCCTACCTGTACTACGCCTACGGCAGGTAACAGACCTGTGCATCCATCTGCGACTGTACTTGAACTTCTTCAATTTGTTCTGCTTTATAAACTCATTTTAAAGCTTCTTTCCCACATTTTTCAGTCTCAGCACTTTATGTTGAATAAAAAATCTCAGTTGTATGGAAATTCTTGTTGCACATACTTCAAACAGTGTAATAATAGTTCAGTATGTAACAGTTTAAAGAGGGGGTGGTTTCTAGTGTGGCTCTAACAGCAGCACCCTCCGTCCTCTGTTGCAGGTATGCATCCATCCCAGTGTACAAGGTGCCTTTGGTGGCCCCCGTGGCAGTGCTGCGCTGCTCTGGCCCCTCCAGCTCTACTGGTTCACACTGATCTGCAGAGGGGCCCTCCGCCTGTTGACAAGACACTCAAACTCACCACCGGACAGTTTCAAAGCTGACAGCGAGGGCAGTCTGAGTAACGGCATCACAGCCCTTCAACCGAACCGGCACTGACGATTTAGAGACAGAAAATCAAACCAAACATCTGACTTTAAACCATGAGTCAAAACAAAAGGGACAAGCAGGTGACGAGGGCGAGGCTCCGATTACTGAGACATAACAAGAAGAAGAGAGAGAGAAAATACAGGGAGGAGGTGGTGAAGGTCTCTGAAGCCTCGATCGTGTTTCTGATGGAAGAGAATGAAAATGGTAACAGTGAACCATGAACACGTTTCACCACATGAGACAGTGTGTGGGTATTCGCTGGACTTTATGTTGAACGACATACATACATAAATACACTTACAGGCTGTTATTGTAGCAGCGTGACCCAGTGAGCACGGTGTCCCCATCAAGGGTGTGCCTGACTTTCAGCTACCTCAGCAGAGCAGCACTGAAAATTTAAACGTAGTGGGCAACGTGTGTAATTAGTGATTTTCCATTGAGGGTTTTGTGCTTTATAGAGCATTGAAATGTTTAATTATGTAAGTATGTTTATTGATGCTTGTGTCTCTCTGCTTTTTTGTTTGTTTTTTTGTCCCGGACCTTAAGGCCACTCCACCACCCCACCCCCAACTTACTGGGGATGACAACTCTTGATTTGTGTATAAATTTATCTACAAGATATTTATCATAGAAAAAGAAGAACAGGCGATGACAGCGTCTATTAGTGGACATATGAATATCTGAAATGATCTTTATTCAACCTCGTTCATTTCACTTTCTCGTTTGTCCTGCTGCGTTTAGGAGACTGCAGTTTGTTTCTAGTCGTCGTTTCCTCGTATCTTCGTTGTCAAAGGCAAAAAGCTGCATAACTCATTTCAGCCTGAGGAGTTCAGGCTCATTTTGGTTTTTTGTTTATAGCTTTCTCGAGAAAGATTGAGACTTTATTGTTAACTTCTTGAACCCTTTCTTCTGTCTTTAGTTTCAAACTAAATAAAAAAATAAATAAGTAAATCCGATCTAATTATGTTTAACTACATATGATTGGAAGAACTTTTAAGTTTAAAAAAAAAGACACATAATAAAATGCACTAATGTTAATGGAATAATAGCTGAAAATATTATAAATTAAATATATAAATATATTAATTCTATTGGATAGACATAAGTGATGTTTTTCTTTCAACTTGCCTCTACAGTATATAATGTATCAATAGGTTTAGCAGGCTGCAGAGGATTCACCATCAGTAAGAAGAAAGAGTGTTTTGTACAGTATGTGTGCGCAAACCTGCTGATCTTAAAGGTAAAACATGACTAATGCACTGCTGAAATTAGTTTGGACTTTGTATCAACAGAAAACTAAATGGAACAAAACATGCGGCACAATTCATTAGCAAAACAATTAATCCTCAGATGATCTCTCTATGATAATTAACAAGTACTGGGCTATAAATAACTTGGTAGTTTTTATCTCCTTTGAATATAGACTTGGGTTTAATCAGTTAAGTTTTAAACATTTGACATACAGCAGCAAGATACGTCACCTGACCTCTTAGAGACTGCAGGACTGCAGTATTTTAATTTATACTGTATCTTTGCCTTTGAAATTATCTTGATAAAAACTTTAATTTACTTTTTGGAGGAGGTCAAACAATTATTTCCTTCAACACATACTGAAAAATCTAAATGCCAAACTTGTATAATAATTAGAATAATATCAGTCACAGCTGATTGGATATAACAGTATGGATTTCTCCTACTTGACTATTGTCCTGACAAACACAAACCAAAGTGTCAGAGGACGACTGTCAGGGTTCAGTGGATCATAAACTCTCACCAGTGCTGATTCATTTACAATAGTAATATCAATAATCATAGCTTCTACATAATGTATTATTTTAGTCTTATTTACATCAGATCACATCACTCCTACAGTAACGCTGTCCCTGCTCAGGCTCCATTGATAAAATTGTTGCAGACCCTGTGACCATTAACAGGAAAAGTTGTACAATAATGAATGTATGGATATTCACAAATAACATAGTAGGGACTATAGATTTCTTCTCAGATGTGATCACTTGTTGTTTTTCTTTGTATTAAATAATAATATTACATTTTAATATATTTATGTTGGAATCTAGCCACAGGGGTTGCAAGCCAGTTACTTCTGTGCCGGTCCCAAGCCCGGATAAATAGAGAGGGTTGCGTCAGGAAGGGCATCCGGTGTAAAAATTGCCAAAATAACCATGCGAATCATCAATAACGCTTTCATACCGGATCGGTCAAGGCCCGGGTTAACTACGACCGGTGCCGGTGGAAATTTGATTACTGTTGGTCGAAGAAAGAGGGGAGGCAGAAGGGTTCGTGGTCAGAGAGAGAAGGGAAAAGGCAGGACCATAGGTTTGAGAATAGGGACTCTTAACGTTGGTACGATGACAGGGAAAGGCAGAGAGCTGGCAGACATGATGGAGAGAAGGAAGGTAGATGTTCTGTGTGTGCAGGATACAAGGTGGAAGGGCAGCAAGGCACGTAGCATTGGAGGAGGATACAAACTGTTCTACCATGGTGTGGATAGGAAGAGAAACGGGGTAGAAGTGATCTTGAAGGGGGAGTTTGTGAACAATGTTCTAGAGGTGAAAAGAGTCTCAGACAGGGTGATGAGCCTAAAGCTAGAAAATGAAGGGATGATGGTGAATGTAGTCAGTGGGTATGCTCCACAAGTTGGCTGTGAGTTAGAAGAGAAGGAGAGATTCTGGAGTGAGTTTGATGAGGTCATAGAGAGTATCCCCAGAGGAGAGAGAGTTGTTGTTGGAGCAGACTTCAATGGGCATGTTGGTGAGGGCAACAGAGGTGATGAGGAAGTGATGGGCAGGTTTGGTGTGAAGGAAAGGAATCTGGAAGGACAGATGGTGGTGGACTTTGCTAAGAGGATGGAAATGGCTGTAGTCAACACTTACTTCCAGTAGCGAGAGGAACATAGAGTGACATACAGAAGTGGAGGTAGGAGTACGCAGGTGGACTACATCCTATGTAGACGAGGTCATTTGAGACAGGTTAGTGACTGCAAAGTGGTGGTAGGAGAGAGTGTAGCCAGACAGCACCGCATGGTGGTGTGTAAGATGACTCTGGAGGTCAGGAAGAAGAAGAGAGGGAAGACAGAAAAGAAGACCAAGGAGGAGATATATGGATGTTATAACAGAGGACATGAGGTTGGCTAATGTTAGGGCAGAAGATGTTCATGATAGAGTGAGGTGGAAAAGGATGATTCGCTGTGGCGACCCCTGATGGGAAAAGCCAAAAGAGAAGAAGAATATATTTATGTTGGACCGATCATTAAAATAATAACTAGTAAGTTCACATTTACTGTCTTACATACAGTGCAACATTTCCATCATCATCATCATCATCAATATGAAAACATGACTCTAGAAAACTTAATCTAGGGTCTGTGTAGCAGAGCAAATGGCTCTACTACACGTCTGATCTGACTGTAGGAAGAAATGTCCTCAACTCTGCCTGAACAGGGATGAAGTAGGTGTTGGGTTAAATAGAAGACATTTTCTAGCCCTACAAATTGGATAGTTAATGCACGTCCATTACCTAATGCTACTTTATGCTCAGCTTGTCTCTGTGTGAGCTGCAGTTTGATTTGTCCCACACAGTGTCCACGTGCACTAAAAATCTAAATTTCACTTTGAGCAATTTGGTATGTGGAGGAGCTTGATGTCTCTGTAGTGAGCTGATGAGTAAAATACAGACAGATCTCAAGAAAAGATTCACAGGTCTCTGCAAACCGTGCTCCACCTGCTGTTGGTTTTTTCAATTTCCAAACCATAACACTATTTATTAAAAAGCTCCCCCAGTTCCCTACACTTCACAGAACTTCACACACAAATCTGTTTATGTTTTTCTAGCGTACACCATGTGGTCATTTTAAAAGCACTAGAATTTAGTACTGTTCACTCAAGTCAGCACAGCTTGAACTCAACTAGCACACAACTCCAAACGAACACATCAATCAGATCCTTCAATAGATTGATAAGACGTCTGAGACAGTTCACTGAGATATGGAACAATGGATCCAACGAGAGATGAAGGAGTAGGTCGAGGAGGGAGGAGGAAGAGGTGGAGAACGAGGGAGAGCAGGAGGAGGTAGAGGAGGAGGATGAGGAGGAAAAGTAGGAAGAGGTGGACAACGAGGGAGAGGAGGAGGAGTACGGGGGTGAGGAGGAAAAAAAACAAGGACAAAGATGCTTCACCGTCGCCTCCATCATCAGAAACTTCCAATAACCCGAGGTTTTCCAACATCCTTCTTTCTGCTTACTCTCCCTTTCTAAGTTTTTTTTTCAGCATGGTTTATGATTGATGATGAAAGTGTACGATTGAGAACCTCCAGACCATGAAAGGAACCTGTCAGTAGATGTGTGCCAGGGGTGGATCAGGCAAGAGGATTTGACCCCCGCTGCCTGGCTCGACCCAATATAGAGACTGTCTGACCTGACCCAGACCAAAGACGGGATGCTGAGGCGAAGTTATATCTTTATTGATTTATTTAGTGTGTGTGCTATTGTATACATTGGTTCTGTCTTTTGTGTTCATCATGTGAAAAGAGTTTTGAGGGAAGGAACCACAAGCAAGTTTTGGAAATATTGTTTTGAATTTCTTGCACCTGTGTGTAAGACTACAGTATGTTGTAGTGTGTGTGATGTCTGAGGGCAAAGTGTGTTTTTTATAGTAAGAGGGAATGGTTTTGAGTGAAGATTTGTGTTTACTGCTTTGAGGACTAGAATCAGATACAGTGCAGATATGTTGAACTCTCACAGATAAATGTCAGGAACTATTAAGATGTTTTTTTCTTTGTTTGGTGGTTTGTTTGTTATTCACTCAGACAAATTAGAATAAAAGCGACGTTTAGTTCACATCTCTAAGACGCTCCCTGCACGATGTGATCTGTGTAACGTTTCATTAACACTTTCCATCTTAGGAGCTTTTTTTTTGACTGAGCTGCTTTGTGAAGAACATTTATCTTTAAATGTGTCTTAACTTTAAGAGGAAACTGTGAAGAGCAGCTTCCCTTTAGAGAAATGCTAAATTTAACTAAATAAATAATAATGAGCTATTTTGACAGGTTCAAATGCGACGACTGACCCTCTGAGGTATTTACACATTAATGTTTACATGTTAATGTGTTAAATAATTATGTTTTAATCATATGATTTAAATCCCTTTTATTTAAATATTAGTAAGTAAGTATTTGTTAGTGTGGTATTAGTACTGTTACTGAAGAAATCCATCAGAGAGTAAGTGGGGTTTATCTTTTTTTTTTCTTGATGTACCACACATAAAAGAACAGCTTCTACTAATAAAATACAGCAGCATCATTGGAAGACAAACGTATATAACAAGCATTAAACTGTCTGACAAGTCACTCGTATTAAAAATGAGTTTAATGCAGAGGTTCTTCAACATCTGTATTTCAAGTGTAATGAGTTCACATCCAGATACTTTATCTACATACTTAACACAGTTATAAATTAACTACAGTTCTCTACATTAGGCTAATAATCAGAGGTGGTAGTAACTACAGTAAGTACAATATTGACTTAAGGAAATTGACTTTACTGGAGTATTTCCATGTATGTTACATGTATTTGACACGGTTCGATACTTTGCAGAACACAAAGTGCAATGATCAGCTGCACATTTACCAGCTGCTGTTTCTGTCCCACATTAAGTTTGTACTGTTCAACTAGATACAGCTGATAATATATGTCATTGTAATCATGTATAGAAGATAACCAGCAGTTGTTGTAGTGAGAATGTCTGAATGATCTGATAAATGCCTTCTGATACAAAAACCAACCCGGGTTTCAGTGTTTACAGTTTTTCTAAGACAGGTGTACTGAAACCCAGGTCCACATGATCTTCATCAACACCTTCTTACCAAAGCAGACATCGTGATATTTACTGTACCAGAAAGATCCTTAGTTTTTCATGCTGATATTTCAGTACATTTACATTTATTGACAGTTCTTCCTAGTGCCGACATATCCGTTGTTCTCTGTGTTGGATCATTAACTGACCAGATGCTGGAACCAGCTACTGTCAGGAAACCTTCAGCAGACAAGTGGCTGGAGGAAAGCAGCAAACTAGAATACAATTTAGAATACAATACATTTGTATGTAGTATGTTAACTATCTAATTACAGCTGTTATGTTCAGTGTGTAATTCTGTGTCTGACTCTCTGTGTTTTCTTCCCCTCAGTATAAGAAGCAGCACACTCTCTTGCACAAAGTGAACGGAGTCCTCATGCTGCTCACGTTCTTCAGCTGTCGCGTGTTGCTCTTCCCCTACCTGTACTACGCCTACGGCAGGTAACAGACCTGTGCATCCATCTGCGACTGTACTTGAACTTCTTCAATTTGTTCTGCTTTATAAACTCATTTTAAAGCTTCTTTCCCACAGTTTTCAGTCTCAGCACTTTATTTTGAATAAAAAATCTCAGTTGTATGGAAATTCTTGTTGCACATACTTCAAACAGTGTAATAATAGTTCAGTATGTAACAGTTTAAAGAGGGGGTGGTTTGTAGTGTGGCTCTAACAGCAGCACCCTCCGTCCTCTGTTGCAGGTATGCATCCATCCCAGTGTACAAGGTGCCTTTGGTGGCCCCGTGGCAGTGTAATCTGGGGGCTGCGCTGCTCTGGCCCCTCCAGCTCTACTGGTTCACACTGATCTGCAGAGGGGCCCTCCGCCTGTTGACAAGACACTCAAACTCGCCACCGGACAGTTTCAAAGCTGACAGCGAGGGCAGTCTGAGTAACGGCATCACAGCCCTTCAACCGAACCGGCACTGACGATTTAGAGACAGAAAATCAAACCAAACATCTGACTTTAAACCATGAGTCAAAACAAAAGGGACAAGCAGGTGACGAGGGCGAGGCTCCGATTACTGAGACAAAAAAAGAAGAAGAAGAGAGAGAGAAAATACAGGGAGGAGGTGGTGAAGGTCTCTGAAGCCTCGCTCGTGTTTCTGATGGAAGAGAATGAAAATGGTAACAGTGAACCATGAACACGTTTCACCACATGAGACAGTGTGTGGGTATTCGCTGGACTTTATGTTGAACGACATACATACATAAATACACTCACAGGCTGTTATTGTAGCAGCGTGACCCAGTGAGCACGGTGTCCCCATCAAGGGTGTGCCTGACTTTCAGCTACCTCAGCAGAGCAGCACTGAAAATGTAAACGTAGTGGGCAACGTGTGTAATTAGTGATTTTCCATTGAGGGATTTGTGCTTTATAGAGCATTTAAATGTTTAATTATGTAAGTATGTTTATTGATACTTGTGTCTCTCTGCTTTTTTGTTTGTTTTTTTGTCCCGGACCTTAAGGCCACTCCACCACCCCACCCCCAACTTACTGGGGATGACAACTCTTGATTTGTGTATAAATTTATCTACAAGATATTTATCATAGGAAAAGAAGAACAGGCGATGACAGCGTCTATTAGTGGACATATGAATATCTGAAATGATCTTTATTCAACCTCGTTCATTTCACTTTCTCGTTTGTCCTGCTGCGTTTAGGAGACTCTGCAGTTTGTTTCTAGTCGTCGTTTCCTCGTATCTTTGTTGTCAAAGGCAAAAAGCTGCATAACTCATTTCAACCTGAGGAGTTCAGGCTCATTTTGGTTTTTTGTTTATAGCTTTCTCGAGAAAGATTGAGACTTTATTGTTAACTTCTTGAACCCTTTCTTCTGTCTTTAGTTTCAAACTAAATAAAAAAAATAAATAAGTAAATCAGATCTAATTATGTTTAACTACATATGATTGGAAGAACTTTTAAGTTTAAAAAAAAAGACACTTAATAAAATGCACTAATGTTAATGGAATAATAGCTGAAAATATTATTAATTATATATATATATATATAAATTCTATTAGATAGACATAAGTTTCTTTCAACTTGCCTCTACAGTATATAATGTATCAATAGGTTTAGCAGGCTGCAGAGGATTCACCATCAGTAAGAAGAATGAGAGTGTTTTGTACAGTATGTGTGCGCAAACCTGCTGATCTTAAAGGTAAGACATGACTGATGCACTGCTGAAATTAGTTTGGACTTTGTATCAACAGAAAACTAAATGGAACAAAACATGCAGCACAATTCATTAGCAAAACAATTAATCCTCAGATGATCTCTGTATGATAATTAACAAGTACTGGGCTTTAAATAACTTGGTAGTTTTTATCTCCTTTGAATATAGACTTGGGTTTAATCAGTTAAGTTTTAAACATTTGACATACAGCAGCAAGATACGGCACCTGACCTCTTAGAGACTGCAGGACTGCAGTATTTTAATTTATACTGTATCTTTGCCTTTGAAATTATCTTGATAAAAAATTAAATTTACTTTTTGGAGGAGGTCAAACAATTATTTCCTTCAACACATACTGAAAAATCAAAATGCCAAACTTTTATGATAATTAGAATAATATCAGTCACAGCTGATTGGATATAACAGTATGGATTTCTCCTACCTGACTATTGTCCTGACAAACGCAAACCAAAGTGTCAGAGGACGACTGTCAGGGTTCAGTGGATCATAAACTCTCACCAGTGCTGATTCATAGTAATAGTAATATCAATAAACATAACTTCTACATAATGTATTATTTTAGTCTTATTTACATCAGATCACATCACTCCTACAGTAACGCTGTCCCTGCTCAGGCTCCATTGATAAAATTGTTGCAGACCCTGTGACCATTAACAGGAAAAGCTGTTACAATAATGAAAGTATGGATATTCACAAATAACATAGTAGGGACTATAGATTTCTTCTCAGATGTGATCACTTGTTGTTTTTCTTTGTCTTAAATAATAATATTACATTTTAATATATTTATGTTGGACCGATCATTAAAATAATAACTAGTTAGTTAACATTTACTGTCTTACATACAGTGCGACATTTCCATCATCATCATCATCATCAATATGAAAACTTGACTCTAGAAAACTAAATCTAAGGTCTGTGTAGCAGAGCAAATGGCCCTACTACACATCTGATCTGACTGTTGGAAGAAATGTCCTCAACTCTGCCTGAACAGGGATGAAGTAGGTGTTGGGTTAAGTAGAAGACATTTTCTAGCCCTACAAATTGGATAGTTAATGCACGTCCATTACCTAATGCTACTTTATGCTCAGCTTGTCTCTGTGTGAGCTGCAGTTTGATTTGTCCCACACAGTGTCCACGTGCACTAAAAATCTAAATTTCACTTTCACACAGTGATTACTGTTTTTCTCCATTGCTAAAACACTATAACCAGGTTTTTAAACTAAAATTTCCAAACCATAACACTATTTATTAAAAAGCTCCCCCAGTTCCCTACACTTCACAGAACTTCACACACAAATCCGTTTATTTTTTCTAGCGTACACCATGTGGTCATTTTAAAGGCACTAGAATTTAGTACTGTTCACTCAAGTCAGCACAGCTTGAACTCAACTAGCACACAACTCCAAAGGAACACATCAATCAGATCCTTCAATAGATTGATAAGACGTCTGAGACAGTTCACTGAGATATGGAACAATGGATCCAAGGAGAAATGAAGGATTAGGTCAAGGAGGGAGGAGGAAGAGGTGGAGAACGAGGGAGAGCAGGAGGAGGTAGAGGAGGAGGAAAAGGAGTACGGGGGTGAGGAGGAAAAAAAAACAAGGACAAAGATGCTTCACCGTCGCCTCCATCATCAAAAACTTCCAATAACCCGAGATCTTCCAACATCCTTCTTTCTGCTTACTCTCCCTTTCTAAGTTTTTTTTTTCAGCATGGTGTATGATTGATGATGAAAGTGTACGATTGAGAACCTCCAGACCATGAAAGGAACCTGTCAGTAGATGTGTGCCAGGGGTGGATCAGGCAAGAGGATTTGACCCCCGCTCCCTGGCTAGACCCAATATAGAGACTGTCTGACCTGACCCAGACCAAAGGAATGCTGAGGTGAAATTATTTATTTATTGATTTATTTAGTGTGTGTGCTATTGTATACATTGGTTCTGTCTTTTGTGTTCATCACGTGAAAATATTATAAATTAAATATATAAATATATTAATTCTATTGGATAGACATAAGTGATGTTTTTCTTTCAACTTGCCTCTACAGTATATAATGTATCAATAGGTTTAGCAGGCTGCAGAGGATTCACCATACCATCAGTAAGAAGAAAGAGTGTTTTGTACAGTATGTGTGCGCAAACCTGCTGATCTTAAAGGTAAGACATGACTGATACACTGCTGAAATTAGTTTGGACTTTGTATCAACAGAAAACTAAATGGAACAAAACATGCAGCACAATTCATTAGCAAAACAATTAATCATCAGATGATCTCTCTATGATAATTAACAAGTACTGGGCTTTAAATAACTTGGTAGTTTTTATCTCCTTTGAATATAGACTTGGGTTTAATCAGTTAAGTTTTAAACATTTGACATACAGCAGCAAGATACGTCACCTGACCTCTTAGAGACTGCAGGACTGCAGTATTTTAATTTATACTGTATCTTTGCCTTTTGAAATGATCTTGATAAAAACTTAAATTTACTTTTTGGAGGAGGTCAAACAATTATTTCCTTCAACACATACTGAAAAATCTAAATGCCAAACTTGTATGATAATTAGAATAATATCAGTCACAGCTGATTGGATATAACAGTATGGATTTCTCCTACCTGACTATTGTCCTGACAAACGCAAACCAGTGTCAGAGGACGACTGTCAGGGTTCAGTGGATCATAAACTGTCACCAGTGCTGATTCATTTACAATAGTAATATCAATAATCATAACTTCTACATAATGTATTATTTTAGTCTTATTTACATCAGATCACATCACTCCTACAGTAACGCTGTCCCTGCTCAGGCTCCATTGATAAAATTGTTGCAGACCCTGTGACCATTAACAGGAAAAGTTGTACAATAATGAATGTATGGATATTCACAAATAACATAGTAGGGACTATAGATTTCTTCTCAGATGTGATCACTTGTTGTTTTTCTTTGTCTTAAATAATAATATTACATTTTAATATATTTATGTTGGACCGATCATTAAAATAATAACTAGTTAGTTAACATTTACTGTCTTACATACAGTGCAACATTTCCATCATCATCATCATCATCAATATGAAAACATGACTCTAGAAAACTAAATCTAGGGTCTGTGTAGATTAGACTACACATCTGATCTGACTGTTGGAAGAAATGTCCTCAACTCTGCCTGAACAGGGATGAAGTAGGTGTTGGGTTAAGTAGAAGACATTTTCTAGCCCTACAAATTGGATAGTTAATGCACGTCCATTACCTAATGCTACTTTATGCTCAGCTTGTCTCTGTGTGAGCTGCAGTTTGATTTGTCCCACACAGTGTCCACGTGCACTAAAAATCTAAATTTCACTTTCACACAGTGATTACTGTTTTTCTCCATTGCTAAAACACTATAACCAGGTTTTTAAACTAAAATTTCCAAACCATAAGAGCAGGAGGAGGTAGAGAAGGATGATGAGGAGGAGGACGAGGGTGAGGAGGAAGAGGAGCATGAGGAAGAGGCGGAGGATGAGGAGGAAAAGTAGGAAGAGGTGGACAACGAGGGAGAGGAGGAGGAGTACGGGGGTGAGGAGGAAAAAAAACAAGGACAAAGATGCTTCACCGTCGCCTCCATCATCAAAAACTTCCAATAACCCGAGGTTTTCCAACATCCTTCTTTCTGCTTACTCTCCCTTTCTAAGTTTTTTTTTCAGCATGGTTTATGATTGATGATGAAAGTGTAAGATTGAGAACCTCCAGACCATGAAAGGAACCTGTCAGTAGATGTGTGCCAGGGGTGGATCAGGCAAGAGGATTTGACCCCTGGTGCCTGGCTCGACCCAATATAGAGACTGTCTGACCTGACCCAGACCAAAGACGGGATGCTGAGGCGAAGTTATATCTTTATTGATTTATTTAGTGTGTGTGCTATTGTATACATTGGTTCTGTCTTTTGTGTTCATCATGTGAAAAGAGTTTTGAGGGAAGGAACCACAAGCAAGTTTTGGAAATATTGTTTTGAATTTCTTGCACCTGTGTGTAAGACTACAGTATGTTGTAGTGTGTGTGATGTCTGAGGGCAAAGTGTGGTTTTTATAGTAAGAGGGAATGGTTTTGAGTGAAGATTTGTGTTTACTGGTTTGAGGACTAGAATCAGATACAGTGCAGATATGTTGAACTCTCACAGATAAATGTCAGGAACTATTAAGATGGTTTTTGTTTGTTTGATGGTTTGTTTGTTATTCACTCAGACAAATTAGAATAAAAGCGACGTTTAGTTCCCATCTCTAAGATGCTCCCTGCACGATGTGATCTGTGTAACGTTTCATTAACACTTTCCATCTTAGGAGCTTTTTTTTGGACTTTGTGAAGAACATTTATCTTTAAATGTGTCTTAACTTTAAGAGGAAACTGTGAGGAGCAGCTTCCCTCCTCCGCTGATGGTGGAAAGTACATTTACTCACCGAGTACAATCTTCTCATCTCAAACACACACACACACACACACACACACACACTATCTATCAGATAACTTTAGTTATAGATTTAGAGAAATGCTAAATTTACCTAATAAATAATAATGAGCTATTTTGACAGGTTCAAATGCGACGACTGACCCTCTGAGGTATTTACACATTAATGTTTACATGTTAATGTGTTAAATAATTATGTTTTAATCATATGATTTAAATCCCTTTTATTTAAATATTAGTAAGTAAGTATTTTGTTAGTGTGGTATTAGTACTGTTACTGAAGAAATCCATCAGAGAGTAAGTGGGGTTTATCTTTTTTTTTTGTTGATGTACCACACATAAAAGAACAGCTTCTACTAATAAAATACAGCAGCATCATTGGAAGACAAACGTATATAACAAGCATTAAACTGTCTGACAAGTCACTCGTATTAAAAATGAGTTTAATGCAGAGGTTCTTCAACATCTGTATTTCAAGTGTAATGAGTTCACATCCAGACACTTCGCCCTTCGTCCACTTCACTCTGTGTTCACTGTCACATACAGTGATCACTTTATATTCACCACCGGTGACAAACTTGTGTCTTGCCTAGTGTTTTCATGTATTGTGTGTACTTTTACTGCTGATACTTTATCTACATACTTAACACAGTTATAAATTAATTACAGTTCTCTACGTTAAGCTGATACTCAGAGGTGGTAGTAACTACAGTAAGTACAATATTGAGATAAGGAAATTGACTTTACTGGAGTATTTCCATGTATGTTACATGTATTTGACACGGTTCGATACTTTGCAGAACATAAAGTGCAATGATCAGCTGCACATTTACCAGCTGCTGTTTCTGTCCCACATTAGGTTTCTATAGTAACACTGAGATTTCCCCTGATTTCTATTTAAGAGGAAAGATTTTATTTGTACTTTTCAACTAGATACAGCTGATAATATCATGTCATCATAATCATGTATAGAAGATAACCAGCAGTTGTTGTAGTGATAAAGTGGAGACACTGAAAACAACAAGCCAACGTAGAAGACACAGACAAGTTCAACCTCAACAGAGATCAAGAAAGATTCAAAGAGTCACAGTCACAGACAAAGAAAAGATGACCTACCACCTACCACTTTTGCACCTGATCAAAGCAGATTTATATAAAAACAGACAAATTAAAAACTCTGGGAAGATGAGAGGTTGTCTGGTCTAAACGAACAGGTCGGATAGAGAAACAACAGAAACGTGTCAGTTCATGATTCACACAAGTGCAGCTACATTTCAGTCAGAATACTCAATGCACTATGCACTGCCTCAGAAGAAACTCTTTATAATCTTCCAGCCACTGCCTCTATCATCACATGAGGATTTTCTGTAGTGATGTTACCACTACACTAACCAGCTGCTTTCAAATTAAATCAAATTAAAAAAAGAAAAACAGAAAGAAAACCATCAACTCAAAGTGTTGAACTCCACTTTGTTGCTTAGAATCCATCTTAGAAAACAACAACATTAATAATTATACCTCATAATTGTATTTAAAGAGTTGCTGCACTTACTTATAATTTAAAAAGCAATGTGCATATTCCACTACAGCTATACTTTAAATCAGAAACTAAAATAATATTATAAGTCTATAAAAGCTGATGAAATACTAACAATCTTTTTGTCTATCAGTGTCTTGTTGTGTCTCTTTGTTTCATCAAAAAGACATTTTCCCTTCAGAACGTCTCGTGTTTTCATGTATTGCGTTTACTTTTACTGCTGATAATTCATTTACATAAAGCTAATACTTACACTGCTCATAAATTAACTACAGTTCTCTACATTACAGTAAGCTGATACTCAGAGGTGGTAAGTAACTAAGTACAATACTGAGATACTTTACTGGAGTATTTTCATGGATGTTACTCCACTACATTAGAATCACCACTACATTTATTTGAACCATGTGTACTATTACTTACTATTACTAAAGAGAGGACACTTAGAAACGTCCTAGATAGATGGATAGATGGATATTAGATAGATAGATAGATAGATAGATAGATAGATAGATAGATAGATAGATAGATAGATAGATAGATAGATAGATAGATATTAGATAGATAGATAGATAGATAGATAGATAGATAGATATTAGATAGATAGATAGATAGATAGATAGATAGATAGATAGATAGATAGATAGATGGATATTAGATAGATAGATAGATAGATAGATAGATAGATAGATAGATAGATAGATAGATAGATAGATAGATAGATAGATAGATAGATAGAACCTCTTAGATTGAATGTGTGTGAACATGGTCTCTGATTTAATGCTGCTTACAGTCCCTAGGTGGCGCTGTTTAATCTTTGTCTTAGTTCACATGCAGCTTTTGAGTTCTCACTTTGCAGAAGGATGAGTTCATGGACCTACTGTCAGTGGGAATATCATTCGAGTACAATGACATCAGTGTTTTCTCTATAATGACTGCTGCTTAATTTAACAGGATCATATTAGATAATATTCTATGTCACTTACTTACAAGTTACTATAATTCATTTTCTTTTTTACTCTCTCTGTCAGTCTCTGTTTCAGCTTTAGTTAAAACACTAAATATGAATTAACCATGTATAGAAGAGAACCACTAGAATTAGACACAGACAAGTTCAACATCAACAGAAATCAGGACAGATTTGATATCTGCAAACCATGCACCACAGGTAACAACAGGTGGCTGGAAACAAGTCAGGACAGAGATGACGACCACAGTGTGAATTCATATGAACTGTCCATTGATGTCAATCAGTGTTGAAAAGCAGCACTGCTGGTAGAAACAAGTGGTCATGTCTGAGAAGATGAACCATCACTACATGAAGCTGGTAATACTCATGTACTATTACTTTGATACTGTTATTACATGAATCTGAATTACAGGTGTTGTTAAACATCTGTATTTAAGCAGATTTACGTACGTCTATACGTAGTGTCACAACGTTTCAAAATAAAATACTGGCCTTTTTCTAACACTACATTGGGCTGACAGTCACACTCAAACGGAGACATAAAATATGTAAATGCTAAAATACAATAAATTAAATAAATTAAAATAATGCATAATAAGCTAAATAAACAGTGGTTACCAGCATTTTGTTTTTAGTGATCCCTTCCAGTAAAGAAATAAATGAAACAGTGAGGGGCACTGTTGTACTTTACTTTATGGAGGTGAAAATCATCCTGTACTTATACTACATAAAACTGATTACACTTGTGTACTTTAACTTTGATATTATAAGAAGATGAAGTTAGTAAGTGGTAACTACTGTTCAAATGTTTGAGGTTGCTTAATAAACGTCCTTGTTTCCTTTTTCGCCATGAAAAAGATTTATGATAAGAGTTTGATTAAGAAATTTAACAAAATGTATGTAAGAAATACCATCACTGAGAAACATAATGATTTAAATCTGAATAGTAACTGTGTTCTTCAAACCTGGAACTGCACCAATACTGGCAACAATGATGAATACAGATTTATACCATAATACTTTGAATGAGTTAGAAATAAGAAATAACAATGTGCTTTGTTTTTTTCTAGTGCTTTAATATGTAATAGTAGTAATAGTAATGAAACAGGGATTTACAGCCTTGTGATGTGTAAAATAACAATTACCAATATAACCCAGTGGATGTTGGACAGATGGCATCAAACACTCCTCCAGCATCTTTTCATTTCATCTGTGTGTCACTAATGTTTTTTCTTTGTAATCCAAACACCTGAATGTGAAATTCTCCTGTCCATAACATTTCTTTCCCATGTGTCCAGTGTCTGTTCATTTATTCATCGTTTTCTTTCTCTTGGCCAGTTGTGGCTTTGTAATTACACGTCTCAACACATTGCCAGCATCTCAGACCTGCCTCTTCGCTCTACACAATAATAATAAAAAAATAAAAAATAAAGCTGCCAGTTGAGGACCTGTGCGATGTCTGTTTGTCAAACTAGACGCTCTAATGTCTTTGTCCTCTTGTTCAGTTGCCTCCCACCCCTCTGTCTGTTCTGGTTAGAGCCAGTCTGAGCTGTTCTGAAAACATTGTATTAAATGGTAATCCTTTATTTAATTTTAATTTTAATTTGGGAAAACCAGCTGTTATAGTTATTACTCAAAATAAAAATGAATGATACTCTGATTGTTAGACTCTTATCAGTCTAACAACGTTTTAATGGACCAAAAATTGTATTGATATATAAGGAAATACTGCATATAAGCGTCCCCAAACATTTGAACGGTAGAGTAATAATCAGATTTTGATGCTTGGGTCAAATGTTGCTCAGTTTAATTGAACTGAGAGTGAAAATACCCCTGGCCATCAAAGCTGTGTCCCGTCAGTACTGAACTTCTTTTATTCTCTTTTCTCTCTGAGTCACGGATGATTTCTGCAATGAACAAAACATGTTTTCAACAAAGACGACACTCCTCACATTTCCAGACAGCATCAACTCTCCCACAACTGGTGCGGTGAGAATAATAATAATAAGACACAAAAACACATCAGCTTCCTGTTGTACTCACAGATTGCTGCTGCTCTCGTCCTTCCTCTCTGACTGTGCTGCTGCTGCGGTCCGATGAAGTGCGGATCTGAGCTTTTCTCCTGCTTCCAGCAGCTGCTTTATATCCTATATCCCAGGTTTCTGGTTGTTTCTAGAAGTTTTACGCAAACGCACCAGTCAAGTCAAAGTCCATGGCTGGGAGTAGCGTCCTTTAATTCCTTCAAAATAAAGGTGTTTCCGTCTGACTATCGTGTAGAAACACTTGCGAATGAACGCGTGTTTATCTTATTTTGAAGGTGAACAAAGCCAATTCCGGTTATGATCTGAAGAAAACCGGAACCTTAACGCTTGTAGGCAAACTGAACTGACCAATCAGAGCCGGGTGCGCATCCTTTTTTTTTGATGGTCTATTGAAGTGGGTTTTCTGCCCCACAACAGAAACTTCTAGAACTATGAGTTTTTCAGTGGCACAGCAAAAACTTTTAGTTTTTAACTTCACTTTTAAAAGCAAAAAGCGTTAATATGATTCCCTTTTACACCTGTGCCATTGGCTTGAAAATAAATATCATAACTGTATGTTTTCATTTAACAATGCATTCTATCTACTCAGAGATTTACATCCTGTCCGGTTCAATACTGATATATTATAAAGTTGTTAACACCTTCATGTATAAAGTGTATCCAGACTGAGGCAGAGATCAAAGACTAAGACTATGTTAGGACTCAAAGTTATAGGCCTGGCTCAGAGGTTATGAGACAATGTACATAAAATACAACTTCCTATCAGCTTTTGATTCTGAACTGGAGACACTGCTGCTATAATTACATGTAGTATCTTAATCACTTGGTAAAAACACGGCCACATTATTATTACTGTTAATACAATATTGTCTAAATACTGTCTAATGTTCTAGTAAATTCCACAAACAACTCTGCAATCAGTACTACAGTTGTAGTTGTTTTGTCCATGTCTTTACTTGCAGTGGCTCTGTCATTCATATGTTTTATTTTGAAGTCCTGTTTAATGACATCATTTCTGCTTTTAGCTGTGCTCTAACACTAGAGATGATACTTGAATGAGCTCATCCTCCAACATTAAAGAAATGATATATTATTAGTATGATTAATTTAAGTAATTGTAATTGCACAGATACTGTCAATAATAATTAATACAGATTTGTACCATAAAACCTTTAATTTGGTGGTAACAATAAAAAATAATGTGCACCGTTTTATTCTAGTGGTGATTATGTATATGAATGTATATATTTTTCTTTTGGGGTTTAGATGCAATTTAAAGTTAAATTAAAAATGGATAATTATATTTTTTGGAATCCTTTAAAATAAAGACATTAAAAACTGTATGTGGCATGGGAATTTCCTTCTGAACAATTTGGATGATGTAGTCCCCAATATTAATACAAAAATCGTACTGCAAGCATTAAAACTAGAAAAATAAAACGCAAAATGTGATTAAACTTTCAACTTTATTGAAATTTCCAGCATATAGAGGATGAAAATATTTTTAACATATTTTAAGATTTCAGACATTGTACATCAAACAAACAAACAAATAAACAAACAGGCATCTGATGTATAAAGTAACAAGTCATAATGCAGTCTAAGTGAAAAAGGTATCAGTACAGAACAAGTATAAACTGCATCTTTAGGACGTAACAATCACATATAAATGGTCAAATGTATCAAGTTTCATGTTTATTTCAAACAGTCTCAGTGATGAAACTAGATCTAAAAGTATTAACTGTATTTACAGGGAACATATATAAAAATAAAACTCATAAACATGAGTCATACAGGGCAGTTACAGCTGAATGTCAGTACAGTACCAGTAATCAAACAGTCCACACCAGGGGCCACTTTAGTCCACCTCCTCAATAGTGGGCCCCTGGGAGCCGGCCCGTGCCTGCTCTCTACAGCTGCCAGTGGGCATTTCTCCCTGATACAACTTGCTGATGATGGGGTTACAAACTTTCTCCAGCTCTTTCTGCTGGTGTTGGTACTCCTCTTTATCAGCCAGCTGGTTGTTCTCCAGCCAGGTGATGGTCTCATCACACTTCTCAATCAGCTTCTTCTTGTCCTCCTCACTAATTTTGCCCTTCAGCTTCTCATCCTGGACGCTGCTCTTGATGTTGAAGGCGTAGGACTCCAGGGAGTTCTTGGCAGCGATTTTGTCCCTCTGCTGCTCGTCCTCAGCTTTGTATTTTTCAGCATCCTGCACCATCTTCTCGATGTCTTCTTTGCTCAGTCGCCCCTTATCGTTGGTGATGGTGATCTTGTTCTCTTTGCCGGTGCTCTTGTCCACCGCAGACACGTTCAGAATGCCGTTGGCGTCGATGTCGAAGGTGACCTCGATCTGCGGGACTCCTCGCGGTGCAGGTGGGATTCCTGTCAGCTCAAACTTGCCCAGCAGGTTGTTGTCCTTGGTCATGGCTCTTTCCCCTTCGTAGACCTGGATGAGGACCCCGGGCTGGTTGTCAGAGTAGGTGCTGAACACCTGGGTTTGTTTAGTGGGGATGGTGGTGTTGCGCTTGATCAGGGGTGTCATGACCCCTCCGGCTGTCTCGATACCCAGGGACAGAGGTGCCACGTCCAGGAGCAGCAGGTCCTGAACGTTGCCTGAGGTATCCCCTGTGAGAATGGCGGCCTGGACAGCAGCACCGTAAGCCACCGCCTCATCTGGGTTGATGCTCTTGTTCAGCTCTCGGCCGTTGAAGAAATCCTGCAGGAGTTTCTGGATTTTGGGGATTCTGGTGGAGCCTCCCACCAGGACGATATCTTGTATCTGTCCCTTGTCCATTTTGGCGTCTCGCAGGGCTTTCTCCACTGGCTCTAATGTTCCCCTGAACAGGTCGGAGCACAGCTCCTCAAATCGAGCTCTGGTGATGGAGGTGTAGAAGTCGATGCCCTCGTACAGAGAGTCGATCTCAATGCTGGCCTGGGAGCTGGAGGACAGGGTCCTCTTGGCCCTCTCACAAGCTGTGCGCAGCCTCCTCAAGGCTCTCTTGTTCTGGCTGATGTCCTTCTTGTGTTTCCTCTTGAACTCCTCCACAAAGTGGTTGACCATGCGGTTGTCAAAGTCTTCTCCACCCAGGTGAGTGTCTCCAGCTGTGGCTTTGACCTCAAAGATACCGTCTTCAATGGTCAGGATGGACACGTCGAAGGTGCCTCCACCCAGGTCAAAGATCAGGACGTTACGCTCTCCTGACTTGCCTTTGTCCAGACCGTACGCGATGGCAGCTGCCGTGGGCTCGTTGATGATCCTCAGGACGTTGAGTCCTGCGATGACTCCTGCGTCTTTGGTGGCCTGTCGCTGGGAATCGTTGAAGTACGCTGGGACTGTGATGACGGCGCTGGACACCTTGTGGCCCAGGTACGCCTCGGCGATCTCTTTCATCTTCACCAGGACCATGGAGGAAATCTCCTCAGGGTTGAAGGCTTTGTTCTCCCCTTTGTACTCCACCTGAATTTTAGGCCTCCCTTCATCTGACACCACCTTGAAGGGCCAGTGCTTCATGTCAGCCTGCACCACTGCATCATCGAACTTTCTTCCAATCAGTCTCTTGGCATCAAACACGGTGTTGGTGGGGTTCAAAGCCACCTGGTTCTTAGCTGAGTCCCCAATGAGCCTCTCTGTGTCAGTGAACGCCACATAGCTGGGGGTGGTCCTGTTACCCTGGTCGTTGGCGATGATTTCTACTTTCCCGTGCTGGAAAACCCCCACACAGGAGTAGGTGGTGCCCAGGTCAATGCCGATGGCTACACCTTTAGCTGCAGACATTTTCACTGGAGATGGTCGCCTGTCAAACAGTGAACCTATATTGTAGAAACAATCAAACTAAACATTAGCATGTGAATACACCAGTACTCAGTAGTCTGATATTCACATTTAAAAATCACAAAATATATTGTTTGGTTTAAGTAAATTTACAATCAAGACACCAGAAATGTGAGATGTTCTTCTGAAAAATGTTTAAATGTTTCTAGGTATTTTCCCCTTTAATTACTACACAATAAACACCATCTTCATATAGTTAATAAAAACATCAAAATTAGAATGAAAATTTACTTTTTCTTCTCACATATAGGCAGAGCAAATTACTCTGTTGAGCACATTTAATTACAAATAAACCCAATATTTTTCAATGTATAAACTAACAAACACACCAAAATAAGACAATCAAATTATAAGGGTTGAACTTACAGTTTGGTGTCCAGTGCTCTGAGTGATGAAGAGGATGAATCTGCTGCTTCCTCTCTGGATCTTCTTGTTCTCCGCTCTGATCTGTTTCTGTCTCTGTCTCTGCTCCGAGCTGCAGCTTTATATCTCTGAAGTTCACTTTCTGGCTGCTTCTAGACGCTTCACACCGTCAAGGTAGCCTCATTGTAAGACAGCACTTCCGGCTCGTTTTTTAAAAATAAAATGCCTCTTAATAAATATTAAGTACAAATCAATTACCTTGAGCGCTCATTTATGTTATTTTGAAGGGACAACATATCTGTTCCGGTATGTTTGTGTCAGTTTCTACCTACTCAGCTGTTCCACTAAACACCAGCCAGTGGCAGCAGAGAGCGCAGCTTTCGTAACCGGATGAATCAGAGGAAACTTCTGGAGCGAGTCCGAAGTTTCTAGAGCACTTGAGAAAAACCCAGAAGAAATGATCTACTCTTTGTTTGTGTGAGTGATTCATAGATCAGTGTCATTTACTGTGTTTATTCACAAGCTACAAAGTTCACCTCACAGAAAAAATGAAATATAATAGAAATAGACATTTAGAAATGATGTTTGTTTACTATAGTAGTCTGACCTGGTTTCTAAAGGTGATTATATATCATCCTGTTTTTGGCCTATTAAAAGGGAATTAGAATTTGATTTAAGAAAATACTTTATTGTATTTATCATACATACAATTTCATTACTCAGTGCCATGAAACATTTACAATGTTTTAAAATATATTTGAATGATTTTCTCTCAAAAGAGTCTCTTCTTCTTTGTCTTTCCTTGAATATGTTTTATGTTTATTGTGAAGTTCATTGCATCACATATTTCTGTATGACCTGTGCTACAGAAATATTATTGTAATATAATCTGAAATTATTTTTGTTTTTTGTTAAGGCATGGGTTTGGATTTATGTCAATGGACAGGGTGGAAAACAAACAAACAAACAAACAACAACAAAAACCACTACACATGACACAAAAATCTGTGTAAATTTACAAGTATTTGTTAAAAATCACCCAAGAGGCAGAAATGATGTTGAAACATTTTGTATTATTTGTATTGTCATTTACAGTTAAAGTGGCTTTCCTCAGTTGATGTGAGGGCACTTGTTTAACTTGTTTAACATCCTATTTCTGTTGTGCATATTTCATTCAATACTTCAAAACAATGTGCTTCACAGAATATGCAAACTACACAACCTGCAAAAGAAACATAACCAGAAAGACAACAAAGGGCTGCTCCTCACTGTAAATACTGTATATTTAACTTGGCACCTTAGACTGGGCCGTCTGTCGCTGCAGGTGTTGTTATAGAGGACATCAGAGTCCACTCGAACTATAAATGACTGATTGTAGCACGAACATGGAGTTTTCTACTATGAACATGTTGAGTGTTAGCTAATCAATCAGTCTCTCCACTACTGTTTCCCTTTTGAATTTCTGAATTGCAGGACATTACTTTGCTTTGAGACTTTCCACTAAATGTTGCTCACTTTATGTGGAAACTGTAAAGACTGAAGACTTCATTGTTTTAAAAGAAGATAAGAGCATTATCTTCTTTTTGCTTTTCTTCCCTTTATTTTTATTTGTTATGTTTATTTTATTTCTTATTATTTTCCTTTTTTTTTTCTTACATTTTGGGAATTTCATCAGTCTAAACTAAAATCACTAAGGTCATTTACATATTTTACCCAGTAACACACATTTTGGACAAGCATCTATGAGACAAAAGTAAAGATTGATAAGTTTTCAAGATAAGTTTTCATTTTGATATTGAAGCATATAGTTGTTTTTCTGAATCTTAGCATTTTTATCTGGAATATTTTGCCACTGTGGTTCTTCCCATGAAGACTGTGATGCTGAAAAACTTCACTTAATTCAATCATCAAGCTCTGCAAAGCAGCTGTAGTGGCATGAAGATGTGCTTTATTGTAAATTCCAGTAGTTCCTTCTGTCATACTGTAGAGAGGTCATCAGCAGCTTATATATTATTTTTTATATTGAACTGACATATTTTCTACACTTAAACAATTTATCCAGAGCAACTTCCATTACTTTTGTTTTGAGTGCTCACATCTGATATGAATTGAACAAAGTATTTGTGTTAGAACTTCAAGGCAGAGATGAAATAGATGAAAACTACATTAACAAACTATACAACAAACAGTGAGAAAAACATGTGAATATGAAACATAAAGTCACAGCTGTAATTTAAACCACAGAAATCAACACAATGCAGAAATTAAAAAATATTTACATAGGATGACTAACGGTTGCCATCTCTACAAATTACACTACACGTTTGTAACAGGAGACCAAACGTATCAACATAAGGAGGGTAATTACAGTTTACCATCGCAGTGATAGAACAGTCCACACCAGGGGCCACTCTGCAAATGGCACTGCTAGTTTTGTGGTTCATAATCAATGAACCATTTGTTCTTTAATTTTACAGTGTACAAGCAAGTGTTTGAATTGTCAGTGGGTTTAAATAAGCTCATATCATTTACCCTTTTTTTGTAATTGCTAACACACATTTACTGAACCTGGGTTTCAGTTGATCTTCATCATCACCTTCTCATTCCAGAAG
Source organism: Anabas testudineus (assembly GCF_900324465.2). Lineage (NCBI taxonomy): Eukaryota > Metazoa > Chordata > Actinopteri > Anabantiformes > Anabantidae > Anabas > Anabas testudineus. The sequence goes on along the minus strand of NC_046617.1, from coordinate 4,949,108 downwards.
TCTTCTCGTGCGAATGTGATAATGTGTTCTCATTGGTTTCACACATTTTTAACATTTCCATTCAAAACAGTTCACGCACATGTCATACAAAAGTCCTCTACTTATATCTTACTCCAATTATTTGATGCAGTGCACTACAGTAAATATTGGGTATAATTTGTTTGTTCATTGCAGAAAGAAAACAGTACAAACCCTGTGCAGTGACGAATGTTCAAATTTGTGTAGTCCAGATGGATCTAGAGTAGTCTAGAGTATCTGAACATGTCAACTTGAGTGCAGTATTTTGTTGTTCAATGGGTAACGACTGAATGAGAAAAATTGAAAGATATGCAAAAATTATTCAAAATGCATTTTCAACTTAGCTAATATGAAAACATATGAGATGAAACCAAAGACTTATTTACTTATCATCTTTATTGCAAAGTCCAGCAATGCAACAATATAAAAATACATGAAGACATTGTCAATTATCAAGTTGTCTCAAATATAAGGCTTAAACAGAAGAGTGTGTGCAAACATGACAAAATGTCAGTACAGTCCCAGTGATCAAACAGTCCACACCAGGGGCCACTTTAGTCCACCTCCTCAATAGTGGGCCCCTGGGAGCCGGCCCGTGCCTGCTCTCTACAGCTGCCAGTGGGCATTTCTCCCTGATACAACTTGCTGATGATGGGGTTACACACTTTCTCCAGCTCTTTCTGCTGGTGTTGGTACTCCTCTTTATCAGCCAGCTGGTTGTTCTCCAGCCAGGTGATGGTCTCATCACACTTCTCAATCAGCTTCTTCTTGTCCTCCTCACTAATTTTGTCCTTCAGCTTCTCATCCTGGACGCTGCTCTTGATGTTGAAGGCGTAGGACTCCAGGGAGTTCTTGGCAGCGATTTTGTCCCTCTGCTGCTCGTCCTCAGCTTTGTATTTTTCAGCATCCTGCACCATCTTCTCGATGTCTTCTTTGCTCAGTCGCCCCTTATCGTTGGTGATGGTGATCTTGTTCTCTTTGCCGGTGCTCTTGTCCACCGCAGACACGTTCAGAATGCCGTTGGCGTCGATGTCGAAGGTGACCTCGATCTGTGGGACTCCTCGCGGTGCAGGTGGGATTCCTGTCAGCTCAAACTTGCCCAGCAGGTTGTTGTCCTTGGTCATGGCTCTTTCCCCTTCGTAGACCTGGATGAGGACCCCGGGCTGGTTGTCAGAGTAGGTGCTGAACACCTGGGTTTGTTTGGTGGGGATGGTGGTGTTGCGCTTGATCAGGGGCGTCATGACTCCTCCGGCTGTCTCGATACCCAGGGACAGAGGCGCCACGTCCAGGAGCAGCAGGTCCTGAACGTTCCCCGAGGTATCCCCTGTGAGAATGGCGGCCTGGACAGCAGCACCGTAAGCCACCGCCTCATCTGGGTTGATGCTCTTGTTCAGCTCTCTGCCGTTGAAGAAATCCTGCAGGAGTTTCTGGATTTTAGGGATTCTGGTGGAGCCTCCCACCAGGACGATATCTTGGATCTGTCCCTTGTCCATTTTGGCGTCTCGCAGGGCTTTCTCCACTGGCTCTAATGTTCCCCTGAATAGGTCGGAGCACAGCTCCTCAAAGCGAGCTCTGGTGATGGAGGTGTAGAAGTCGATGCCCTCGTACAGAGAGTCGATCTCAATGCTGGCCTGGGAGCTGGAGGACAGGGTCCTCTTGGCCCTCTCACAAGCTGTGCGCAGCCTCCTCAAGGCTCTCTTGTTCTGGCTGATGTCCTTCTTGTGTTTCCTCTTGAACTCCTCCACAAAGTGGTTGACCATGCGGTTGTCAAAGTCTTCTCCACCCAGGTGAGTGTCTCCAGCTGTGGCTTTGACCTCAAAGATACCGTCTTCAATGGTCAGGATGGACACGTCGAAGGTGCCTCCACCCAGGTCAAAGATCAGGACGTTACGCTCTCCTGACTTGCCTTTGTCCAGACCGTACGCGATGGCAGCTGCCGTGGGCTCGTTGATGATCCTCAGGACGTTGAGTCCTGCGATGACTCCTGCGTCTTTGGTGGCCTGTCGCTGGGAATCGTTGAAGTACGCTGGGACTGTGATGACGGCGCTGGACACCTTGTGGCCCAGGTACGCCTCGGCGATCTCTTTCATCTTCACCAGGACCATGGAGGAAATCTCCTCAGGGTTGAAGGCTTTGTTCTCCCCTTTGTACTCCACCTGAATTTTAGGCCTCCCTTCATCTGACACCACCTTGAAGGGCCAGTGCTTCATGTCAGCCTGCACCACTGCATCATCGAACTTTCTTCCAATCAGTCTCTTGGCATCAAACACGGTGTTGGTGGGGTTCAAAGCCACCTGGTTCTTAGCTGAGTCCCCAATGAGCCTCTCTGTGTCAGTGAACGCCACATAACTGGGGGTGGTCCTGTTACCCTGGTCGTTGGCGATGATTTCTACTTTCCCGTGCTGGAAAACCCCCACACAGGAGTAGGTGGTGCCCAGGTCGATGCCGATGGCTACACCTTTAGCTGCAGACATTTTCACTGGAGATGGTCGCCTGTCAAACAGTGAACCTATATTGTAGAAACAATCAAACTAAACATTAGCATGTGAATACACCAGTACTCAGTAGTCTGATATTCACATTTAAAAATCACAAAATATATTGTTTGGTTTAAGTAAATTTACAATCAAGACACCAGAAATGTGAGATGTGCTTCTGAAAAATGTTTAAATGTTTCTAGGTATTTTCCCCTTTAATTACTACACAATAAACACCATCTTCATACAGTTAATAAAAACATCAAAATTAGAATGAAAATTAACTTTTTCTTCTCACATAAAGGCAGAGCAAATTACTCTGTTGAGCACATTTAATTACAAATAAACCCAATATTTTTCAATGTATAAACTAACAAACACACCAAAATAAGACAATCAAATCATAAGGATTGAACTTACAGTTTGGTGTCCAGTTCTCTGAGTGATGAAGAGGATGAATCTGCTGCTTCCTCTCTGGATCTTCTTGTTCTCCGCTCTGATCTGTTTCTGTCTCTGTCTCTGCTCCGAGCTGCAGCTTTATATCTCTGAAGTTCACTTTCTGGCTGCTTCTAGACGCTTCACACCGTCAAGGTAGCCTCATTGTAAGACAGCACTTCCGGCTCGTTTTTTAAAAATAAAATGCCTCTTAATAAATATTAAGTACAAGTCAATTACCTTGAGCGCTCATTTATGTTATTTTGAAGGGACAACATATCTGTTCCGGTATGTTTGTGTCAGTTTCTACCTACTCAGCTGTTCCACTAAACACCAGCCAGTGGCAGCAGAGAGCGCAGCTTTCGTAACCGGATGAATCAGAGGAAACTTCTGGAGCGAGTCCGAAGTTTCTAGAGCACTTGAGAAAAACCCAGAAGAAATGATCTACTCTTTGTTTGTGTGAGTGATTCATAGATCAGTGTCATTCACTGTGTTTATTCACAAGCTACAAAGTTCACCTCACAGAAAAATGAAATATAACATAAATAGACATTTAGAAATGATGTTTTTTTACTACAATAGTCTGACCTGGTTTGTAAAGGTGATTATATATCATCCTGTTTTTGGCCTATTAAAAGGGAATTAGAATTTGATTTAAGAAAATACTTTATTGTATTTATCATACATACAATTTCATTACTCAGTGCCATGAAACATTTACAATGTTTTAAAATATATTTGAATGATTTTCTCTCAGAAGAGTCTCTTCTCTTTGTCTTTCCTTGAATATGTTTTATGTTTATTGTGAAGTTCATTGCATCACATATTTCTGTATGACCTGTGCTACAGAAATATTATTGTAATATAATCTGAAATTATTTTTGTTTTTTGTTAAGGCATGGGTTTGGATTTATGTCAATGGACAGGGTGGAAAACAAACAAACAAACAACAACAAAAACCACTACACATGACACAAAAATCTGTGTAAATTTACAAGTATTTGTTAAAAATCACCCAAGAGGCAGAAATGATGTTGAAACATTTTGTATTATTTGTATTGTCATTTACAGTTAAAGTGGCTTTCCTCAGTTGATGTGAGGGCACTTGTTTAACTTGTTTAACATCCTATTTCTATTGTGCATCTCATTCAATACTTCAAAACAATGTGCTTCACAGAATATGCAAACTACACAACCTGCAAAAGAAACATAACCAGAAAGACAACACAGGGCTGCTCTTCACTGTAAATATATTTAACTTGGCACCTTAGACTGGGCCGTCTGTCGCTGCAGGTGTTGTTATAGAGGACATCAGAGTCCACTCGAACTATAAATGACTGATTGTAGCATGAACATGGAGTTTTCTACTATGAACATGTTGAGTGTTAGCTAATCAATCAGTCTCTCCACTACTGTTTCCCTTTTGAATTTCTGAATTGCAGGACATTACTTTGCTTTGAGACTTTCCACTAAATGTTGCTCACTTTATGTGGAAACTGTAAAGACTGAAGACTTCATTGTTTTAAGAGAAGATAAGAGCATTATCTTCTTTTTGCTTTTCTTCCCTTTATTTTTATGTTATGTTTATTTTATTTCTTATTGTTTTTCCTTTTTTTTCTTACATTTTGGGAATTTCATCAGTCTAAACTAAAATCACTAAGGTCATTTACATATTTTACCCAGTAACACACATTTTGGACAAGCATCTATGAGACAAAAGTAAAGATTGATAAGTTTTCAACATAAGTTTTCATTTTGATATTGAAGCATATAGTTGTTTTTCTGAATCTTAGCATTTTTATCTGGAATATTTTGCCACTGTGGTTCTTCCCATGAAGACTGTGATGCTGAAAAACTTCACTTAATTCAATCATCAAGCTCTGCAAAGCAGCTGTAGTGGCATGAAGATGTGCTTTGTTGTAAATTCCAGTAGTTCCTTCTGTCATACTGTAGAGAGGTCATCAGCAGCTTATATATTATTTTTTATATTGAACTGACATATTTTCTACACTTAAACAATTTAGCCAGAGCAACTTCCATTACTTTTGTTTTGAGTGCTCACATCTGATATGAATTGAACAAAGTATTTGTGTTAGAACTTCAAGGCAGAGATGAAATAGATGAAAACTACATTAACAAACTATACAACAAACAGTGAGAAAAACATGTGAATATGAGACATAAAGTCACAGCTGTAATTTAAACCACAGAAATCAACACAATGCAGAAATTAAAAAATATTTACATAGGATGACTAACGGTTGCCATCTCTACAAATTACAGTACATGTTTGTAACAGGAGACCAAACGTATCAACATAAGGAGGGTAATTACAGTTTACCATCGCAGTGATAGAACAGTCCACACCAGGGGCCACTCTGCAAATGGCACTGCTAGTTTTGTGGTTAATAATCAATGAACCATTTGTTCTTTAATTTTACAGTGTACAAGCAAGTGTTTGAATTATCAGTGGGTTTAAATAAGCTCATATCATTTACCCTTTTTTGTAATTGCTAACACACATTTACTGAACCTGGGTTTCACTTGATCTTCATCATCACCTTCTCATTCCAGAAGTCTTCTCGTGCGAATGTGGTAATGTGTTCTCATTGGTTTCACACATTTTTAACATTTCCATTCAAAACAGTTCACGCACATGTCATACAAAAGTCCTCTACTTATATCTTACTCCAATTATTTGATGCAGTGCACTACAGTAAATATTGGGTATAATTTGTTTGTTCATTGCAGAAAGAAAACAGTACAAACCCTGTGCAGTGACGAATGTTCAAATTTGTGTAGTCCAGATGGATCTAGAGTAGTCTAGAGTATCTGAACATGTCAACTTGAGTGCAGTATTTTGTTGTTCAATGGGTAACGACTGAATGAGAAAAATTGTAAGATATGCAAAAATTATTCAAAATGCATATTAATGAAAACATTTGAGATGAAACCAAAGACTTATTTACTTATCATCTTTATTGCAAAGTCCAGCAATGCAACAATATAAAAATACATGAAGACATTGTCAATTATCAAGTTGTCTCAAATATAAGGCTTAAACAGAAGAGTGTGTGCAAACATGTCAGTACAGTCCCAGTGATCAAACAGTCCACACCAGGGGCCACTTTAGTCCACCTCCTCAATAGTGGGCCCCTGGGAGCCGGCCCGTGCCTGCTCTCTACAGCTGCCAGTGGGCATTTCTCCCTGATACAACTTGCTGATGATGGGGTTACACACTTTCTCCAGCTCTTTCTGCTGGTGTTGGTACTCCTCTTTATCAGCCAGCTGGTTGTTCTCCAGCCAGGTGATGGTCTCATCACACTTCTCAATCAGCTTCTTCTTGTCCTCCTCACTAATTTTGTCCTTCAGCTTCTCATCCTGGACGCTGCTCTTGATGTTGAAGGCGTAGGACTCCAGGGAGTTCTTGGCAGCGATTTTGTCCCTCTGCTGCTCGTCCTCAGCTTTGTATTTTTCAGCATCCTGCACCATCTTCTCGATGTCTTCTTTGCTCAGTCGCCCCTTATCGTTGGTGATGGTGATCTTGTTCTCTTTGCCGGTGCTCTTGTCCACCGCAGACACGTTCAGAATGCCGTTGGCGTCGATGTCGAAGGTGACCTCGATCTGCGGGACTCCTCGTGGTGCAGGTGGGATTCCTGTCAGCTCAAACTTTCCCAGCAGGTTGTTGTCCTTGGTCATGGCTCTCTCCCCTTCGTAGACCTGGATGAGGACCCCGGGCTGGTTGTCAGAGTAGGTGCTGAACACCTGGGTTTGTTTGGTGGGGATGGTGGTGTTGCGCTTGATCAGGGGCGTCATGACCCCTCCGGCTGTCTCGATACCCAGGGACAGAGGTGGACATTATATAGATTTACAGCATTCTGTGAAACACTGAGTACTGGTGTATTCACATGCTAATGTTTAGTTTGTTTGTTTCTACAATATAGGTTCACTGTTTGACAGGCGACCATCTCCAGTGAAAATGTCTGCAGCTAAAGGTGTAGCCATCGGCATCGACCTGGGCACCACCTACTCCTGTGTGGGGGTTTTCCAGCACGGGAAAGTAGAGATCATCGCCAATGACCAGGGTAACAGGACCACCCCCAGCTATGTGGCGTTCACTGACACCGAGAGGCTCATTGGGGACTCAGCCAAGAACCAGGTGGCTTTGAACCCCACCAACACCGTGTTTGATGCCAAGAGACTGATTGGAAGAAAGTTCGATGATGCAGTGGTGCAGGCTGACATGAAGCACTGGCCCTTCAAGGTGGTGTCAGATGAAGGGAGGCCTAAAATTCAGGTGGAGTACAAAGGGGAGAACAAAGCCTTCAACCCTGAGGAGATTTCCTCCATGGTCCTGGTGAAGATGAAAGAGATCGCCGAGGCGTACCTGGGCCACAAGGTGTCTAGCGCCGTCATCACAGTCCCAGCGTACTTCAACGATTCCCAGCGACAGGCCACCAAAGACGCAGGAGTCATCGCAGGACTCAACGTCCTGAGGATCATCAACGAGCCCACAGCAGCGGCCATCGCGTACGGTCTGGACAAAGGCAAGTCAGGAGAGCGTAACGTCCTGATCTTTGACCTGGGTGGAGGCACCTTCGACGTGTCCATCCTGACCATTGAAGACGGTATCTTTGAGGTCAAAGCCACAGCTGGAGACACTCACCTGGGTGGAGAAGACTTTGACAACCGCATGGTCAACCACTTTGTGGAGGAGTTCAAGAGGAAACACAAGAAGGACATCAGCCAGAACAAGAGAGCCTTGAGGAGGCTGCGCACAGCTTGTGAGAGGGCCAAGAGGACCCTGTCCTCCAGCTCCCAGGCCAGCATTGAGATCGACTCTCTGTACGAGGGCATCGACTTTTACACCTCCATCACCAGAGCTCGCTTTGAGGAGCTGTGCTCCGACCTGTTCAGGGGAACATTAGAGCCAGTGGAGAAAGCCCTGCGAGACGCCAAAATGGACAAGGGACAGATCCAAGATATCGTCCTGGTGGGAGGCTCCACCAGAATCCCCAAAATCCAGAAACTCCTGCAGGATTTCTTCAACGGCAGAGAGCTGAACAAGAGCATCAACCCAGATGAGGCGGTGGCTTATGGTGCTGCTGTCCAGGCCGCCATTCTCACAGGGATACCTCGGGGAACGTTCAGGACCTGCTGCTCCTGGACGTGGCACCTCTGTCCCTGGGTATCGAGACAGCCGGAGGAGTCATGACGTCCCTGATCAAGCGCAACACCACCATCCCCACCAAACAAACCCAGGTGTTCAGCACCTACTCTGACAACCAGCCCGGGGTCCTCATCCAGGTCTACGAAGGGGAAAGAGCCATGACCAAGGACAACAACCTGCTGGGCAAGTTTGAGCTGACAGGAATCCCACCTGCACCGCGAGGAGTCCCGCAGATCGAGGTCACCTTCGACATCGACGCCAACGGCATTCTGAACGTTTCTGCGGTGGACAAGAGCACCGGCAAAGAGAACAAGATCACCATCACCAACGATAAGGGCCGACTGAGCAAAGAAGACATCGAGAAGATGGTGCAGGATGCTGAAAAATACAAAGCTGAGGACGAGCAGCAGAGGGACAAAATCGCTGCCAAGAACTCCCTGGAGTCCTACGCCTTCAACATCAAGAGCAGCGTCCAGGATGAGAAGCTGAAGGGCAAAATTAGTGAGGAGGACAAGAAGAAGCTGATTGAGAAGTGTGATGAGACCATCACCTGGCTGGAGAACAACCAGCTGGCTGATAAAGAGGAGTACCAACACCAGCAGAAAGAGCTGGAGAAAGTGTGTAACCCCATCATCAGCAAGTTGTATCAGGGAGAAATGCCCACTGGCAGCTGTAGAGAGCAGGCACGGGCCGGCTCCCAGGGGCCCACTATTGAGGAGGTGGACTAAAGTGGCCCCTGGTGTGGACTGTTTGATCACTGGTACTGTACTGACATTCAGCTGTAACTTCTCTGTATGACTCATGTTTATAGGTTTTAAAATGTGATAAATAAGATGATGACTTAAAGAATTAATGTTTACACATATTCCATGTATAAATACACTGTTTTCATCACTAATGTATGATCACTTCTGTGGTTTAAAATGCAACTGTCACTTTATGTCATGTTCAAATATCTTTCGTTTTTTTTTTTTGCACATTGAAAGTGGGGAATATTTTATAATAATTCAAAACTATTAATATATTTCAACTGTGCTGCTGGAATTTGCAATAAAGATGTACACAACTTATTTTAGTTTTATATTTGTTTTGGTATATTTTTTTCCGCCTTTCATATTATTTTGTTATGAAGTTAAGCAGGTATTTAATTACATTTATTTAATCTTAAAATTACACACAGAAGAATAAAATAAATGAACTGATTTATCATTTGTTTTAAATGTTATTCTTGTAAAATTCATTGAAGATTATGTTACCAAAAGAATTTTTATGAGACAAAGTAATCTTCTCTTTAGAACTGAAGGAGAAAATATGAAGGAAGAAATAAAGTAACCGAATTGAGAACGATTTGAAAAACTAAAGACTTGTCAATTAGTCCTATAAATCAACTAATTATTATATCTTTATTTGTACTTTTGGTAATATAGTTTATAAGAAAGTATCATACTGCATGATATGGAATATGTTATTGTTATCTAAGTTAGCTTTTCTAAAAAAAATACTCCATTTATTAATTAGTTTTGTGCGTGTGTGTGTATGTAGATACTGTTGCATGCCTTTCTGTGTATATAATAACCTGTTCGCTTTTCTGTAAAATCCCAGTTCAAAGCATTTGGATTTGCCTTTTATTTGACCATGCAGAAAAAAATTATTGCAGTCAATTTCATTTATACAGTCCAATGTCAAAAATTGTGACAGAGCATATGTCTAAAATGACTTCTAATATTTTTTGTTTACAAATTACAAAACTCACACCACCATATCAGTGAGGCACAAAATGACCATAATATGAAAAAATCAAACTACAGAAATATTTAAAAGCATCACAGACAGAAACTGACTGCATAAAGATTTAGAAGCATTCTAATTTGACCAGTATGATTTAGTTTAGCCTCCTATAAAAGTGGGGTGGACCAAGTAGACACCTGTAAATATTAACACAATACCATCAAACCATGATCATAAAGATGAATCAGCAACACTCTAAAATAGACTCAACAAAAGCAGAACACTGATACTTTGATGAAGTTAGGCTTTATTGCAGAATGGATTAGATTGCATTAGTTTTAATAAAGTACCAGGTGAATGTCTGTATAGGCCTACAGTGTGTTTGCATCCTTGTGCATGCAACGGGTTCTATTTTTTCTTGTTGTTTTTGACCGCAGTCACTTCCCGTTACAGTTCTTTTTATTTCTAGTATGTTGCTTTAAAATGTTGTTAGCACAAACCACGAGGGCCGAGATAGAAATGTTTCATCATATCAGCTGAAAACGAAGGTAACTGGTGAGTAGGGAGCAGATCACAGAGCTACAAACAGATCGCTCAGTTTCACCCTATGTTTCACATATTTCTACTTCCCTGTTTTTAAAGATCTTTTGGACAAAAAGAGTTGAACACAGTTTTTTATCTTGGATGTATCTGCTAGACAATCCTCTGCATATATAGTTAGAATGATGATGATATGATGAACAATTACATCACAAATGAGAGATGTGACAAAAAAAAGAATCAACTTTCATGAAACTGAATAAAACTGAATAATGGATGAAACAAATAAAATAGCCAGATTCCTCTTTATTATGAAAGATTAAGTTATCCAGTTGTTTTCATACTACCTACATTTTTTGTATTTACATGGCTGACTTGAACTACTCTCACAAAATCACCGACTAGACAGAAAACTGGTATATAGATACAGCAGCAGCATTTAAACTGTGTTATCTACAGTGAGGTTAACAGCATAAAAAAACAGATTGCATGAACATAATCAGATCACAATCTTTAACTTCAATTAAAGAAAAAAATCTATACCTATATATATATATATATATATATATATACCAATTTGCATAGGTTAACAAGGTGTTAATTTAATCTGTTGTCAGTGCAACCACGTCCATCATAGCAGTTATTAATGAGTTTAATATTTTTTAGCAATAATCTGAATCTGCAATGTAACTTCTACCCAAAGCTGTAAAATTAAGCTTTGTTAATAATAACGATCCTTCAGGCTGATTCGAGAGATTTCTGAGAAAGATGCGTCAAGTTGACAGTTTTCCTTTTAAATGCTTCTTTCACAATAAGGCACATGCCTGTTTGTTATCGCTTTTTACAGCCTCCATGGAGCCGGCTGTGTTTTATTTTGAAAATACGCACAGAAAACGACTGCTGCCACAGACTCTGACTTGACGGTGTGAAGCGTCTAGAAGCAGCCAGAAAGTGAACTTCAGAGATATAAAGCTGCAGCTCGGAGCAGAGACAGAGACAGAAACAGATCAGAGCGGAGAACAAGAAGATCCAGAGAGGAAGCAGCAGATTCATCCTCTTCATCACTCAGAGCACTGGACACTAAACTGTAAGTTCAACCTTTAACTCTGAAAGTTAGTTTAGATTGAAAGTTTGATACGTTCATATTTGACAAATGTGTGGAAGCTGCATAATTAACTGAAGTAATAAAAGCAGAGAAAACTGTTTAGATTATGTTTTTAGAAATAGAATTTGTGTATTGTATCTAAATTTCATTGATAAAACGTGGTTGTTGATTTAATGATTTTTTGAGAGCAGGACTTTTACCTGTGACATTATATAGATTTACAGCATTCTGTGAAACACTGAGTACTGGTGTATTCACATGCTAATGTTTAGTTTGTTTGTTTCTACAATATAGGTTCACTGTTTGACAGGCGACCATCTCCAGTGAAAATGTCTGCAGCTAAAGGTGTAGCCATCGGCATCGACCTGGGCACCACCTACTCCTGTGTGGGGGTTTTCCAGCACGGGAAAGTAGAAATCATCGCCAACGACCAGGGTAACAGGACCACCCCCAGCTATGTGGCGTTCACTGACACCGAGAGGCTCATTGGGGACTCAGCCAAGAACCAGGTGGCTTTGAACCCCACCAACACCGTGTTTGATGCCAAGAGACTGATTGGAAGAAAGTTCAATGATGCAGTGGTGCAGGCTGACATGAAGCACTGGCCCTTCAAGGTGGTGTCAGATGAAGGGAGGCCTAAAATTCAGGTGGAGTACAAAGGGGAGAACAAAGCCTTCAACCCTGAGGAGATTTCCTCCATGGTCCTGGTGAAGATGAAAGAGATCGCCGAGGCGTACCTGGGCCACAAGGTGTCTAGCGCCGTCATCACAGTCCCAGCGTACTTCAACGACTCCCAGCGACAAGCCACCAAAGACGCAGGAGTCATCGCAGGACTCAACGTCCTGAGGATCATCAACGAGCCCACGGCAGCCGCCATCGCGTACGGTCTGGACAAAGGCAAGTCAGGAGAGCGTAACGTCCTGATCTTTGACCTGGGTGGAGGCACCTTCGACGTGTCCATCCTGACCATTGAAGACGGTATCTTTGAGGTCAAAGCCACAGCTGGAGACACTCACCTGGGTGGAGAAGACTTTGACAACCGCATGGTCAACCACTTTGTGGAGGAGTTCAAGAGGAAACACAAGAAGGACATCAGCCAGAACAAGAGAGCCTTGAGGAGGCTGCGCACAGCTTGTGAGAGGGCCAAGAGGACCCTGTCCTCCAGTTCCCAGGCCAGCATTGAGATCGACTCTCTGTACGAGGGCATCGACTTCTACACCTCCATCACCAGAGCTCGCTTTGAGGAGCTGTGCTCCGACCTGTTCAGGGGAACTTTAGAGCCAGTGGAGAAAGCCCTGCGAGACGCCAAAATGGACAAGGGACAGATCCAAGATATCGTCCTGGTGGGAGGCTCCACCAGAATCCCCAAAATCCAGAAACTCCTGCAGGATTTCTTCAACGGCAGAGAGCTGAACAAGAGCATCAACCCAGATGAGGCGGTGGCTTATGGTGCTGCTGTCCAGGCCGCCATTCTCACAGGGGATACCTCGGGGAACGTTCAGGACCTGCTGCTCCTGGACGTGGCGCCTCTGTCACTGGGTATCGAGACAGCCGGAGGAGTCATGACGTCCCTGATCAAGCGCAACACCACCATCCCCACCAAACAAACCCAGGTGTTCAGCACCTACTCTGACAACCAGCCCGGGGTCCTCATCCAGGTCTACGAAGGGGAGAGAGCCATGACCAAGGACAACAACCTGCTGGGCAAGTTTGAGCTGACAGGAATCCCACCTGCACCGCGAGGAGTCCCACAGATCGAGGTCACCTTCGACATCGACGCCAACGGCATTCTGAACGTGTCTGCGGTGGACAAGAGCACCGGCAAAGAGAACAAGATCACCATCACCAACGATAAGGGCCGACTGAGCAAAGAAGACATCGAGAAGATGGTGCAGGATGCTGAAAAATACAAAGCTGAGGACGAGCAGCAGAGGGACAAAATCGCTGCCAAGAACTCCCTGGAGTCCTACGCCTTCAACATCAAGAGCAGCGTCCAGGATGAGAAGCTGAAGGGCAAAATTAGTGAGGAGGACAAGAAGAAGCTGATTGAGAAGTGTGATGAGACCATCACCTGGCTGGAGAACAACCAGCTGGCTGATAAAGAGGAGTACCAACACCAGCAGAAAGAGCTGGAGAAAGTGTGTAACCCCATCATCAGCAAGTTGTATCAGGGAGAAATGCCCACTGGCAGCTGTAGAGAGCAGGCACGGGCCGGCTCCCAGGGGCCCACTATTGAGGAGGTGGACTAAAGTGGCCCCTGGTGTGGACTGTTTGATCACTGGGACTGTACTGACATTCAGCTGTAACTTCTCTGTATGACTCATGTTTATAGGTTTTAAAATGTGATAAATAAGATGATGACTTAAAGAATTAATGTTTACACATATTCCATGTATAAATACACTGTTTTCACCACTAATGTATGATCACTTCTGTGGTTTAAAATGCAACTGTCACTTTATGTCATGTTCAAATATCTTTCGTTTTTTTTTTTTGCACATTGAAAGTGGGGAATATTTTATAATAATTCAAAACTATTAATATATTTCAACTGTGCTGCTGGAATTTGCAATAAAGATGTACACAACTTATTTTAGTTTTATATTTGTTTTGGTATATTTTTTTTCCGCCTTTCATATTATTTTGTTATGAAGTTAAGCAGGTATTTAATTACATTCATTTAATCTTTAAATTACACACAGAAGAATAAAATAAATGAACTGATTTATCATTTGTTTTAAATGTTATTCTTGTAAAATTCATTGAAGATTATGTTACCAAAAGAATTTTTATGAGACAAAGTAATCTTCTCTTTAGAACTGAAGGAGAAAATATGAAGGAAGAAATAAAGTAACCGAATTGAGAACGATATGAAAAACTAAAGACTTGTCAATTAGTCCTATAAATCAACTAATTATTATATCTTTATTTGTACTTTTGGTAATATAGTTTATAAGAAAGTATCATACTGCATGATATGGAATATGTTATTGTTATCTAAGTTAGCTTTTCTAAAAAAAATACTCCATTTATTAATTAGTTTTGTGCGTGTGTGTGTATGTAGATACTGTTGCATGCCTTTCTGTGTATATAATAACCTGTTCGCTTTTCTGTAAAATCCCAGTTCAAAGCATTTGGATTTGCCTTTTATTTGACCATGCAGAAAAAAATTATTGCAGTCAATTTCATTTATACAGTCCAATGTCAAAAATTGTGACAGAGCATATGTCTAAAATGACTTCTAATATTTTTTGTTTACAAATTACAAAACTCACACCACCATATCAGTGAGGCACAAAATGACCATAATATGAAAAAATCAAACTACAGAAATATTTAAAAGCATCACAGACAGAAACTGACTGCATAAAGATTTAGAAGCATTCTAATTTGACCAGTATGATTTAGTTTAGCCTCCTATAAAAGTGGGGTGGACCAAGTAGACACCTGTAAATATTAACACAATACCATCAAACCATGATCATAAAGATGAATCAGCAACACTCTAAAATAGACTCAACAAAAGCAGAACACTGATACTTTGATGAAGTTAGGCTTTATTGCAGAATGGATTAGATTGCATTAGTTTTAATAAAGTACCAGGTGAATGTCTGTATAGGCCTACAGTGTGTTTGCATCCTTGTGCATGCAACGGGTTCTATTTTTTCTTGTTGTTTTTGACCGCAGTCACTTCCCGTTACAGTTCTTTTTATTTCTAGTATGTTGCTTTAAAATGTTGTTAGCACAAACCACGAGGGCCGAGATAGAAATGTTTCATCATATCAGCTGAAAACGAAGGTAACTGGTGAGTAGGGAGCAGATCACAGAGCTACAAACAGATCGCTCAGTTTCACCCTATGTTTCACATATTTCTACTTCCCTGTTTTTAAAGATCTTTTGGACAAAAAGAGTTGAACACAGTTTTTTATCTTGGATGTATCTGCTAGACAATCCTCTGCATATGTAGTTAGAATGATGATGATATGATGAACAATTACATCACAAATGAGAGATGTGACAAAAAAAAGAATCTACTTTCATGAAACTGAATAAAACTGAATAATGGATGAAACAAATAAAATAGCCAGATTCCTCTTTATTATGAAAGATTAAGTTATCCAGTTGTTTTGATACTACCTACATTTTTTGTATTTACATGGCTGACTTGAACTACTCTCACAAAATCACCGACTAGACAGAAAACTGGTATATAGATACAGCAGCAGCATTTAAACTGTGTTATCTACAGTGAGGTTAACAGCATAAAAAAACAGATTGCATGAACATAATCAGATCACAATCTTTAACTTCAATTAAAGAAAAAAATCTATACCTATATATATACCTATATATATATATATATATATATATATATATATATATATATATATATATATATATATATATATATATATATATACCAATTTGCATAGGTTAACAAGGTGTTAATTTAATGTGTTGTCAGTGCAACCACGTCCATCATAGCAGTTATTAATGAGTTTAATATTTTTTAGCAATAATCTGAATCTGCAATGTAACTTCTACCCAAAGCTGTAAAATTAAGCTTTGTTAATAATAACGATCCTTCAGGCTGATTCGAGAGATTTCTGAGAAAGATGCGTCAAGTTGACAGTTTTCCTTTTAAATGCTTCTTTCACAATAAGGCGCATGCCTGTTTGTTATCGCTTTTTACAGCCTCCATGGAGCCGGCTGTGTTTTATTTTGAAAATACAAACAGGAAACGACTGCTGCCACAGACTCTGACTTGACGGTGTGAAGCGTCTAGAAGCAGCCAGAAAGTGAACTTCAGAGATATAAAGCTGCAGCTCGGAGCAGAGACAGAGACAGAAACAGATCAGAGCGGAGAACAAGAAGATCCAGAGAGGAAGCAGCAGATTCATCCTCTTCATCACTCAGAGCACTGGACACTAAACTGTAAGTTCAACTTTTATCTCTGAAAGTTAGTTTAGATTGAAAGTTTGATACGTTCATATTTGACAAATGTGTAGAAGCTGTATAATTAACTGAAGTAATAAAAGCAGAGAAAACTGTTTCTGTTTTTTAAAAATGGGATTTTTGTATTGTAACTAAATTTCATTGATAAAATGTGGTTGTTGATTTAATGATTTTTTGAGAGCAGGACTTTTACCTGTGACATTATATAGATTTACAGCCTTCTGTAAAACACTGAGTACTGGTGTATTCACATGCTAATGTTTAGTTTGATTGTTTCTAAAATATAGGTTCACTGTTTGACAAGCGACCATCTCCAGTGAAAATGTCTGCAGCTAAAGGTGTAGCCATCGGCATCGACCTGGGCACCACCTACTCCTGTGTGGGGGTTTTCCAGCACGGGAAAGTAGAAATCATCGCCAACGACCAGGGTAACAGGACCACCCCCAGCTATGTGGCGTTCACTGACACCGAGAGGCTCATTGGGGACTCAGCCAAGAACCAGGTGGCTTTGAACCCCACCAACACCGTGTTTGATGCCAAGAGACTGATTGGAAGAAAGTTCGATGATGCAGTGGTGCAGGCTGACATGAAGCACTGGCCCTTCAAGGTGGTGTCAGATGAAGGGAGGCCTAAAATTCAGGTGGAGTACAAAGGGGAGAACAAAGCCTTCAACCCTGAGGAGATTTCCTCCATGGTCCTGGTGAAGATGAAAGAGATCGCCGAGGCGTACCTGGGCCACAAGGTGTCTAGCGCCGTCATCACAGTCCCAGCGTACTTCAACGACTCCCAGCGACAAGCCACCAAAGACGCAGGAGTCATCGCAGGACTCAACGTCCTGAGGATCATCAACGAGCCCACGGCAGCCGCCATCGCGTACGGTCTGGACAAAGGCAAGTCAGGAGAGCGTAACGTCCTGATCTTTGACCTGGGTGGAGGCACCTTCGACGTGTCCATCCTGACCATTGAAGACGGTATCTTTGAGGTCAAAGCCACAGCTGGAGACACTCACCTGGGTGGAGAAGACTTTGACAACCGCATGGTTAACCACTTTGTGGAGGAGTTCAAGAGGAAACACAAGAAGGACATCAGCCAGAACAAGAGAGCCTTGAGGAGGCTGCGCACAGCTTGTGAGAGGGCCAAGAGGACCCTGTCCTCCAGCTCCCAGGCCAGCATTGAGATCGACTCTCTGTACGAGGGCATCGACTTCTACACCTCCATCACCAGAGCTCGCTTTGAGGAGCTGTGCTCCGACCTGTTCAGGGGAACTTTAGAGCCAGTGGAGAAAGCCCTGCGAGACGCCAAAATGGACAAGGGACAGATCCAAGATATCGTCCTGGTGGGAGGCTCCACCAGAATCCCCAAAATCCAGAAACTCCTGCAGGATTTCTTCAACGGCAGAGAGCTGAACAAGAGCATCAACCCAGATGAGGCGGTGGCTTACGGTGCTGCTGTCCAGGCCGCCATTCTCACAGGGGATACCTCGGGGAACGTTCAGGACCTGCTGCTCCTGGACGTGGCACCTCTGTCCCTGGGTATCGAGACAGCCGGAGGGGTCATGACGTCCCTGATCAAGCGCAACACCACCATCCCCACCAAACAAACCCAGGTGTTCAGCACCTACTCTGACAACCAGCCCGGGGTCCTCATCCAGGTCTACGAAGGGGAAAGAGCCATGACCAAGGACAACAACCTGCTGGGAAAGTTTGAGCTGACAGGAATCCCACCTGCACCACGAGGAGTCCCGCAGATCGAGGTCACCTTCGACATCGACGCCAACGGCATTCTGAACGTGTCTGCGGTGGACAAGAGCACCGGCAAAGAGAACAAGATCACCATCACCAACGATAAGGGGCGACTGAGCAAAGAAGACATCGAGAAGATGGTGCAGGATGCTGAAAAATACAAAGCTGAGGACGAGCAGCAGAGGGACAAAATCGCTGCCAAGAACTCCCTGGAGTCCTACGCCTTCAACATCAAGAGCAGCGTCCAGGATGAGAAGCTGAAGGGCAAAATTAGTGAGGAGGACAAGAAGAAGCTGATTGAGAAGTGTGATGAGACCATCACCTGGCTGGAGAACAACCAGCTGGCTGATAAAGAGGAGTACCAACACCAGCAGAAAGAGCTGGAGAAAGTGTGTAACCCCATCATCAGCAAGTTGTATCAGGGAGAAATGCCCACTGGCAGCTGTAGAGAGCAGGCACGAGCCGGCTCCCAGGGGCCCACTATTGAGGAGGTGGACTAAAGTGGCCCCTGGTGTGGACTGTTTGATCACTGGGACTGTACTGACATTCAGCTGTAACTTCTCTGTATGACTCATGTTTATAGGTTTTAAAATGTGATAAATAAGATGATGACTTAAAGAATTAATGTTTACACATATTCCATGTATAAATACACTGTTTTCACCACTAATGTATGATCACTTCTGTGGTTTAAAATGCAACTGTCACTTTATGTCATGTTCAAATATCTTTTGTTTTGTTTTTTTGCACATTGAAAGTGGGGAATATTTTATAATAATTCAAAACTATTAATATATTTCAACTGTGCTGCAGGAATTTGTAATAAAGATGTACACAACTTATTTTTGTTTTATATTTGTTTTGGTATATTTTTTTCCGCCTTTCATATTATTTTGTTATGAAGTTAAGCAGGTATTTAATTACATTTATTTAATCTTTAAATTACACACAGAAGAATAAAATAAATGAACTGATTTATCATTTGTTTTAAATGTTATTCTTGTAAAATTCATTGAAGATTATGTTACCAAAAGATTTTTTATGAGACAAAGTAATCTTCTCTTTAGAACTGAAGGAGAAAATATGAAGGAAGAAATAAAGTAACCGAATTGAGAATGATATGAAAAACTAAAGACTTGTCAATTAGTTCTATAAATCAACTAATTATTATATCTTTATTTGTACTTTTGGTAATATAGTTTATAAGAAAGTATCATACTGCATGATATGGAATATGTTATTGTTATCTAAGTTAGCTTTTCTAAAAAAAATACTCCATTTATTAATTAGTTTTGTGCATGTGTGTATGTAGATACTGTTGCATGCCTTTCTGTGTATATAATAACCTGTTCGCTTTTCTGTAAAATCCCAGTTCAAAGCATTTGGATTTGCCTTTTATTTGACCATGCAGAAAAAAATTATTGCAGTCAATTTAATTTATACAGTCCAATGTCAAAAATTGTGACAGAGCATATGTCTAAAATGACTTCTAATATTTTTTGTTTACAACAAAAGCAGAACACTGATACTTTGATGAAGTTAGGTTTTATTGCAGAATGGATTAGATTGCATTAGTTTTAATAAAGTACCAGGTGAATGTATGTATAGGCCTACAGTGTGTTTGCATCCTTGTGCATGCAACGGGTTCTATTTTTTCTTGTTCTTTTTGATTATGCTCTGATTTTATAACATTTATTCAAAACATAATAGGCTACATGCCACTGGTAATTGATAAATGACTGACTGAAGCCCCGCCAGCGGTTTTTAGCTGCAGCTGTCACGGACCTGGAGTCGCCGACTTACGAACTATCGCGAGAACCAGGACACTGCGAGAAGAAAGGGGTCCAGGCAAGGCATAGCAATATTCATATTTAGCAACAACAACAATCTTTACAAACATCATTGTTCCGTTATGTAGACTAAAAGGATGAAGGACTATGTGCCAGTTTCACACAAAGACACGGATGAAAACACCAGACTGTGATATACAGGTAGAGAAACCTCTAAATATTGTGCTAAAACAATATTGATAGCTAGCTAGGTGGTTTATTAATAGCTAGGTTAGCTACGTGGCTAACGGTTAGCTTAGCCTCGTAAAGAATCTTTGGCGTTAGCTGCTGTTGGATGATTGAATATGTGGTCATCTCGGAGACAGGTTATAATAGACATCACAAAATGAGAACTATTTAACTAACACTGGAGAATAAAGATGTTAATAAATGGTCTGTAGGCAAGTAGACGTTAGGTAGCTATTGTTAGCTAGCTAACGTTAGACGTCTTTAAAGAAAGCTGAATGAGCAAGACACACATTGCCAGTTCATGTTAGCATGCTAGCGATTGAGGCAAGTTTATATAGTACTTACCTCACTTAGAGATGCTTTAAGATACAGTAGTTATATGTAGACGGCAGTGATTAATTTAATGGGCAGCTTTGGAGGAAGTACTCGCTTTATTTACTTGAGTAAAAGTACAAATTTTACTAACTTACTTACTGTAAATACACCATTACAAGTAAAAACCATGCATTGAAAATGTTACTAAGGTAAAAGTATGCAGTGAGAGCAAGTTAACAACGGTGATGTGAGAATAAATCATATATTTTGCTAAAAAGTAGAAACATTATAATATTATTAAAGTAAAACATGCAGAGAGAATCTTGAGAATTTACATCAAAGTATTAAAAACAAAACTACTTGCAGAAAATGGCCCATGTGAATTTTATTACATTGCATAATTATTACGCATGCATCATTGAAAATCTACTCAACTACTTGACAATCAAATTACAAATAAAAGTCCTGTGTTTAAAGTGTTCCTGAAGTAAAACTACTTCCACATAAAAGTAGAAAATGCAGAACTACTCATTATGCACAATTCTTTATTTCAGATAAATATATATTATTGTGCGAGAAAAGTGAAACAGATATATGTATAGGCAATTACTTGATTACATTATTTTAATACATTATTTATTACAGTAGGTTAAACTGTGCCAAAATATTGTCTTATTCATGCTACTCAGATTTGCACACTGCTTCTATTCTTTGTCATACAGTTTTGATGCTGTCATCTTTGGTACTGCAAACAGTCAAACAAACAGTGACAGATTTGACCACATTATCAGTTGGAAAGGAAATGGTAAAATAATCTTTAGTAGCAACACTTGGTTTAGGTTATAATGCATTCATGTCTACATCTCTTAATGTTGCAGCTGGAAAAAACATTCATTTGGAAATGCTGGAGTTAGTTTACAAATGGTACTAGCCAATAGTGCATATACTGTAGAGCAAAAACAATTATTTTAAGTATTACTGCCAACACATTCTTTTTGATTTACTATTTATTCTGAAAAGCAACAACAACAAATTTGGTGGAGCGAGTATCTCCCACAGAAATAAAATGTATAAAATAGCAATTGTAAATTGTAAGAATACAGATATAAAGGGCAAACTGATTTCTGCTCTACAACTATTCGCTAACACTGATACTGGTGAACTCTCACAGTTGTATGTCTAATATTTATGTTTTGACTTCTGTGTGCAGGGGCTTTTTTGGTGATGTGCATACCAAGTTATAGTTTGTGTGTGTGTGTTTTACAGGATGTGGCCGCAATTTTCTGGATATATGACAGACGGTGAAGAAGAGGCAGACCTAGTGAATCTCGCCCTTCAGGCCTCCACTACCCTTCCATTTCTTGAATATTTGAAACTCACACTTTCTTGCTGAAAAGGAAACATATTTAATAGCACAATAGAATGTAGCAAAAAGCTTATACTTAGTGGTATTTGACCTTTTTTTAAACCCCATCTTGCATGGGCTGGGTACATTGTCTTTTTAACTCTTCGTTTTTGATGGGGCTAAGTGCAACACTTCAGTTCACACTAATTTGTAACTTATTAGACCAATGTGCCGTGTTTGCCCCCCGTCATTTGCCCCAGCTGTGCAATCACTTCAGGTTTCTGTTGTATGTTTGAAGTGATTTGACAAATCATAAAGTCTATCAACACCCCTGGCTTATCAGGAGGATGAACGGCTCTCTATTAACCCCGCCCAGCCCACGGGTGGCAAACTCCTCTCCTTTACCTCCCTCACCCTCCCCTTCTCCGTCCCCTCCTTCTCCCTCTTTGCTGCCCATGTCCTCCCGACCACCCCCTCTCCCACCTCTGGTGAGTCCTCCACCCCAGGCTCACCCATCCTCCCTTTCAGACACCCCCACACCATCCCCCTCTCCTTCTCTGAGCTGGACCGAATTCTGTGAGCTCCATGCCCGTGTTGCAGCTGGTGACTTTGCACGCCATTTTCGGGCTTTTCTCCTGGAAAACCCCCACTACTCCCCAGATTCAGCAGCCGTTTTCTGCCGCCGCTTCACTGACCGCTTTGTTCGTCACTTTCAGAGTGAGCTGGAAGGGGCACTCCCACCAAGCTGTGCTTCTGGGAGGGACGAAATGGTGATATGGGCTCCTCAATCGGATGCTACTTCCTTGGAAGAGGAGGCAGTGTCACCCTTGTCAGCATCTGGGGGAGCAGTCCTTCCATGTCTCCCAACTAACACAGCGAGGGCCTCATCAAAGCCTGCGCCAACACGGCTAGTGTTGGAGAACCGCAGCGGGGACAGGTTCCAAGATTCCTATGCCCATGGCCAAGTTTTGCCTCCATCGTCATCATCATCATGTTGCTCCTCAGTGGGTGGAAACAATGGGAGGCGTGAGGAGAGAGGGGCAATGGTTGTCCCTGGAAATGGGGAAGCACCTGTTGAGGAAGAGGAGGACAGCTGGCTCGGAGTGGCGTCTGTGGGGGAAGATGTTGAACCAGATGAGCGGGAAGGAGAGTCTGCAGAGGGGGACAGTGCTGACCCATCTCACACTTCTCAGATTCAGCCTTCCTCTTCCTCCGTCACTCCTCCGTCTGGCTCCAAAGGTAACAGTACACCCAACTCCTCCAAAAACAAACTGAAAAAGCGCTTTTCACTGCGGAGTGTGGGTCGTAGTGTTCGGGGGAGTGTCAGAGGAATCCTGCATTGGCGAAGCTCGTCAAGTGACTCAGCCCAGAGCCAGCTGCCCTCCAGCTACAGCTACACTATGGGTGTGCAGGACGCTAGCTTGGTTTCAACCTCAAAGAGGAACTCTGGCACACAGCCTCCGACACCCACCTCCTCCATGCCCGTCTCTCTGTCAATGCCCCTCTCCCTCCCCCATTCTTCCTCTTCCTCTCTGCCCCCTTCATCATCAAGCAGCGCCACCTCTCTCTCTCTGTCAGAGGCTGCTCGGGATCGGCGACGGAGCAATGGTGAAGGAGGTGAGAAGGAGAAGTGGAGCCACCGCCTGGAGAAACTCAGACTCTCACGATCCCCTCCTCCGGTCCTCGCCCCAACCACTGTTGGCTCTCACTCCACCTCCTCAACGCTCCCTCTGAACAGTGCTGCTGCCGTCGCCATAGTACCTCAGAGAAAGGTTGGCCGGCTGGTGCGGGAGGGCGGGGTGAGCGTTAGCTCATCCAATGACGAGTTAAGTGCGAGCCATGGCTTTTCTGGCTTTTCATTCAGTCTACTGCATCATGGTACAGACAACAACAGCGCTGCCTCAGCTTCATCTGCTGCAGCTCAGGCAGGTTCAGTGCAGCCTCTGGCCAGCGGTGCAAACATGCCCTGGAGAGGAGGACGCTGGCATAAATGTCGTCTGGTGCTCAGAGAGAGGGACAGAGAAGGTGGTGAGAGGGGAGAGGAGTACTACTTGGAATTCTTCATTCCACCCAAAGTAAGTATTTCCATTAAACCATGAGGATACAAGAATAAAATATTTCATATAAAAACGTAACTGCTGAATAAATCAGTTTGTTAACCAGATTTTGTTTGGTTCGTCTCCTTAGTCGTCAAAGCCCCGACTGACTGTCCTTTGCTGCTCCATCATGGATGTGAGGAGCACCACCGCGCTGGAGGTTCCTGACAAGGAAAACACCTTTCTGTTGCAGGTAATCACCCCCTTCATCCAAGTCTTAAGTTTTCTCACTGATTAGTTTCTCTCCGTTTCTGAAGAAAAATATGTTAGCAACACAACACAGGGATTGATATTTACAATGTATGCTTCAGCAGCTTTTATGCATCACAGACATCTCACAGCTAATGAGAATTCCCAGTGTATTTGTATACTACCGTACCATATCAGTTAGAAACAATAGGGAATACCTTGATAATGTGAAGTATATATAAATAAAATGTACTTTACTTATTGGTGGTTAGAGGGGAGATAGATTTTCAAATAACTGTCCCCTTTCCAACCTAAAGCTTAACCTGCATTTGTTCCCTCTAAGCTGGAAGGGTCAACACAGTACGTGATTGAAACACGAGATGCTGTACAGATGAGAGCCTGGCTGAGTGACATCAGGAACGGCATCTGTCTCAGGTAATAAAGGTGGCACCAGTGCAAAATGTGTTGCACACCATACAGCTGCTTCGACGGGAGTTACTATACTATTTCTTTTGTACCCTGTGTGTGTGTGTCTTCCTATGTTTTTGTGATTGTATTTTAGTTTGATACCATCACTGGCATAACATTGTGACATTTCTGCATCATGAGCACAACATCATCATCAAGAGGACAGTTGGAGTTGAGTCTTGGTTTTAGGGTTCAGGTTAGAGACAGGTTTAGATTAGGTTTATGATTAGACTTAGGCACTTTGGAGGGATGCTTCAATCTGGAAATAGAGGCTAGGGAATACATTGTCACTGAGTGTCCTCACTAACATTTCTCTCTGCCACAGTGAACAGGAAGACACTGAAGCTGCGTCTGGGGGGCCGTTAGACATCAGTGGGACGCCTGAGATTGTAGACCGTCTATCACAAGGTGTGTGTGATATCATTTTGTAAAGAGCTACAGTGTTTTTACATCAAACTTGGACTTAAACCTTCTGAAACTGGCAGGAGATGTTTGTGTGTGCTCCACAAAGTGAGGTCTGTTTAGAATAAAAGCAGATCTGTGACTGTGTGGCTGGTGACTTTGCAAAATCCACTTTCACGTTCAGTCAGGTCTAGAGCAATAGTTGATCTGTACATCAAACTCGATGGTATAAGTAATTGTTACTTTCTGTTCATTATTGATTTTTTTTAAGTGTTTTAAAAAACCTTTTGCTCTGTTATTTATATATAAGTCTGTGTATCTGAACCCTGATTTGGATGCCTTCAAATTAATGCAAATTTTACTGGCCATACACCTGTAACATAAACAGACTTGGGAAAATGTACTTAATAGCTTCTCTGGTTTCTGTATTACCTCACTCCTCTATCAGTGTGTTATGGAGGTATTGGAGGATCCTCACCCCTGATGGATCCCCTCCCTCCAGAGTTGCCACCTCGAGCCCCTCTTGATGAACCAGACGGCCGGATTCTTGGGGGAGGCGGTGCTAGTCTGGGCACACCTTTTGCTGAGACGCCAGATGCCACAGGTGCGTGTATATCATCCTCAGAGACTTTTAATTAAAACGGTAAAAAAACTTAAATGAGGTTTAATTTCTGGGACATGTAGAACATGTAAAACATTACTGCATTGTATGTTTCACCTACATAGGGTCCTTTCTGTTCTCTGAGACACCCTCTGCCGAGGCGGTAGAGCACCCTCTCAGTGAGTGTCAGTGGTTTCACGGCACCTTGTCACGCCTGAAAGCTGCTCAGCTGGTGTTGGCTGGAGGTGCAGCGAGCCACGGTGTCTTTCTGGTTCGTCAAAGTGAGACACGACGTGGAGAATATGTCCTCACTTTTAACTTCCAGGGCAAGGCCAAGGTGAGTCCAGGAGTACTTACAAGGGTAACATTTGTCTCAAATCTGGACAAATCTAGAAAAATAGGACCTGACTCTGTCTCTTCCCCGCAGCACCTCCGTCTATCCCTGAATGAAGATGGCCAGTGTCGAGTGCAGCACCTTTGGTTCCAGTCCATCTTTGACATGTTGGAGCACTTCCGGGTGCACCCGATCCCCCTGGAGTCTGGCGGTGCCTCAGATGTCACGCTCATCAGCTTTGTGGGTGCCACTGCTGTTCGCCAGCCAGGTATGAGTGACTCCAACCCCTCAGATCAATAAGAAGCATAAAAGCTCCTAGAGCAGCGATAGCCATACAGGAAACAAATGTAGCACTCAGTGCTGGTAAAAGGCCCTTTATGGTGATATTAAATGTTGGTCCTGTATTTTATTCATATTCCTAAATCTGTTTCTTTTGGTGGACAGTAATGTCCACCTGGTTGGATGTTTCTTTAACACTTTCAATGTGGATAAAATCATAATAACAAAACCATTATCACCACTTAAATGTAAAGAAAAAAAAAGCCAGAATATTATAGCATAAAACCCCGGTAATGAGTCAGGATTAAGTTGTTTAGGCGATTCCTCTCAGATCAGTCTACGTATAAAAGTGTTTTTATGTTGAGCAAAAGAAGAAAACATTTATTTATTAACATGGTCATAATTCGATTAGGACTTTCTCCTTTGTATTTTTTTTTTCAACTGTAACTCATCGCAGTGATAAATACCTAGTGAAACACACCATTTGAGTAGTCTTATATCTAGTCTTTATATATTGATGCACTGTCTGGACCTTGCCAGTTCATAGTTGATGCTGATGTAGGCATTGATACCTCTCTGTATAAAGTTTATAGAGGACTCTTGGGCAGAAAAGCATATCCTCCTAGAAGTTTTGTGCTTACAAACTAGAAAAAGGAAAACCTGTTGTAACATTAATGTAATAGACTCTCGGACCTTCAGTTGAAGTGACAGCAAAGGATGAAGTTGCCAAGATTGCATAATTCATGTCTGAAAAGGGCTTTGTAGTGTACACAGCTTAGTCAGTTCCCAAAAAGTATTGTTGTATTCTTCAAGTTAGAGCAGAACATCTCAGCCAGGTGTTCTGCTGCGTGTTCTAACCTGAGTAGCAAAAGGCCGGACAGTTATCATGAAGCCATGAACCCAGTCTGCTGAACCACATGTGTTTGTGTGGTTCAACACGGAATAAATGCATCAGTTGTCTAGTGTGCATATACACTGCTCATCCAAAAAAAAAAAAAAAGTCACAACCTGGATTCAGCTGAGCAAATATGTAAAAGTCTCCTATTGGATAATTACTGCATGAATGATTATGTCTCAGCTGGCAACAAGTTATTTAACTGATGCAGTTAGTAGCTTCTCATTTCTTAAACATCCATATTTGAAGACACACCCTGTGGTCGTGGAAAAGATGTTAATCTGTTTCAGGAAGGTCAAATTATTGGCATCAAGCAAAGAAACCATCTAAGGACATTGATGAAACTACCAAAACTAGGTTAAGAACTGTCCAATGGAAGAAGGTCATGTGGTCTGATATGTCCAGGTTTACCCTGTTCCAGAGGGATGGGAGCATCAGGGTAAGAAGAGCGACAGGTGAAGTGATGTACCCATCATGCCTAGTGCCTACCGTACAAGCCTGTGGGGGCAGTGCCATGATCTGGGGTTGCTGCACTTGGTCAGGTCTAGGTTCAGCAACATTATGTGTCCAAAGAATGAGGCCAACTGACTACCTAAATATACTGAATGACCAGGTTATTCCATCAATGTATTTTTTCTTCCTTAATGACACGGACATATTCCAGGATGACAATGTCAGGATACATCAGACTCAAATTGTGAAAGAGTGGTTCAGGGAGCATGACACATTATTTTCACACATGGATTGGCCACTGCAGAGTCCAGACCTTAACCCCACTGAGAATCTTTGGGATGTGCTGGAGAAGAGTTTGCACAGTAGTCCAACTCTCCCATCATCAATACAAATATTGGCAAAAAATTGATGCAACTCTGGACAAGAATAAATGTTGTGACACTGCAGAAGTTTATTTAAACGATGCCACAGCGAATGTGTGCAGTAGTCAAAGCTAAAGAGTGTGTGTGACTTTTTTTTTTTTTTTTATGGACAGGCAGTGTATGTTGACCATCTTTTCTTCTGAGCTGTTCTGTGTCTTAGTTCATTTCTGAGAGTACAGACTTTGCTCAGTGTTATTTCTTAAACAAAAATGCCTTTATACGACACAAGAATGCCAGACTTCACCATATTAAATACTTGCCAGAAAACCCACAATGAGTCACAGACATTTTGGTAACCATCTCCACTCACCTACATCATGTGGCCCAGCAGCCTTTTCCATCTGCCCACCGTGTTACTGCACCCATCGGTTCTGACCTCTGTGTTGTTGTCTTGTTGTATCCGTTGGTTCATCCTTTACAGGCCGAGACAGGGCAGGCAGTCGGCCTACAGTCTGTGACGTCATCACCACGCGCCATCCTGACTCTCCATCAACCCCCATCTCTGACTGTGTGTAAGTGAGACCGGACTCGGCTGAGAGAGAGAGAGAGGAGAGAGTGTTTGAGTAAGAGCGAGTGAGTGAACAAGTGAGGTGTAAAAAATATTTTTATGTGCAAACTGGACATATTGACACCAGTGTTTGTCATGGGAGTACACACCGTAACATTACTGCTGGTTCTTTGCATTCTGCCTTTAACACAGAAGTGGTGCTCTTCCAGATATTATGCACCGTTATCATTTCTCAGTAGGTTGATGAAATTCTGTATTTTTTTATGGTCCCATTTGCCGAGTCAAACCAACAAATAACTGACCGTACTAACAAGTATTGCATGTTTATCCAAATCCGGATTCATATGCACTATATATTTAACTTCTAAAGATTTACATGTTCAGTAGGAACCATCAGACTTGAAAATGACATATAAAAACGCATCACCTGCTGAGCTGAATTAAACAGAGAACCCTCCCACATGAGAGGGAGCTCTTTTTATTTCATTTCACACTTTGCGAAACTCTGAAATCTGGATAACTGATGATTAGTGCACGTCTCTGCTTTAGCTAAGATTAATTGTGACAACATCAGAGGAAAATGCTCTGTTTTTGTATGTCAGCCGAACCGTATGTCTGTCTGTGTCTGTGTGTGTGTGTGTGTGTGTGTATGTGTGTGTGTGTGTGTGTGTGTGTCTTTGAATTGGACTGCCTCCATGACTCCCATGGACTCCATGACTACAGACTTCTTCCACCTATACTTCTGCTTACTGTCATTTTCTCTTTCTCTCCCCTCTTTCCTCCAACTATGCTGTCACTTCACTTCTTACACTTTTGTTCTTATCCCCTTCCTTTATTTATACTTTTCTCTCATTTTCCCCACTTTTCCTTATTTTTTTTTCCTCTCATCTGTTTCTTCTCCACACAGACTTGACCAGCAGACCCCGTAGTCCTCCTAACCCTCCTCCCCTGCCACCTGGCCGGCCGCCACCCCCGACTCCGCCCCAGGAGCGAGGAAACGAGACAGAGCTGGGAGGAGGAAGCATGACTGTGATGCCGATGGCAGCGACAGGAGGAGGAAGTGGAGGCAGTGGAGGTGGTAGTGGAGGAGGAGTGGAAGATTGGGAGGAGAGGGACAGGGACACTCCTCTCCGCCAACTAGAAGCTGTGGAGGGAGAAGAGAGGGATGGAGCGAGGGCGCCTAGAGCCATCGATAACCAGTACTCCTTCTTCTAATGAAGGGAATTCCAGGAGGGGGAGGAGGAGCGTATGTGTGCGTCTTTGCGTGTCTCCCAACAGTGTGTGAAAGCGAAAGTAAGCTTGGGTGAGGCGGCGTACATCATAGCCATTCATAACCAGTATTTTTATTTTGTTAGCAAGGAGGAGGTATAAAAGTACTAACACTACGCGAGAGAGAGAGAGAACGGAGCAGATGGAGAGATGGGTGAGAGCAGCTTTACAACACTAAATAGCGGTACATTTCTTTTCTTTTTTTTTTTTTTGTCATATAAGCTTTGTCTTTTGCCGGTACGCCTCACAGCAGGCTCGTTCTTGTTTGTGCAAGTGAGCAGTAGTGAGAGCTTGAGCCCTGTGAAGCCAGCAGTCCCAATACCTCACAGTGGTCCTGCCAAGACAGCACATGCTAGCCAGAGGCCAAACATACTCTACATACATTTCTACTGTGGCATGTAGACCCAAAACATTACACTCTCATTGGTACAGGGACAACGTCACAGCAGTCTCTATTTAAAAGCACTGTACTGGATTTATGTAGCAAAGAAACGTCAAATTAACATATTAGCTTCGGTACATGATTACATTCATGTCTCAGTGAATGAAATAGATGTGAAATGTGAATTTAAAATAAACTATAAACACAATATGTGATTGAATGTATACTAGTACTAACACTAATGACATGATGATGATGATACTGTACTGTACTTCTGCTTTGGTGCCACATGTAAGTGTAAACACCAGGTTGAAGATTAAAATAAACAGGAAAATACATAAAGAAATGAAATCATATATAATATACACACACATACACATATATAGATAGATAGATATTTTCTTGTAAAGGAGGCTGACTGTAACCCCCATTTAACACTGAGCCGCTTCTTGTGTCTTTTGGTCAATAAGAGCCTTGAAGCAGCACAGACCTCTACACAAGCTCTCAAGGATCTGTTTCTTCCTTACAGCTGCTGAAATGACATTAAAATGACACTAACAACAGCTGTTACTTTGTAGAAGGACAGGAAAAAAGCAGCTCCAGCAATGAAAAGAAATTGTAACATGCTGTAGTCAGTTCAAATGCTAAATAATCTGCGTGAGTGCCAGTCAACTGCAAAAATGCCCCCAGTAAAGTGTCCCCAGTATGACACTTTAGCAAACAGCTTCAGATGCATTGCCTCCTGGATTGGAGGACTGACTATGACTTGCATGCACCTTGTGGTTGCATCATATTTTTGATTTGGCTAAAAGAAATACATATATAGTATGTGTAATGCAAACAGCACTCTTGTATGTAATTGGGTGTAGAATTGGTTTGACAGAAATCCCAGTGGGTAACTAATAGACTACAAGCTTCAGGTGGAGAATACAGGATATATGGGATAAAGATGGGTCCAATGTGGCCAGTGGCGTAGCAACGGATTGTAGTAATGTTTTGGTTCAGCTTTATGCATGTTGTGTAGGTTGGTACTGTCACTGAACTACAGATAAGAAAAACTTAAAAATAGAAAACCATCATGTTGATTTAGTTTATTTACTTATGTATTCAGTGGATGAGTTGGTAATGGTTAATAAACAACTGACAACTGGCATTTATAGATCAGTTATAAGCCATTAATAGCAATGGTCGCAACGCAGCAACTTTCAGGTGGTAATGCATCTATAAATGTTCCTTATTGAATGCTAATGAATCTCTCACTTCTAATAAGTCATATAAAACATTAGTTTTTATTTAATGATCTACCAAAAGTCACAACGTCAGGGCCCCTTTATAAAGGATGATAAACACCAGCATATGTGCTTTTTTCACAGTCTTGTTACTCAGAAGTTGTTTTGTTGGTAGTTATAATTAATCTATAAAACTTTAGCAAAATTTTTATTTCTAACACACTATCTGTTCGCTGCTGGACAGAAATGCTGAAATGATTAGTTTACCAATCAATTAGTCAGTTGATGGAAAAGCTATTACAAAATAACAGTTTATTTTGGTTATGTTAATTTGCCTTTTTGTTTGGCTGGACAACACAAGCAAACTGGAGCCCTTACTGCAAATCCAGGAGATTTTCATCTATGTATTTCACACTCTTCTGGCATTTTTTATATACTAGACTATATATTGACTGACACCAAAACAATTATTCATTGCAGCCCTTCTGCACATCATTGTGCACTTTAGTGGAACAAGATTGGGGGTGATAATTGGAATGAGATTAAAAGGGATATTTTTTTGTATTGAATACATGTTGATTTAAGGCAAAGTTATTCCAAGACTTTGCCATTACATAAGGCAACAAATAAACTGATTTCTTTCTTTTTTTTTTTTTTTTTAAATGGAGTTTGGCGTGATGTTATCAAGACACAATAGAGAATGTTATGTATTGGGTCTAAGTGGCACATGAGCTACAGCGGGCGGGAAACATTTACCTCAGTCACACTCAGTATACAGTACGTCTCTCTCTCTTTTTCTCTCTCTTTTTCTCTCTGATACAAAAAAAGCTGAACTGGTAGAGATGTGTTTTCTTTCAGAGAGAAATGATTGCTCATACCAATAACAATAATATTGACGGAAATAATAATAATGACGGTCAGAATAATAGTATTAATTTTATTTGTTTTTAAGACATCTTTTTATTTTGTATGCTTACTCCATGTAACACTTGTTCCAACTTCAGTTGAAATGTCTTTGTGCCTTTTTTATTTTTGGGATAAAAGAAGGAAAAAAAAAAATTACGATTTGCTATAATGCCTCATTCTCAAGGCTAAAGTAGCCCTCATTTTATTTTCATGCTGTCTTCTCCTCCTCAACTTCATTATCCATTCATCAAGTTTGAAAAATATATACAATTACCAGAAAATGTCAATGAAAATACCTACTTTTTCTACTTGTGCCTTTCTGTGTCTGTCTTCTCGTCATCAGCCTCTGCCTGCTCTTGAGTTACGCTGTCTCCAATCATCAATCAATTTAGAGCTTAACTGTTTCTTTACAAACCACGTTACCTACCCAGCCATTTGTCATTTTTTTCTTTGCTCATGTATTTGTATGCACCTTTTCCCCACTAACCATCATGTTCTGTGTTCTGTTCTCAGTTTCAAAACTCTTTGTGCCTTTCTGTCTCTTTTCTCTCTTTGCTGGGACCGTGTGTTGAGGGCGGGCAGTGTTGTCTGTCCACCCTGTGTGGTTAGTTTCAGGTACTACATTGAATTTAATGATAATGATATAATATAAATATAGTGAAACATAATGGTCTCTTTGTGGTCATTTTTTTCTTCAGGTTTTAAATGTCATTCATTTGTAAGTACAGTAAGTATTAGTTGAACTAATTTTATTAAGTACAGGAACCTAAAGGACGATATTCAATTTTTAACCTGAATAATATAGTATGCTATATATAATATTTATATATAAAGTTTTTTTTTATTAAAAAGGAGCACTCTCTAGATCCAGCTTCTCATTTGAGAAGTTTGGCTCTTTAGTCTTGAATGTAAGTGTAAATTAAATATCTGAGCATCGAGTTCAAAGTCAGATAAACAAGCTCTTTTAATATTATTAAAGTATTAAAGTAAATTTGAGTTTGGAAACTTATAATGCAAATTTTTATATTCTATACACAACAGTTAATGAATCAATTAAAAATATAAACATACAAAAATAATAATTAATACAGTCCTGCTATAACTCACACACACACACACTACCTCTCAAAAGTTTGGGATCACTTAGCTATTGTATTGCTTTCCAAAGAAACACACATGAAATGAGTCTGAATAGGAAACATTGCAAAAGAACAGGGCAAGCTGATATTATCAGAGTTAATGAAGAAAATGATAACTGTGTTCTTCAAACTTTCCTTCATTAATAAACACCTTTTTGCAGCCAGTTTATGCTTTTAAGTTCCCTCACAGTTTCTAGTATTGAGTAGCCTTCCTTTCAAAGCACAACAATAGACTGACAGGTCTCTAATGAAAGTTCTTTCTTTCTGGCCATTTTGAACCTGTAAACAAACTGTTTGTTTACGTTTTGTTTACTCCATTAGTACAACTGTTCTCAGCTGTGCAACACAATTGCAAAAGGTTTGTCTCATAATCATTAGCCTTATAAAATCATTAACTTGAATCAACATACTAGGAGATTGATGCAGAGAACTGACAATTGCTAAATAGTAATAAAATTACTATTTTCACATAACGTTGATCAAAAGTGATAATGACATTTAAATCATGTTGTGTAGGTTTGTTCACTTATTTGTCCCTTTTACTTATCTCAGAGTTTGGAGCTTTGGAGTCTTGGAGTTTGACGATTTTGTCTCATAGACTTTTGGCAAATAAGTTAACAACATCCCGGCACAGCGTTAAAACTGAAATTGGTTCAGTCCCTTTAGTTGGAAATAAAACAAACAACAAACAACACAAGTTGTTCTCCAGCATTGAATTTGTTACTGCTTTAAGAGTCAGTCTGTAAGTTTCATGATTGACAGGAGAGCAAACCAATTACAGAAAAGGTCAACAATGATTGGCAGGACCCTGTCCAATTAGGTTTTACATCTGTTCAACAGGCGGGGTTAACAATTGGTGCGTTCGTTATAATGGCTCAGTTGAGCCCGGTGGCTGTTGACGTTCTACTGATATACGACGCTATTAAGACCTCCCGACTAACTACATTACTGGAAAGAGTCACCTTTGAAATCCTGGGAGCTCATATTGTTATGAATGAAAACATTTATCATTTATCGTAATTAGACGGCCAGAGACAGCCCGCCCGCCAGAGTTGATCCGTATCACATGCGCAGCAGTTACCGGTTTTTGACAAAGCGAACGCACCCGGTGCTGTGTTTTGTTGTTGTTTTTCAGCGCTGTACCGTGTGTGGCCTGTCAAATCGTGTGGCTTTTTCCTGGAACAGACGAAACTGGCTTAAGAGGGATGCACATGACTAAAAAGTACAACTTTCATACTAAGACTTGCTCACCTGTCAGTTTCTAATGTGATGCCAACATCATTTCTAGCGGTTCGTCTGCGTGTCTGTTGGTAAAATTCGTCGTCTGCGCAAGCTAGCCGTGTTAGCTTACTTAGCAAGCTAATTTCGCCTTTACATCTAACAATAACAACATCGGACAGCTTTTCGTATTTTTGTTTAAGAGAAACAATTAACGTCATGGTAGTTAATTATTGTTTTTTCAACCCATGCCATGTCAATATTTCGTTTGCCTGTCAGCTAGAAATGTAGCAGTGTTGCCTTTGTGATGCTTGTGTTTATTGTTCTCACTGATGATGATACCTTTACCCTAAGCTGACTGAATGTTTTAACCTTTGCAGGACCAGGAACACGATGAAACCACCATCACAAGCTCAGTCATCTCCCTTGCGCAGCTTAGTAAGTATTGACAGCTCAATGTATCCATTAGGGCTGTAAGTTGTAAATGTTATTAGCACCTGATGAATAATTTATTACATCTGGGGGTACTTTTGTTTCCCTGCATCCGACATGAGAGTGATATGTGGGGCCAGGAAAGATAATAAGTGGAACATTTAGACTGTAAACATCCTGTTGATCAGTTGTTGTCTGTACTGACAAAACGCACAACTGCGTGTGGGTTAAAGGTCTTTAAAGGTAGAGTTCGTGGATCTGATGTAAACCGGATCAGGCCGACTAGATACTGCAGCTGCTCTCAACTTTAACCCCTTGATGAAGTACTGAGACTTTTAAAGTAGAATTATGTCAGTATATATGTACTTCATTACAAATAAAATCTTACATGCAAGAATTAAGGAAAGTATTATATAGCTGCATTTTCTCATTGTATCCAAAGGAAAACTACTGTGCATAAAAGTTGCACAGTTATGTTATTTTATGTCATTGTATTTAAAATGTCAGTTGGATATTTTCCTGTTGCATTTAATTTGAGACAATACAGTGCATTAACTGGTAATGATATTAAACTGTAATGCTTTATTTTGTCTGTAAGTTGTAAGAGATTCAGGTTTCATTTGATGAGAACATTTGCCAGTGAATGTTACACTTTAATCATTAAGCATTGAAAAACCAGTTTTAAAGGATAAGCATCAAAAATCTGGTTTATAAATAACATTCTTGTTAATGTTTGTTTATTTTATATGATAAAACATTGTGTTTAATTTTATTGTTTTATTGGCTTCACAAATTTACTATTGTCAGTGAAATGAGCTATGTCCTGCACTTCTGTCAGGAAATCTTTTAGTAGCCCAGATAAGTTAGAGCCTAAATCTGTATTAAATGTGCTGTTGCAGTAGAGATCTGTTTGTCACTGTTGCTCACATGTCCTCTGTGCTTGCAGGTATTTGAAGGCGTCTACAACAATGCCCGAATGCTTCATTTTCTTACAGCAGTCGTGGTACTACACTCTTGTAACTGGCTTAAATTCTAGATAAACTTGATTTTTAGACAGATCTGTAAGTGTTGAGATCGATTGACACTTTCCTCACTATTTTCCAGGGTTCCACCTGTGATGTGAGAGTAAAAAATGGCACTGTGTATGAGGGCATATTCAAGACTCTGAGCTCACAGGTAAACACCGTTTTACATTTCATTTTCTCTAGTTTTCTGACAAAATGTTACCCTCTGGCACATTTTGGTCACCAATATTGCATCGATTCTGAAGCCTGCAGCAATAATTGAACAATAAACTATGATTTCTCTGTATTTACTGTACTGTGTCTGCCCCCAGTGTGAGCTGGCTGTTGATGCTGTTCATAAACGCAACAATGGGGATGGAGGAGGAGGAGGAGGCGAGGAAGGAGGGGGAGGAAACCAGCTCTCTCTGCCCAAAATTGAGGATATCACGGACACCATGATCTTCAGTCCGGCTGAACTGGTGACCATGACGTGCCGAGATGTTGACCTTAACTTCGCCGTAAGAGGTACACACATGAAGGGACTGTTGATTTTTGTTTTCTAAGAAAGAAACCCAGTAAAGAGTCAGAACATAATTAGCTTAGTTTAGCATAGATAACATTAAACACATAGGAAACTGTTCCTTTAAAGACCTTTTGAGGCTGCTCTTGATGACGACTGAATTTAGTTCTTGCATAAGTTAAGAATGAACGATTTTGCAATCTTTAGGTTTAAATAATATTCTGAGGCAGGCCTTACCTGTCTTCAATTTATCATGCTGCCCTTTCATCTATCGGGTTATTACAGATTACAGGTGGAGTTAATTTGCTGTTTTTTGTAAGATGCAGATGATACAGCTATAAAAGAATCTCCATGTCTGGCAATGACATCACTGCAGTGCTTATGATTGAGGGATGAGATGGAGTTTGCAGACTAAAACTAAAGTTAACTGTAAAGATCCTGTTTTTATTTAAGTTAATTAGTTATGTATCTGTTCCATCTGTGGTGTGTGTTCATGTGCATATATACAGACACGTTTACTGACTCGGCCATCAGCTCTTCACGGGTGAACGGTGAGCACAGAGAGAAGGTTTTGCAGAGGTGGGACGGAGACGGAAATGGAGAAAACTTTGAGCTGGAATCAGACACAGTGAGGAACCACATACACACACCTGCATGTAAACATTAGAGACTTAGAGGGTTAGAGACTAGTGCGTGAATGATTCATTGGTTGGGCTGGAACACCATCATTCATCAGCTTGTGTTTCAAAGATATGTTTGAGGTAAAAGTGACATGATATGAAAAAAAAGGACAATATTGGTGCAAAGAGAAAGGGCACCTCTCTGTTTTTCATGTTTTGATGCTTTTTTTCTGTTAGTCAAATGGCTGGGATGCAAATGAGATGTTCAAGTTTAATGAGGAGACTTACGGCATCAAGTCCACCTATGACTCCAGCCTCTCCATGTACACGTGAGTCTGTCGCCCAGTCAGTCTAAGTTTTACAGTTAATGCATTTAGGCAGTGACCTCATCCACAGTAACTCAGTGTTTTAGTGACGATTAGATGACTCCAGGTTTTCTCATCCTGGGTCACTAACCATCTGGACCAGCACAGGATGGCACAAAAACACAGACTAATTATGTAAAGATAAAACTGTAAGATATATCAGCATCGAACCCGGGAATTGGCAAAATGTATTCAGTTTATCTCAGTTATAAACAAACTTTATCCTGACTTTCCTGATAATCTGTTATTGTTGTGTTCATATTTGTGTCTGTCTGGTCTCCCAGGATGCCTTTGGAGAGGGGGAACTCAGATGTTTACCGTCAGCGTGAAGCACGAGCAACACGCTTAGCCGGCGAGATCGAGAGCAGCCGGCGGGTTTCTTTAGAGAATGATGAAGGCAAGAGTGAGGAGGACAAATATAGCTCTGTGGTCCGAGAGAGGGAGGGCAGGTCTAGTCCCGGATTCTCTAGCAGGTAAAAGTAATTGAATACACAGTTTTTCTATTGTACTCCTTTAGTACTCCTGTTTAGACCTGTTATCTTATCCAAATTTGTAATTTGTAAGGTCAGAAGCAAACAGAGTTCAGATCACATGCAAAGTTTGTAGAAGTACACAGGAGTAAAAGTGTTAGTACCCCACTCCAAGCACCCCAATACAAGTATCACTTCAAATTCTTTTTTCAAGCACAGTAGAAAAGTACAAGAAAAGAAAACATAGCATATCAAACTTTAAGGCTGTTAGGTTTATTTCATGTATTCAGAGAGAGTTCAGGCAGATTCAAGGAGAGTAAAAGTGGAGTAAAAGTACCTGGGAAATACTCTAGTAAAGTACAAGCACCCCAGTTTTTACTGCATCTAAGTGCAGTACTCCAGCAAATGTACTTATTTACTTACCATGGCTGGTCACTGATAGCATAAAACACTACTGAGGACTGTGCCACATCCTGACAAAGAGCAGGAGTTGATAATGTGAGCTCTGCTCATGGATTTTGTCCTCCCTGCTGTGGGATTCAGGGTATTTATCTGTGTGGGGGGTCGAACTCACAGTGTACAAATTGCAAGGGTTTGTAAGTAATTGGACACTTGGTTCTGAATGTTTCTTTGGCAGCTGTGTGTTGTTTACTTCACACTCAGAAGAGCTCTTGCATGGCTCTGATTTTATTGAAAGTTGAGATTTGCCATTTAGAGTCAGGTGAAGTTATATGTCAACATGAGGAGTAAAGTAAATTATAATGATGACAACAAATAGCAAATAGACATCACAAAGGTCTAAATATAGGGTTAATAAAACAAAATTTAGCCTCTTATCTAAATGTGTCTGTCATAGCTCAGGCATGAAACTGGTCCCCTAGCTTTTTATTGCGCAACAGGATGAATCCAGATGTACACAGAAGCATTTTGTGTGCTTAGTTACAGCAATATGCATCAAAACTCAAGATTAAAAATGTGGCTGACTGATAAGAGAACTTTCACACAAGGATAAACCCAGCACTGTCACACATTTTCTCTCAGTTATACAGAATTAAGGCTTCATGCTTTTGTAAATGCAACAGAAAGAATAGTAAAAAACATATGTACCTTTTATAAATGGTAAAATAAAAGCTGGCATATAGAGTCATAACTTGCTAAAGTGCACCATCTTTCCTTCCTGGGTTCACTTTGAAAACCCATCTGCTTTGCTTTTTGTGTGCCAGCTCTGAACTCTGTCTGATCTTGTTTTCCAGAGAGGGTAAATACATTCCTCTCCCACAAAGGGCTCGAGAGATCGGCTTATCTGCTGGTAGCATGAGGAGTGGATCTTCTGCACGATCGTCTGCACAAACGACCTCCAGACACCCCCCACCCAGCTCCTCTTACCCAAAACCAGTCTCTGATCGGAGCAGCCCTCTGTCTGTCCGAACTTCCTTCTCTCCTCATCAAACTCAGAGCAGCCCCCCGGCAGCCAGCAGCCCTCCCTGCACCAATCACGTTCTCCCACAATCCCTCTCGCATCCACAGGCGCTTGCTGACGCAGCATCTGTTAATGGAGGTATGGAGAACCACATATAGTGCAAACAGTTCTTTTATTTAAAGAGGAAGTGGAGTCCATCAGAACTTCACAAACTGATCTTGCAGGTGTAACAGGAAATGGTGTTAAAAGGGATATAAGCAGAAGAAGAGCCTAATTTGACAACAAATTGTGAAAGGTTTTCTGCATTAATTTCTCATAAAATGGGATCTGATCTTCATCTTAGTAAAGAGTATCAACAAATATAATGTGCCTTTTATGTGCTTATTGAGAGCTACCATTAAAAACCTCACAATGCGAGTGGAAAAAGTATGTGAACCCTTAAAATAATGGCCTCAAAAAGGCTAATTGGAATCTGGTGTTAGCATAAGAAAATTAGTTTAGAGGTGTAGACAAGAGCTACTTCGACTGATAAAAAACACTCAGCACAAGAAGAATACAGTTATGTGAGCCATGCCTCGCCAAAATTAGCTTTCTGAGGATTTATGATCAAGAATTGGTGATTTAGATAAAGCTAGAAAAGGTTACAAAGTGATGTCAAAGACGGGCAAACAACCTACAAATGGACACTTTGGGACTGTCGCTACTTTTGTGTTTTTTATTTTAAGCACATTTTATCTGTTAATACTCTTAAATGAAGATCAGATCACATTTTATGACAATCTATTGCAGAAAACCATGAAATTCCAAAAGGTTCACAAACTTTTTCTTGCCACTGTATTTGCCATTGCTTCTTTTTTTTCTAAAAATGTCATATTTAAAGCCTTCGTAACTAGTATATTGCTCTTTGGTGTTTGTTCTTTTCGGTGTTGGTTGACTGCTTGTTTCTCTCCTTCAGTTGCCCCGAGAACTTCCCCAAAATCCCAGAGACTTCAGGGCAACAGGAATCTGCGAACCCCCAATTCCCAGTCCTTACCTGCAGGTAAAGCCAATCACAGGTGCATTCATTTTACATGTGGCATTTCTGATAACATTTCGTCATCACCTAATTGCTGCTGATAACCAGTAACCTGCTTATCAGACCAGCTCGTACAAGCTTCTCTCCCTGTTGTGGCTTACAGACAGTCTAACAAATTCAGCTGAACCACTCAGAGCCCTCAGTAACTTCCCGTCATCTCTGTTTCTCTCTCTCTTCATCTGTATTTCCTCCCATTAGTTTCTCGTACTCCAAAACCAGACGCTCCTCCTCAGGATGTCCCTGTGCTTGGCCCTGCCTACCCAGACTCCTCCTCTTCCATTGTCACCACAGCAACCACCACCACCAAATCCTCTGGCCCCACCCCACTCTTCCCTGTTGATGGTGAGACATTTTAAATACTCACATTATCAGTCAGTACAATGACTATCTGGCTAATGTGAAGAAAGAGTTTATCATATTTAGATTGATGAGTACATCTGTGAAGGTTTAGGGGATTTTGGCTCTCTTAGCTAAAAACAAAAACGAAAAACAAATGAACAACTTTTATATGAAATATATCAAAACTCCTTCTAACTGTGTTAAGTCTTCTCTTTGTTTGCCACAGTGAATGAAATCCTCAATACAGCAACTAAAGAGCGAACAGAAAGTATTTCCAGTCCACAGGAAGGCAAGAGCAGCAGAGGTAAAAGACTTCCGTCCTCCAGGAGATTTTCCACTTGTACCTTTTATACTTATAGGGACAAAATACTAGCTTTATTAGCTATATTACAGAAATAAGTCTTTTAAACACCTCTGTAATGTATCTGATGACAGCGTCTAACCTCTGCCTCTCCTTCTCCTTCCCAGCTCCGTCAATCCAGCAGAGATCTCAGTTAGAGGAACTCCGCAAGTTTGGCAAAGAGTTCAGAGTAAGACGGTTGTTTTTGAGAGGGTCTCACTGTGGTTCTAAAAAGTCTTGCCCACCTATTGCTTTTACAGTTTCTCCTTCCTCAGCTAGTTAGTAGCTTCTTTTATCTTGATATGTCCTGAATATTTCCCCATACGAGCAGATGTTTTTGAACATTTGTCCTCAAACGTGAACCAGAAATGCTCATTTACAGTAAGGTTTTATGAATAATGATGTACTGATCACTGAGAAGAAGACAAGGGATTTTGCTCTTATTCAGCTTTTCCTTGCTGAATCTGAGGTTACAAACACAGTATAGACATAAGTTGTTATAAAAGATCACAGATTAATTTAATTAAAGATAGAAGTATAAAATAAAAATTCTTTGGTACTGTAGTTTCTCACTGGTCATTTAATCTGTCTTTCAGCTGCAGCCCAGCTCCTCTCCTTCAGTGAGCCCAGCCTCTGCAGATCCTCCTCATCACAGCTCTGCACCACCTGCAGACTCGTCATCCTCTCCCAGCCCACCTAAACCTGCCACCTCCTCTGCAGATCTACAGCAAACTCCAGAGGCCACCACGTCCCCTGCTGCCCTGACTCCTCCCATTCCAGGTGGCCCCCAATCCTCAGGGCCCGAGATGGAGCGGCCTGGATCACCACAGTCAACCTTGACCCCCAGCAGCGGTGAGGAGTCTTGTCCAGAGAACAGTGATCGAGCAGAGGCTGTGACTGCAGCTGCAGTGTAAGTAACTACTGTTACTGGTATGACCACTACTACAAAACATCTGCATAGACATGCAACTTTCAAAACTTGGGTCAAAAATTGCTTCCCTGCTATTAAAAACCCAACTGCCATGATTTTAGGTGTTACAGTTAGTACTATCTATAGTATGGAGTGGCATAAATGCTGAGTGCCAAAATAAAACTAGATTAAAACACCACGTGTATATGAATGATGACCTCAGGGGCTTTCAGTAACCGTCAGTTCTTGCACAGACATGATACATACAGTACAGTATACTGCGTACATCAGCACAACTTACTTGGTAACAGTGACAGTGTTATCTCTGAAACTGCTTCAAATCATAGAAGAAACCACAGATGACCTTTAAATCTTGCCTCAATCATCAAGTGTACACATGTTGTCTGTACATGGTTACAACCTCAGTTTATTCAGCACCACTTTTCATGGTTAAGTTTTAGTAAAGAAGTTAAACAGTGAACAGGGACAAAGAACAGGGAAGAGAAGGCAAATGTACCACTGTGTCTGCTTGTAAATTACAGACGCCTTGAATGTTCCTCTGTGGCTTCAGGTTACAGGCTGTTAAAGCAGCTTTTAGAACATGATATTGCTAATGTCGTACATGACTGGAAGTTATTTAAATGGAAAAGTTAAATCCATGAGCTTTGTGGTTAAAATATTCTCAGAGAGAACTGTCTAC
This sequence comes from Anabas testudineus, assembly GCF_900324465.2. NCBI lineage: Eukaryota > Metazoa > Chordata > Actinopteri > Anabantiformes > Anabantidae > Anabas > Anabas testudineus. The sequence goes on along the minus strand of NC_046617.1, from coordinate 4,906,274 downwards.
AGATGTTGTTTTCATGATCTTTCTTGTTTATTTCCGTATTTCAGGCAGGTGAAAAATTCAACCCTGAATCCAAATGCAAAAGAATTTCTGCCCATAAAAGGAAACGCAGTCTTGGTTAGTTGAAACAAGTTGAAACACACACACACACACACACACACACACACACACACACACACACACACACACACACACACACACCTGTTTATGTGTGTTTATTATCTTATCATATATTATAATAATATTTTGTGAATTAAGAATACTCATTTCACATTAAATGTAGAGGTCAGTCATGTGTAAGGTTGAAGTTTAAGCCTCTTTTAACCAAAATATGAAATATGATGGATATAACACACTTTGTACTGCTTATTAAATAATCGTTTTCTAAAAAATGAACAATGTATCAGTCACGGGGACAAGTTTAAATGTGTCTTTACCTCTTTATCTGTGTTTTGACAGAAGCCTGCGTCCACCCCTACCCCTCCCCGACCAACTCCTCCCACCCCCTCCATGGTCCTGCCTTCTCCGGGGCAGCCAGGAGGCCCAGCCATCTTCAGCAGCCCACCTGGACACTACCTGTCCTACGTTTCCCCCATCCCCATCCAGGGACACTCAATCCAGGTTTGAAATGCAGAACTCTAGTTAAATCCTTTTGCTGTCAGTCACGAAGAATATTACCCAGACTGATAAAAACTGATGTCACTGCTTTGATGTCTGCTCGTCTCCTCAGGCTCCACAAATGTATCAGTACACAATGTCGACTGTTAACCAGGGCAAATACCCCAGAGCTAAAGGTATAAACTGCACTACACACTACACTCTATTAGCCATTGATGAAGAAAGAAAATCATGAAAATAAGTTCTATTAAAGTTACAGCTCACTGCTAACCATAGCAACAAACATACATCCTGTTTACATGCTTCAAATCATTATGGCTATTGTAGTTCAAAAAGTCTGAACATAAATACTTGAACACACTATTAGTAAAATTCATAGTCAGTTCATTACTGTCCCAGGTGAAACAGGAAACTCTTGCTCTGCTGTTTCAGGCCCAGTGGTGGGACCCCGTCTAGAGCATCACACCTCTCCAGCCTCTCCCATGATCTCAGCTGCAGCCTCAGCGGCAGGGCCCCCTCTGGTGGCTTCGCCTTACCCGCAGTCGTACCTGCAGTACGGTCAGGTGATCCAGGCCATGCCCCCGCACTACCATGGCCAGGTACAGCAGCTCACTGATGTTCAGATGGGCTTCCTGGGCTTCCTTGATATGTTGTTAATATGTTCTTAATCTGTAATTCAACACACAATAAGCACCTGTACTGAAATATATTATAAAATATATATAATAATATATCACTTGGTAGCTGATCGTCGTCCTGGTGCTGTCAACTTTGAAGATGCTATTTCTTTCAAAGGATCTCAACCTGTTTAACTGAGTATGCTAATTCTGGCTTCCAAACATGTTATGCTCTGAGAGTACCTACTGTGAATGTTCATATATCTTATGTCCCCTCATGGGGTCATAGGGGGAACAGAGGTGTCTTATCTGATATTGTGACTTATCTGATGTGTATAATAATGCGAAACACAGGAAGAGAGCTGGGTAAACACACGGAAACAATGTGGTTACATGGTGCAGAGAACCTTAAACCATTCTTAGGGCAAATTTGAATGTGATTATCTCTCATGAACATCCAGTGAATCAACTAAACATGAACTGTAGTAGAGCTACAGATAATCTACAGTAACATTTAAAACATTTAACTTATTTTAATTATCTCTGTATTTTATTTGGTTTTGATATTCTAGCCGGTTTACTCGGTGCTCCAGGGCGGTGCGAGAATGTTGACTTCTGGAGCCCCCCCCCCAACCAATGGCCCCTCCCGGCCCTCAGTACCCCGGCCAGGCTGAGGGCCCACCGGGTCCACAACAGGCCATGTATGGTAAGTAGAAATGATTCAATCCAGCCTGAACTGACTGATGTTTGTAATTGTAATGAATGCTAGTTGATGGCAGGTTTGTGTTGGTTAGGGTTAGGGTTAGACAAAATCAAAAAATTTTAAAAACAAATTTTAAGAATGCTATGGTTTGTTGTTTTCTGCTCTCGTAATAAGTCCTTACTGTGATACATAATGTTTTTGTGGTGTCTGGGGAGTTTGACTTCTGACCTTTTACGAGCAAATAAACTTTCCTGTGCATGCACCTTTCAGCTAAAATGCAGCTGTGCAGATACATATGCACATATTTTGACATGGCATTCAACAATGAGCTCACTGTTCAATGAAGTTAAATGTCAGCCTGAAATAATCAGATCTATGGAGAGTGAGGATGATTCCCACCGTACTGTACTTGTACAGTATGTTTCTATTTAATAGACAATTACTGGAATAAGGTTCTTTAAAAAGTATTTAACATTATTTGTCTTTTTTCTTACTCAGCCCCTCAGTCATTCTCTCACCACTCGGGTTCAATCCATCATCCTCAGCCCTCCAGCACTCCCACTGGGAATCAGCCCCCACCCCAGCACACCGCACCCAGCCCTGGACATACTCAGGTGGGTGCTGCTGCTGGCGTACTTCTCTTCTCGGATTTCTGTGGCTGCCTTCCAGTACTTTAATTCATCAACCTTTACTTTAAAAGGTTTTAACACAATTATCAGTTTACAATTAGCCAACTCACAAACACTCTCTTCAAGGAGTAAATACATTTTTTTAAAGTACTGAAATGAATAAAAACCAATGTACCTATACAACAAATTGAATATAAACTGATCTGGGTTTATTTAACATATATAGTTTGATGGTAGACGAGATGTTTTAACACAAGAAAACAGCCTTCTTTGCGTTACTAACATCTCAGATCCTTCTATGTAATGTTTTGGTCTGTATCTCTAAGTGTTTTCACTTGTTCTCCCTCTCAGCCAAATCAGGGTGGTCCTCAGCCTCAGTCTATGTTCCACACTGGAGGCCTGTCAGCTCACACCCCTCCTAACCTGTCAGCAGGCCACAGCTCCCCACAGACCGCCTACACCATGCAGGGATACGGCCTCCACACCCACCAGCCTTTGCCACATGGCTTCCCTTCTATCAGCCAGCTCACACAGGTGGGCTTTGTCTACTACGTCACTATATACTAACATTACTAGAGAAAATTCTGTGCAGTGCATTTTGCTTCTCTCAGATCTACGTCTGCCTAGCTGGACTCAGAGTTTTCAATTCGAGTGGAAACTTGACTTCGTTATGTTGTTTGAACTCTGCAGGCTCATGTCACAGCAGGTCTGTCAGGACCTCACCACTCTGGGGGTCACGGCCCCCCACCTGTCATGCTGCACTACGCTCCTCCTCAGCAGGGCAGTGGCTCCAACCCCCAACATGGCCCACCACCCCAACAGGGAGCACCACAGCACTTCTACATTGGGCCTCCCCAAGGTAAAACACACTGGACAGAATCCTTGTTGAGTTTGTTGACAAAGGCTGAAATTCAAAAGAGTAAAACTGTATTAAGAGAAAACATGTGTCCTGCTCACAGGTAGTGAAATAATGGTCTCTGAACGGGTCTGGATGCCGTGTTGATAAACTTTACCTAGTCTGAAAGCACAGAACCTCAAGGTTCAATTGGTACAAACTATTTTAAGATGCTAATTTCAGTTTCTTCTTATTCATTATTATTATTATTATTATGGACTCTTACACTGCAAAATGTGTCCTGTATTTGTCCATTCTTGTAGCTGTGAACTTATTTGGGTTAGTAGGTTCATCAGGCACACCAACTACAGACCACATTAACATTTTACATGTATATCTGGTTCATGTAATCCAGGAAAACCAAAGTGTAAAAACGTATGTTCTCAGCAAATAACCTTTGTGGTTCTTTTGATCCAGTAGAATAAGTAAATTGATTCAGAACGTTGTGAAATGGTTTTAAGTATCTTCCTGTGTGTGTTGTAGCTGTTCAGGTTCAGGCTCACCCGACCCAGCAACTGTCCTTTCATCCTTCTGCAAACTGAAACCGCTGGAGTGCAGCGGATTCAAGAACAAGGACGGCAGCGTTGTTGTGTGATGAGGTCTCGAACATTCCCACCTCCTGACATGAAATTAACACGTCCTCATTTTTACCCACATCTTTTTAGAAAAGCAGTAACAAGACGGAAACATCAGGACACGTTTCGGTCTTATTTAATAAGGGAGCAAGTCTTCAGGAGTAGATTTTGTAAGTACAGGCTGTTTTCACACACGGACATGACGCTGGACTAAAGACAAACTGGTGGAAACATTGGACTGATCACAGTAGAAACTTTTTTTTTTCTTCCTGTCCCACCGCTGTCCTTTTACAGACGAAACCAGTTCATTAATAATAAAACAAGTGAAAAAAATAATTCACTTCAGTCTCGAGTAATGTTTGTAATCTGCTCACTATCTCTGTGACTCACACACAGCAGCAAATGTAGCTTCGACAAGAATATCATTAGGTGAAAAAGTAGTCTCATCTCCCACTCTTAGTTAAATACTGTTTTATAGTAAAACATACGTTTTGTATGCAGAATGTATTACACATTGGAGACGCCATGGAGACGCCACACACACAGTCACTGTTGTCTCATGTGCTGATCTGAGGAGAGGATGTGACAAAACTGCAGTTTTCTGAAGACTTGATGCGCGTCACACACTGCAGTGTGCAATGTCTTATGTTAAGCAAAGTCACATGGCTGTGAAAACACTTCAGAGTAGAGGAAACTGAAATAGATGTAGGAAGAAATGAGTTGTTTCTAAGTAAAATGAAATAGTAGAAGTGCTTGTTTAATTTTTAATTGTAGTTAATTAAAAGAAACAATTCTAATTCACACAATTTGATTACAGATTCAGAGACATCATAATAACAACAGCAACACATAAATACACTGAAAGAAAATTAATATGTGAATTTAGACATTCTCAGGAGTTGTCAGTAAAATTGGACTAAAGCTCAAACATGTTGGCCCCATTCAACCATTTGTAATGTTAGATGAGCCACTGTGGAGGGGTTAACCAGTACGAAATGAGCAGATCTGTTTCTGTTGTAAATGTTAAAAAGTACTTAAAAAAAAAAACTACAGGGATGGAACTTACTAAATCTGTAAGAAACTGACACTGAACCTCAATAAGTAAACCTCCATTTGTCCAGTAGAGATGTTTTCTGCGTTGACTTCAGTTCAGTTCAGTAGTTGTGCTGGCACAGTACACTGGTCAGACAGGAATACCTCAAGAACTATTGGATTGTCATGAAGTTACGTTTAGACATCCATGGTTCCCAGAAGATGAACTTGGTAATAACTGATCATTAATTTTCTGACTGCACCAATCTGAAGTCCAGCCTTACAGAGCTAATACCACCATGGCTGAAGATCAGTCTGGTTTGAGAACAACACTCGCATCTAGCTAAAAGTATATGTGTCTTACAATAAATCTTCCTTTGACAACGGTGGTGACGTTCAGTCTTTGATTAAGCTTAAGTTTTGGAGAAGTATTGAGTCATCTGTACAATCACTTTAGAGACTGTAATTACTGTTGTGGGGGGAAATTAAGCACTTTTGGGTTGTAAATCTACACAATCTGGCTCCTGATTTCAAAGGGCCTGATAAAACTGAAACCTCTCGCTGACAGAATTCACCCCCCCACAGATTTTCACTTCTCTGTATAGAGTCATTTTTCATTATCGGTTTCTTTTCTCAGCTGGTCAGCTCCTTAAATAAACACCATCAGTGTTCAAACATCATTACAGGTGGAGGAAGAAAAGCTCAAAGTGGTCCAGGTGTCAGACGTCATTCCGTTAAGTTGATTGGTGTCCCATCACGCGCTGGGGTGGCCGTAACTAATCTGGAAATAAAAAGAGGAAAAACTGAGCTGACTGGTGTTGAATAAGAAAAGCGGCAACATTAGTGATTTACTGTAATTTACGGGCAGTTCGTTGACGTAGTTCCCCTTGTCATCATCGGTGTCGTCTTCATCGGTGTCTTCATCACTGCTGTCCTCATCGGTGTTGCTATGAGCTAGCAGTTCTGTTTTTTGTACAAAATGTGAAACATTTATTATAACTGGCTAAAATCCAGAAATTCAACAAAGATGTGGAATGAACTCAACGAATGAATCTCGAAAAGGTGTTTGTAAAAACCTTTCCTCAATTTCAAATCAACAACTTATAATTATAGTTAGTTATCTCACATGTTCAAACAGCACATAGAGCATCGTGGGCATTTATGTTTTGATATTTGCCCACTTTTAGAGTAGAGCTTTTCGATGGAGTTACTTTTAGTAAGATAACTTTGGCATCTTTAAAGAGAACAGCTCTAGCTGCAAGCCACTCGCTAAACCAAACTAAAGCTGTGCTGCAAAACCAAAACTCAGAGAGATAAAAGAGGCTAAAAAGCTCTGCAGGACCGAAGAGTTGTTGACAATTCCCTCTACCACAGTTGTTTTCCACTGTCTTCCAGGTCTACTGGTATTCCTGAGCTCACTAGTGCATTTTTTTTAATAGTACCAAACAGTAGTTTTGACCACACCCAATGTTTTGGTTTTTCAGCCTAATGAAGACTTAGGTGACCAAACAGACACGCAACCGATAAGCAGTGAACTGTCCAAATGTTTACGAGCCATTAAACTAGGTAAAACTGTTGCTGCTGATAATGATGTGTGTGTGTGTGTGTGCTGTGAGTTATTCATAGAAGCCTAGATGAGATGAACAGCTGCCTGCTGCAGGAAACAGGCTGAACCAGACAGGAACTGGGCTGCAAAACCAAAACCCAGAGATGAGAGATGCTGAAAAGCTCCGTAGAGCTGCAGAGCTGCTGACAAAGTTCTCTCAACATGTGGTCAAGAGACATCGACACGGGCGTGACAGATGATAGTGACTGAATGCAGAGTTACTCTTCATCCTGTGGAAACGAGAAGGAAGAACTCCAACTCACGGTGAAAGTGCAGCGGTTCCACATTCAGATAGTCTCTGTCCTCTTCAGCATCAGCACACATCGGAACTTTCTGCTCCGGCACGTTCTCATAGTCGTGTTGATCTGTGGATGAAACACAGCGGGTCGTTTCTCACATCTCTGACTGCTGTGTCTTTCTTTGATTTCCTTTGTCTTTTTACTTTTTCTAGCCTTCAAGACTGAAGATTGTGACTTCTGCTTCACCAGTAAAATGAAAACAACAGAGTTTTGTGTCTCTTTGAGTCTAGCTGAATTTCTCCTGTGTAGCAGAGTTAGTGTAGTTTTACGGTGTATTGGTGCTTTAGCTCAACCAACTGTGTGTTTGTACCTATACTGGGCGTTGATGCTCGGCTCTGATTGGTTAAGGCACAACCCCCGTCATCAGGTATCACGATTCTGCAGGAAAAAAAGCAAAGAAGAGCAGATCAGTATCTGATTCAGTGGGGAAAACAACAAAAACATCATAGATCCACGTGAAAGAGGGAACCTACACGTATGGTTCTTCTGTGTCGTTGTCAGGTCCTGCAGAAAACAATATGTCAGCGACCAACAAACTACACACACTGGCACAGAGTCAAGCATCAAATGTTTTCAGGCTCATTTCCTTTTTTTGGAGGAATGCTGGATAGTTCAATCCATGAAAACAGGAACTGAGTTCTGTCCATGGCTTTAGAGTTTAATTTGTATCATTTCAAAGTAAACTGCGGGTCTGTGTAGCATCATCTTACATGTAACACTAAATGCAATAACCTGCATATTTAATTGTACTGAAGTATTTTTTAAAGTGACAACTTTATGCATAAATTACACTCAACATGTTCTTACCATCTAGAACTGGATTCTCATAACTTGGATTACTTTCTGTAGGATAGAAAAACACACGTTGTTATGTTTTTTTTTAAATAAAGGACAAAAACAACAACAACATCAAAAAAACACACTATCAACTAAAAATGAAAGGAAAACAAAGATCCTACCAGTTTCTGTTGGGGTGACGGATCGGTGTCTCCAGTGACTCCCAGGTTCAGCTGGTGTCCTGAATATGAAAAGCAAGAAATGAGACATTTCTAAAAAAGTCAAAGCGCAAACCTAAGTAAAGATCTAAAACAGCTGCAAAGTCTTCAGCAAAGACTAAAAACATTTAAATAACTATTAAGAATTCAGCCCTTTGACTCTCTGTGGTCGTTTTACATCTATTTGTAGTTAAACATTTTACAGAGGGCCTGTGCACATCAGGCCTGTTTGATGACAGTCAGTCATTTGATGCTGGTGAAGGTCTTAGTAGGTCAGAACCTAAGGTGTGTTTTGTGAGAAAAAGTAACTCACAGTGTGCTGGGAGAACGTGCAGACCTCGGATCAGGGGCTAGGTGGACTGCAAATAAAGAGAGAGAATCATCACTGCTAGAGAAAACATCCACATTAAAGACAGCATCGTCAGCAAAAAGTGGTCATTTGAGCACGAAATGATACGCTGAGACAACAAAGTCCATGTCTTTAAGTACATTTCATCATCAAGACCGTGCTCAAGTGAATATTGTATTGTTGCCAAGACAACAAGGTCAGCGAAACTCTGCAGAGCACATCAGGCGTTTCCGACTTACATGGATGGTTTACCAGAGGGGGACTGAGTGAAAGAGAGAAAGAAGAGACATGTTAGAAAAGTTTCATCTAACTTTATTAAGTGAGAGGCGTCATCGTTCACCTTTGTGAACCAGTAGAAGGACACACTTACTTAATGTATTCGTCTGAAGGGCTCGTTTCTCTGATGGAGACTGATGGGAGAAAAACAAACAAACAAACAAACAAACAAACATCATTTTGTATTTTAAGACATAATCTCTTGCAGCTAAAACCGAAAATCTGAGTCTGTATGAGTGTGAAAACGTTGGCCTGAGTCTGGTTAAAAATGTCCTTGATAAAACCACAGGGTGTAATATTTAGGTCAAGTTAGGACAACAGCTATTAACCACACAAGTGTGTGTCACACCAGACGTTTGTGTCACACAGATGTCAATGTTAGTGAGTCTATTTTCTCTCCACATGTCTGCGCAGCATTGAATCAAACATCATCTCACCCAGCGGCCCTTCTTTCCTGCAGTCCAGACAGACAACAGCCAAGAGCACGATGGACACGAAGACAGCGGCAGACACAACCAGGACGAACCAGGAGACATCCATGGCTCACCTGAGGAGGACAGAGCGCTGGAGCTTTTATTCAAAACAATAAATAAATACTGAATATCTAACGCGTTCAGAAATCCAGCACGGTTCCAGATGTCACACTTTTTTAGTTTTCAAGTGGAATTATGTGCATACAGGTGATTCCTGTATTGAATAGCAGCAAAAGAGCTGAATTAAATCAGAGCCTGTGCTCGCTGGCATCTCATCTAAGCTGGCAACTTGGTGTTTTTCACTTTGTGGTTTTCCTACTTTCGAAGTAAACAACTGGAAACTTTAACCAAAAAAAAAAAAAAAAAACTAAACGAAAAATAAGACAAAAAGGTAAAATGACTGTGATGAATGTCTTTACGATTTAGAAACTTGTGTCTTATTTGAAGCGAGCAGGTTGACACGTAAAACCAAAACCTGCTGTGGTCTGAGTTTCATTATCTGTTCAGCAGTTAATATCATGACAACGATGTTTCTGCTGTGCTGACATTTCTGCAACAAGCAATGATGAGTGTGTGTGTGTGTGTGTGTGTGTGTGTGTGTGTGTGTGTGTGTGTGTGCACATTAAAGATGGCTGTGCCACAGTGAAATTGTAAAGTGATTTACAGTATGTACACATTCTGACCATGACCAACTTCCTGACTGCAGAATGAGTACTTTAAGACCACAACACCACCTCAGAGTGTCCTAAATAACTAAAGGAGTGATCGCTGTGATGCTGCCACCGCTCCCCTCTCATAGAGGAGAAACTGCAGGATGCTGCTGCTGTACAGCGACTGCTCAATGCTGCATCCTGCATTTGTCTGAACAGAGTGAGACAGAGTCTGAAAGAGGATGTTACAAGCCACAAGGGAGTAATGATGACGCTGTGATACCGAATGAGACGGAGCAGTGCGCTGGGGGACCCTGACCCAATTTAACCTGTAGGAATAACCCACGATGCACAGAGGTGTGACGGTAAACATGGAAGGACTGAACGAAAGAAGAAGAACGATGAAAGAAGTTCCTGAAGAGACAAATGCAGGAGCCACAGTTTGACAGCCCGGTTCCTTGTAGGCCACTTACCACTTACAGATTTCCAGCCATCTGACAAAATAAACACAAATCCAGGTCAGAGACAACAGCTGTCCCTGTTTCAAATAATGATAATGCTCAATTCCAATGGGCATTAGGTCAGATCCAGTCTTATTGTGCTGATGCTGATGATTTCACGATTTCAAGTGCATGTACGCAGCTCTGAGGAATTCTGAATTCTGATCTAATGCATCTGATCTGCAAGAGTCTGGACGTGAATCAGATCCAGGACCACAGATGTGTGATCTTGAACAGACACAGTATATTTCAATGAGCAGAGTTTTGGAATAATCTTTGAGATTAGGTCACTTCCTGTGCTATTGCATGATTGGTAGGTCTACGGTATCGATGTCCTGCGTCAAATGGTAGGACGTTCGTTCTTATCCGTTAATGCCTGCAGTTGAGCGTTGTGCTGTATTGAAAGTAATATGTAAATGTAACTAAGTGGGACGTAGAGTAGTAAGAGAACCATCTCAAATGTTGTGGAAAAGTGAACTCGACAGGAGATCAGTACCTTAAGACGCAGATGGTTAGGGTTAGGAAACAAGGTCAAGTGGTTGGTTAGGGAAGGCAAAATGTCCGTACTCAAAAGTTAGACAGGGCTTCTCTTTTTAGTCAATGTTCGTCAAACTTATCTACTTTAATACTTTATTGATTCCATTAGTAATGTTGCTGAGGTCAGCTGTCATTCCAAGCACCTAACCACAGCCGTCGATGGGGATCAATGTCCACTGACCCAGGTTTGATCCCTGATATCACCATTGATCCGAGTCACAATCAAGCTGTGAACAGGATGGTAGAGAGCTCTGGTTTAGACTTGTAAAATCCTGTCAGTAGGGGTAAAATGGATTTTTGGTGAAAATGACCAATTTACAGACACATCTTTGAAAAATAATGTCATTTATTATGTTTTGGTCTTTGAACGCACCCATTATCTGTGATTAAGTAACAAACTGGGTGAAGCCATGTCTTGAAAACTGAAGCTGTCTGCTCTCTTTTGTCAAATAGCTGGTGGTTTTATATTTTTCTGCGGCATCAGAGGAAGAGCATGGCTGATAATAATCTTCCTCCTGATCACAGAAATGCGTCGAACAGGAAGGAAAACCATTTTACACGTGGTGCGACTGACTGGTACAGCTCATTTTCTTTCCTTGGTAAAGCTCAACTCTCCACAGAACAATCTGCAACTGACTCCAAAGCCTGGAAACGCACTTCGCAGAAAAGACCAGCACCCACTCAGAACTTGAACATGCAAGTCTCCAGATAAACACACCACAAACACAGACTTACTCTGCAGTGGAGAAGCTGCACTGTGGCGGGCAGCCATCTTGTGAGACTTGGCTCTGTCTTTAAGCTCATTTTTGAGTTTTTCCCAAACCACAAAAAAACCCCTGAGAGGTTTGATTATTATTTAGAATTGTGCATGAAAGGTCACATACGTGGAAAGGAAGTTTGACAGGAAAAGACAAAAGAACAATATCTAATAGATAAATCAGGTGAATGATTCTGTTATAATACAAGTAGCATGGAAACACCCAAGTACCTTGAAGGTAAAGGTACTTAGTTACATACTACCACTGTTTACAAGTAAAAGTCCTGCATTCAAACTCTTAATTATTATTAATGTATATGATCCAACTATCAAAATAAAAGCGCTCATTTTACACAAAACGGGTCCTGGTGAGAGTTATATTATATTAATGGACGTGAATAGTGATGAGTCAATGTTTGAAGATGTTACTGTTGTAGCTGCTCAAAGTGGAGTTAGTTTTAATTCAACAAGTTTAATAAATAAATCTACAGTTTAATGATGCATTATACCCTGAATTTCAAATAAGTAGTGGAGTCAAAATTACAAATTGTACTGAACAGTGTTAGATGAAGTGTAAATGCTGTAGGCTGCTTTTTACCACTTGGGAAAAGCTCTTTTATTTTTAGGGGATGACACAAAAATGTTTTCAGCATTTATGCTTTTTCACAGATGACAAAAAAGAGATTTGACAGGAAATGGGGGGAGAGACACAGATGGAGAACGGCGTGTGAGAAAGGCCTATGGCCAGAAAGAAAGTACAACATTGTTGTTTAATGTTCAGACCTGTAACCTAACCAGACCACCAGGGCAACTCTTCACCTACATTGTGGCCGTAACACCCTCGAACCTCAACTGATTGTCCAATACACACGAGAGAGAAGCTGCATGTGGCTTTTCAAGACTGGTAAACGAGCAAGGTGAATTATACATTGGAGAACAGTACAGCGTCCTACAAAGCAGCTAAGTGTGGGTGGGGTTCTACCCACTTGTTTTTATTCACAGTTTCATTTTGCACATAGAAAAAAAAAAATACTGAAGATATGAAAAATTCTGCACCAGCATGTTGCACGATAAAAAGATTGTCTAAAACGCTGATGATGCAGTGCAAGGCGGTCTACTTCTACTGCTACTTTCTTTTTTTATTTAACCTCCCGGTCCTCTCTTTATTTTCTGATAGGTTTTAGTCTTTAACACAACATTTAAACACAAAATTAGCTGTTTCTTATTTGTGCGGCATTGACGTCCAATTTGTGTCAGAGCAAAGGTTCCACCTGGTGAAAAACCAGCGTAGGACACGTTGCTATAGCTCACACAGTTATTCTCTGCAGGCAAACTTTTTGATTTCTGCTTTTGGGTTCTCTGTGGCCCAGTGAGTGGCCTATAATGATAACGATTGAGTCTGTATCATCACTTGCTCGTCTATATAAACGCTGCGAAACATTTCTGGGCCAAAAAGAAGATCCTTCACTAGGCCTCAATGTGAAAACTGGTGTAGTTCAGTCCGATCACTACATTCTTCTATGTGCATGCTGGAAACTAAGCTCTCCAAGATGGAGGAACCACTGTGCACCATCAAGGTAAAATGAACAACTGGAAAGAGAAAGTGATGGAAAACTCACCGACACCGGAGACAAACTATGGCTGAAGAGACAGTTGGATAGAGGTCAGAGGATTGGCCGGTCTCGAGTCCCCCAGCAGAATCTGGTCCACATGAGACGACTAATGTAACCAAACATCCGCCATGTTTGAAGACTTTGCTCAGTTTCTCCTTATTTTCACTCTGCCTCGTCAGTCTATACTTGCTGATGATCTGATCTGCGCCTTCAGCAACCTACTTAGCACTTTTCTCCCTCCCTCTATGTCACCACTGCACCCAATCACCTACTGAGTCGAGACGATGGGTTTCGCTTTGCCTCCCGCCACAGATCCTCAGGTATTCTGTCTTCTTTCTCAGTGGTTCCTCTGAGAAAATGTACAGTGGGCCGAGAGCTTAGGTTGCATTTGTCCAAAAAGATGGAGCGCTGGCCTCAAAAACAGAAACAATACAGAGGAGAGTCTTCAAAAGTCACTGGACCAATTACTAAAATCTTAAGACAAGATTGCAGCTATTCAGCATTGAGTTGGTGACAAGCTTCTGCAGAGGGTGACTCACTAACCAGGTGAGTCACTAACCAAACAACTACCGTAAAAGTTCACATCTCTCTCGTGAGGAACGGTATGTGTGGGTTGATCAAACTGCCCTCTTTCAGTCGCTCAACTGCAACCTGCAACTGGCGGTGGAAATTGGAAAAAGGGGCCTGCAGCTTACAGCAACAAAATGTCACAAAAAAAAAAAAGTTTCACACAAACACCCTGAACCAATCAGGAGATGGAACTGTGACACCTCAGTTCGTTGCCGGGTGTTAAAAAGCTGCAACACTGTGTGAATGCTGCTGCAACCGTCTTGACATCCTCCCACCTACAAACAGGAAACCACACCAAGGGAAGGAAGATGAGTCCTCCTCTCCTGTCCTCACTGGGCCTCTTTTCTCCTGTCGAGACAAGATTCAGCAAATAGGGGAGAGGAAAAAGAAGGGGAGCGCACCAGAAAACCCTCTGTCAATAATTTGTGAGGAGGCGGTGGGGGTGGGTGAGCTGGGGGCACCTGCCGAGAAAAGCCTCAAAAACATATCTGACACTCGTTGCCAAACTTGAGTTTTTTTTATTTTATTTGACTTATCTAAGGTACAAGTAAGGCCAAACGCGTGGTTGAGAACTTGTGGCTGTTACTTCTCCCATGCACCGAGGAGCTTCAAGCTTTTTCCTCGCCGTTCTTGCTCAGTACAGCATTTCAGATCGTTTGGGAAACAGTTAGGGCATATTTTGTCCTAATGTTTACCGTGGTCATTTTCAGTGGTCGACAGGTGTGGATGCGGGCCACTTTACTCACTGCGGTGAGTGTGGACTCACATGCTCCCTGAAAAAGGTGTCACCTGGTTGGCAGCATGTTGTTCCAAACCCGGTATTCCAAGTTGATCAGATGTGCCCGTTTCCCACAACAGGCACCTGTGCTCAATGTGGGTGGTAGACAGTTAGCTGAGCACTTCTTCAACATCTACTCAACTTATGGAAAACGTTCTGTATCATCTCGTTACCAAAAAGAGGTCATCCTAGTACTCCTAATGATCTTAGACCTGTGATGTCACATGTGATTAAGACATTTCAGGGAGAGTCCCCGGTGTTGGAGTTACTAGACCCTTACAGATCAGGCACACATCAGAGTGGAGGAGGAGATTATTTTTCTAATGCACAGAACATACTCCTACCTGGAAAGCCAGGGCAGCATTGTGAGAGTCGTGTTCTTTGAATGGTATCAACACCACCTGCTTGCTGCAAGCAGCAGGAAATGCACTGTTCACACTGACACTGTGAAGTGGATCACAGACTCACTCACTGGGTGGCCACAGTTAAGATGGCTGTGTATCTGAGGCGGTGATGAGCAGAAGCAGTGCACCTCGGAAGTCGACTGTTTACCCCTTCAAGTTCTCAATCATTAAATGCTACAATAATAATGTGGAGTGTTTTTGAAGCAGCAAAAACTACTTCATCAGTAACACCAAAGACATGGTGGACTTAAAGGAACACTTTTTAATTCAGCTTAGCATCAAGTCAGTTAAACTTCTGAGATATTGATCTGTAGCAGAGGGGGTTGTTAATCAGTTTCAGCTGCTTTGGTGTTAATGAATTAACAACAGGTGACCTAGAGGAGCAACAATGAGAGACCACTAGAACAGGAATAGTTTTACAGGAGGAGCCACTGACATTTTTTCCCTCCTCATTTTTTTCTGACAGTTTTTTCACTGGGCCCCTGCGCTTTTCACAGATGACAGACTTGAAAGGTCTGGAGAAGCCGTGGAGAACGTCATACTGCCTGTTACATTGTTTAGCGTGACTGGTTTGGTGGCGGGTCAGTTATGGTCTGGGAAGGCATATCAATGGAGGGATGCACAGACTAGGCTAGACAACAGCACCCTGAGTGCGTATTGGGATGAAATTCTTGGACCCACTGTCAGATCCTACACTGGTGCAGTGGGTCTTGGGTTCCTCCTGGTGACAACAGTGCCCGGTCTCATGTGGTGAGAGTATGCAGGCAGGTCCTGGAGGATGACGGAATTGATACTCCACGCTCACCTGACTTAAATCCAACAGAACACTTCTGGGACATCATGTTTTCACATCAAACGATGTGGCATCCTTGCGTTCATAACACATCATCCACTCCATACCATTATAAATATCAAGCATTATTTCCCCCCCCCATTTATATCTGATTTCTTTTCACAGTATTCCTGTAATTCTTTTTAGCAGTACATTATGGAATATCTTGAACAACAAATCTGGTCAATTAACACAGATGCTCCCTAGAGAGAACAGAGCAGAGCATCCTTCCTCAGGATGCTTTGTTTCTTTGACCTGTGCAACAAGATGTTCTATCAGTCTGAAGAAGAAAGTGCTCTGTTGTTTGCATTGTTTGCAGGGGAGGGGGCATCAAGGCTGGTGAGGCCAAGAGAACAAGCTGATCAAGACAGGACAAGATCTGTAGCTAGTCTAGAACAGACCGTCAGTCTGGTAGTAGCAGAGAGGAGGATGGTGGACCAGATCAGTGCCATACTGGACAACCCCTTTCACCTACACTACAATAAACTGTGGCTGATAAGACGTTCACAACCACAGAGTGATTCCACTGAAAAGCATGATGCCCCACTTCATGCGGTCTTTTGTTCCCATTGCCATTTGACTGGACATCACCTGTGCACCATCCGAACAATACTATTGTACAATACTACAATATTCATTTACATCATTTTCACATATCAAACACCCCAACACCTTGCATTGTAATGTATATATTGAATACATTTCAATGTCAACTCTGTACTATTAATATTTTTATCTGAAATTTTCTGTAATATTTCTATTTACCTGGGTCACATTATTATTCAGACAGTGCCTTTTCTTTTTGGTTCTTCTCCTTGTTTCTTACCCTGTTACTATAACAAATAGATTTCCCTCACTAAACTGCTACTACCACCAACTATTATTATATTATTGATCATTAGTACTACTATTAATTACTCACCATAAAGAAACTCCACGTTATTGTTGAAATTTACACATTTCTATGGCAGACATTTTGCTTATTCAACTACAAACACACACACACACACACACACACACACACACACACACACACACGCGCGTGAAAAGATCAGTCTCTTTAATAGCTCACAAAAAGATTTGCTAAAATAATGTCAAGTTAACAAAGGAATTTAATTATTAACATTCATTTAAAAGTTGCTTTTTTTCCTTTTTAAATAACAGTTGTTAACATATTTTCCACAACCTGTACTCTACCTGCCCTCACTGGAGACAAACTGTTAAACTACTTTCTAGACTGGGTTGGATTGGGCTCTGACCTGAAAACCAGAAACAAACCTGTGAGAAAGTGTTTGTCCTTCAGATAAAATGTCCAAAAAAAGCACAGAGCACATTTATAATGAAAGCTAAATTATTAAAACAATAGTGATGTTTGTAAAAGATGAAAAAAATGAATAAAAAAAAAAGGTATGGTGACGATAAGATCTTCCCATTTTCTGACAGCTTGGATGGCTGTCATTCAAGAAACTCGGCGAAGGTTAGTGTTATTAAAAGAAGCTTAAACATACATAAATACATGATTAGGGAAAACCAATTAATAAAGCTTGTGCCGTGTATAAAACCTTTTGGTTGTGGTTCTACTGGATCATGGATCAGAATATGAATCATGGGGTTCCTTTTTCTGAATCTTTGACTGATCCTGGATCAGGTGGTTTAGAGGCCCACGGGGGGGTTAAAAAGGGTTAAAGAGGTCAAGTCCAGCCAGGTCATTTCACACATGCTCCTGAGTGTCAAATACAAAGTAAAACCAAACCCACAGAGCAGCTTATGTTGCTTCCCCTCACAGTCTCCAGGGCTCCCTTTCAATGTCATAACTGCTCTGAAAACATTTCCAGTAAAAACGCATGTTGAGTGCAAGTCAAAAAATACAAATGCAAAAATATCTCCTGCATTCCCAGGCAAGTTATAAAAAGTAATTATCGACCAAAAATTTAAAAATAAACATCCTAAAATGCTTCTGCATGGCAGATAGTCCAAACTGTGTTCACGTCCGAAAAATTATTAAATAAAATAACTAGAGGTGTATGTAGGATTGGGCTGAACACAAGAAGAACCCCATCAGGTTTCTGTCATCAGATCAGAACACTAGACACTGGTACCCGGGTGGATCGACCGCTTTTTGGTACGACAATCGGCTCATCATCTGCAAACAGAGAGAAATGAGAGGAAGGGCTTTTATTTTGCCATTTTCCAGCTGAAAGCAAGCAGTGTTTTATTTGCTGGAATTTGTTTTTCAAGCTATAGAAGATCTTGAGGTTAAGATTTTGGGCTATAGCTGAGACACACTGCACATTTCTTTATCTTGTATGCTGTGTTAGGTCACATTTCACGACTTACTTGGACTTTTGTTCACACTACACAGATTAATCAACTGGCCAGACAACTACACAGAACTGACCAACTCATATCAGCTTTGCTGCATATTAAACATTGAGAGAAAACAGCTAGTCTCACCTGTTGGGACGTAGTTCTCAGCCCGATCGCGGTCTCTTTCGATGAACAGTGCAGTGGCGAGGAAGAAAGCCCCGCCCACCACGGACACAAAGGAGCAAAGCAGCAAAGACAGCTGCAGAGATCGAAACTGCCAGAGGAACGAGTCGTTCTTCCTCAGAGAGTCTGAAATCTAATGCAGACAGTAGGACAGAGGGTTAGGAGATTGACACCACCCACATGGAAACTGTAAATGTAAAGCTAGGGGCAGTGGCTGGTTGGCCCAGTTCAGCACAAAAACTGGAAAGAACAACAAAAACTACCAGCCAAATAACTAATTGTCATGTATACACTAGCTTTTTTAATATTTAGTGGCGTTATTGAAGTAGGAAGACATATTTAAATCTATTTTGCATTTTAGCTATTACATTATCTACTACCAATCATTACATTGTACAATTATTATTGTACAATCCAAGGACACACATTTCTTGTTTTCCGGTGACAGTACAGTACAGTTACATACCACTCCTATCAGGTATGGACTTCCTGCGTCTCCCAGTAGATGAGAGATGACGATCTGTAGCGCCTCGGCCGTGGAGCGACGAGTGGGAACAACCACATACTGAGAAACAGTCACAGTTAGTGAATGAGAACATGCTCATTATAACAAACCAAAACATTTATATACCTGAAAAGTCTGACACACACACATCTAAAATCTAATTAATTTGAAATGAAACAAGACTGAACAGCAGTCATTTTTTGTTGGTTTGATGGGTTTGTTTTGGTTTTTCAGCCTAATGGAGACTTGTTCACTGACTGTCAGTGGCCAGTGTACAAAACGATGTGTCACCATCTAAATACAACACACCTGACCTGGAGATCTTCCTGGGACATATCACATCAAACATTTTCGTAAAATGTATTGCAAATTGAACACATAAAATGATAAAACTGTTAGGCATATACACACTGTACCGGAAATAAAACAGAAAGACTTGTTTCTCACCAATAGGATATCAGCTACAATGGCCCAGTTCATGGACAGGAACGTCTCTCCAAGGAAAATAAAGACCTGAAGGGACATAAACAGATCACCTTTACAGCTCAACACTACACATGTTGCAGCTACAGAAACTAAAAATGTCATTCAGCAGGTAGTGGAGACCAAATCAGAGCTAAAAAGAAGAGGGAATATTTTTCTATCCTTCAGGTTCTCACACGCCACTCACGTATGTGGCGATGGTGCTGGCCTCAGCAAAGACAATAGCCAGGTAGAGGAAAGGTGCCGAGAGGAGCAGACCAGCAGCACAGACCAGTGGGTCAGCTCTGGGCGTCTTTGACCTCAATCGCCGACTGACCTGCACACCGCTAACCACGCCCAGCACACCTGTGACGCAGGTTATGACTCCGAATATCAGACTGTGAGAAGAGAAACAGCCGTTGTTGTGTCAGGATGCTGCTCTTTCTTTTAAAAACAAAACATGAAACGTGTTGATTCTGTGCCACTGACATCTCATGCATGTTACCTGTCTATGGAGGCGCACTGGCCCTTCGCACACGGAGTTTTCTCCCCAGTGAACACGGCTGCTCTGAAGAGGAACGTTGGTGCCCAAAGAGCCAGAGAGCCGGTGACAAAAGCCACCGCTGTGAAGCCGAAAGTAGACAACACGAAACTGCAGCTGCAAAAAAAGAAATAAATAAAAAAGATTTGAATTTCCAACTAGTTCAGAATATTTTGTTATGTTAGTTCAACCAAGTTGACGCGTCTGCATCTTAAGCCTTTTTTGGACATGGCTTTAGGCCATTTCCCATAAATGTTCAGCAATGACTCAGACATGACACGCTGGCTACAGAAGGAGCCACAATGCTGGCACAGTATTTAACACCTGGGGGCTGTTTCTCAGCAGAACTCAGAAGAAGTGTTGGTGGGTGAGAAGGTGCAGCAGCAGAGTTTTCCTATCTTCGCGGACGTAAGGTGACGAAAATGTTTTGCATTTCTCAGTATAACACAAAACAATTCAACAGCAGCACAAACTCCAACCTCAAATATCACAATCAACACCTCTGTAAAATTGTTAGAACATTATTAGCTTCATCAAGGATGTCTGATTAGTTATCAGTTCGTCTTGATTTACTGAGAGGGTATTGGTATTTGAACTGGGATATTTTGAAACTGATGTCACATGATGGTGGTTTCACTGGAGAACACGTCTCATTCAGTTTTTTTAACTAGATTACAGAGACACCCAGTCATTTCACATTGTTCAGAGGCGTTACCTCTTACGCTCTATAGACAATCTCTGTCTCAATCTCAGTCTTTGGCTACATAGCACTGTTGCCTGTTTCTCCACTAATTTGTGCTTCATCTGTCATCATGGAATTAACGGTGACAGATTAAATCATCTGCTGTTTGACATTTTAAGCAGCAAACAAGTAACGTACAGGCAGCACATAGTGCAGGGAAAAACATCCTGTAGTTAATTGATCATGTAGGGCACTGCTCTCACAGACATTAAAGAAACAGGTGACCAAATATACTTCGGCAGCCTGCTAAAGTCTTTTCTCTAAGTAGGAAACACTGTGATAACATCATCAATGTCAGACTGAACTTACTTTTTGCTCAGAGCCTGCAGATCTGTGAGCCAGCTGGTCTGGCGAAGGTGATTCTCTGGTCGAGCTTCAATGGCTCCTCTTCTAGGCTCCTTGACCACGAACAGCAACAGGAACACTGCAATCAGCCCCAACCCTGGAGTCACCTAGAAGAGAGGAAACTGTGTCAACTGAAAGCAGTAGAGGCAGAACAGAGCCTGGACTCTCTCCTGGTGTGAACCACAGGTCTAGATTATGGATCAGCATTTCTCATGAGAACTGACTATTCTAACAATCATTCATGTAATGAATGAAGGACGTAAAAAACAAAACAAACAAACAAACAAACAAGAAAAGTGTTTGTGCAGTGTAAACAAGAAAATGAACAAGTCTATGACTTACTCGTAAAGCCCAATGCCAGTCGCTTGCTGCGTTGCTGACCTGTGACCCCACAATGTATCCAAGACCACTGACAAAGACAAGAAGAGATGAAGAATTTAAGCTAACACTTGTTATGAATGAAAACAGGACACAGTCAGAGTATTTTGTTATTGCATCCAACAAAACTAAGAAAAATAATCAGAAAATGAGAAGTTCTTCCCCCACCTGCCGACGGGGATGGCGAAATAGAAGAACGTGAGCATGTTTGTCCTCGTCTCCTTTACATACAGATCAGCAATGATGGTGGGCGCGATGGTGGAGTAACTGGCCTCCCCGACTCCGACCAGACCTCGAGTCAACAGCAGGGCCCAGAAATGCTGCACGAATACAAAGGAGGAAGATAGGAGGATTTATATCTGATACTCTAATTTAAAGAGTTGTTCCAGAGGTTGCAAAGACAGATAAACATAATGTTTTCACGTCACTGTAAACAGGCTGTAAGACCAACATGTGTCTCACTTCTTTGGGAGTGTAAGAGCTGGCAAGTGTCACCAAGGACCAGAATGTGATGCCAACGCTCATAATGTATTTCCTGTTGTACCTGTCGCCCAGGTATCCAAAGAGGGGAGCCAGGAACATGTAGCTACAGATAAAAACTGGAAGAAAAGCAAATATTTTCCCGAGGGCGTCAATTCATTCACAGAAATGAACAGCACTGTGTTTTTAAAAACAGATTTACATAATAACTAACGCCTGCAATGACACGTCAAATTAGCTTCTACCTATTAAAAGCATAATCTACACGGAGCAAAACTATCCCTCAGATTTGTCGTTTGACTAATTGATTAGCTGATGAGTTTTCGTTTTCTTACCTGTTTGAAGTAAGCCAGACTTTTCATCGTTAATCCCAAAAAAACTCTCTATGTCAGGGAGAACACCTAGTGGGGGGGGGGTTAGGAGTTTAACATGAACTGCATTAGTTTTCCATCCAGTAAAATATGCACAAGAACTTTAACACGACTGCTGTGAAAATAATAAATGCATCTTAAAACAGTAATTATTTAAAGGAAATCAAATTCTACCCTTTAGTTTTTAATGTACTATGAAAAGTGCCTTCCTGTCTTCCCATCTTGCCGTAGAGATTAGCTTGTCGACTTTAAACCTACGACTGATGGAGGAGGAGAGATTGGCTGTCGTGAGACTCCACGTGTCGTATTGTACCTGCCACGGTGAAGCGGTCCATGTAGTTGAGTAGGTTGATGTAACAGAGGATGGAGACTGTTAGCAGCCCTCGGACTCTGGACACTCCGCTGGCTGACTCCTCTTCCGTCCCCTCACCCGTTGCCCTGCCATGCTCCTCCGGACCCTCCGCCTCGCTGTCATCAGAGAAAAACGGCGTCGAATCAGACGTGGGCTCCCCCAGAGACATGGCTGCCACTAAAGAGGGGGGTCGAAACAGTCAGTCCACTCATCATTTATTCATTTCAACAAATGTATCTTTATTCATCTGAAATAAGCTGGAATGGTCGTTTAAATATCTGACAAAGTGAATGATATCTATTTTCATTTCTTCAAACATTGCTAAAATGTGTTTGGTTGCTGGTACTGTAGTAAAGAATTCCTCCTGGCATAATTGGACAAGTTGGCTCTTATTCGCATGTTGTGGTGCCGCCTGCGTAACAACTGCATTTAATATCAGTAATTATGTAGCTTCAAGCTCTCTGAGCCGGGCACGTTTGCTTGTTTGCATCTAGGACTGTAAGTCCAGAAAACCTTTTGATTAATCTTAAGTACTGTTTTTTCAATCGATAATCTGAATTTTTAAATCTTCAATTTTGTCTAATATATTTGATCTCATTTGCTAAAGTCACAGACATATTTCATATCATATCCATTGCTGCTTTTACAGTTAACTAGACTTTGCCAAAACCTTATATAAATACGAGAACATTGAAATCATAAGAGCTAAATTAATATGTTATCCAAGCTGCAGTTCACATCATAAAGGAGTTGGTTGTATGTTCAGGGCACAAAAATCCCTAAAGTAAACAGCAACAGTAAAACTAACACATGGCTGTTTGTGAACACTGGGAGCAGCAACACTGGAAAAACTACTTTGACTCTGTGTTGTCAGCATCGGTCGGATCACGCGGGACTTTTTGTTTCTATTGAGTTATCAGATCACCTGATACCACTATCACCAGAGTAAACACTCATTCTCACTCAGCTGTAATATCTAAAGATACAGCATGTTTCATGTCTGCAGTGTACCACAGAATCATAATCAGCAACTTCCTGAGCTGAATGCTGCTCAAATAAAAGGACATGTCAACTCTCATTATCACACAAGGACATAAGAACAAGCGTTTCTCACTCTTTTCTGACATTTCTCAACAGTTAATGAATTAATCCAAAAAATACATGTAAAAAAAGCAAATGATCCAGATGATTTAACACACTGTCTATTGCCATTGCCACAATCATGCTTTAGAAACAGCTTAGAGAGTTTAATGATGGGATATGCGCTCATATGAAGAGGAACAGGGACAGAAAGGAGAAGCTGGAAATGACTGTGTGAAACTACTGTCCTGTGATCTCTCCAACATGTGGTTCAACGCTGGACTGAATCAGGAGGAAGAGGAGTTGCGACAAAGACCTTTTGCTGATGTGGCGAACACTTTGTGCATCATCGCGCAAAGACTTGCACGTCTCACTTTAACTAAAATGAAAATTTTTACTTTCTCTATGATAAGTTTAACTTTCTCTACACAGCCATGCTTTGATTTAGCCAATTGAAAAAGAAACAAAAAGGCAAATGCTACATGTGATAAAGCACAAATTGCAAACGACTCAGCTGTCTTGGACTTTGAGCCCTCAGTAAACACCACTCATTGATCAGAGAGCCACCCACAAATAATCAGGCCAAACTATTCCACACTGCTGTCATAAACTAATATTAAACTTATATAACTTTACAATTAGCTAACCTTAGATCACCAGCTAGCCTTCCTAATGCATCAAACACCATCTTGCTCTGTAACAAACAAGATTTCTTTGTAGTAGCTAATAAATGACAGGGAGCAATTTAAGCGGTTTTCTGATAAATGCGACACATGGTGAACAATTTAATATTTTCTTACTTTAACACGAAACTATGTACCTGTTCATACGAACATTTAAAATACGTTTTGATGACATAGAAAGTAAATAGAGAGCATCTATCAATGCGGAAGAAATGTGACGGGGAGAACATCATTCCAGACTTCATTCAAAAATGTGTCAATTTTATCTACATAGCTTTAACACACTTTATGATTAGCCTTCGTCTCCTCGGGTTGGACACACGACATTTGAAATGATATTCAGATACATTTGGACTGTAGGTTTAGAAATAATTGTCCAAAAGCATTACACGTCAACGCCATAGAGTTTACATACACTATAGTGTGAATTAAATGGCGGTCACGGAAGAAACACATCTCCAGACTCCATTTATGATTCTGTCATTTGCTCGTCTCTCGTTTTACAAAATACACGTGAGCGTTGCTTTAAACGCTTCTGCTTGGTCAAACTTAGCGTTAGATGGTTTACTTTCTCTGAAGGGAAATTAAACTTTCCCAAAGTATATTCTGTGCTCTTTCTCTATGACGGTTTGGTGTAAACAGCCTTTGCATAATAATAGGAAATACAGTATGTTGAAGTAAGGAAAGCAAAGTAACATGGTGAAAAACATTACACCGACATTCACGGGGTCGCTTGCACACCCACACATTACTACAGGTTAAATATCTAAAATGGTCCATTAATTCAGAGAGGAACAGTTGAGGTTACTATTGTCCTGTAGCTTCACAGTAGATTATTGTGACCTGACATTTGCAGTCTTTTGACAACAGTTCGCCGAGATATTTCATTTAGCTAAGCAGCACTTCATCAAATCTTTTACACAGTTTTAGGACAACTCATTTGAGGGAACAGAAATCTAAATAGTCCACATGCTGTCAAGCGATGGTGAAGCTGGCTGCATTGTTTACCTCGGAGGATGAGTCAGGGCTGTCGCTTCTGTCGTCCCTCTCCTGCCGGTGCTGATCTTCTCTTCGTCACACGCACAGCTGTGAACACTATTCAGGACCCATATTGACTGTTATATTGCGAATTAATAGTTTCCCCGTGAACACCGTTTGCCGGAATTACACTGAATAAAACCTAATGTTGACCGCAGAACACTTCAGCTTGGACACTTCTTCACCGCCGCCATGTTGGAAATGAACAAACTTCCGCCGCGCAGCTCACATGACTTCTCATCTGGAAGTCACATGATGTTATCGATCGCTCAAACTAATCAGTGATTGTTTACTGCGGGAATCTTATTAGGCTTTTTTATAGTTTAACACCGTCTGGACCAACATAAGTCAACTCAGTAGCCTACATGTAGTCAAGAACAATGCAGTGGCATCATATGACACAACCTGTTCACCTGGATTTGTGCCTTGGTACCTGTCATTTCTGTGCGTTGTAGGTCAGCACTAAAAGAAGATAATACAAAAGTGGACTTGTACTGTCTCTGACAAAGCTTTGCTGTACTTGTTAATAAAAAAAATAAAAAATAAAAGATAGCTCTTTGGCACAATTGAATTGTAAAACAACAAACTAATCATAGTCACATACAGTTGAAATAAATGTGTCCAACCACGTTTTCCCCAAGGGGATCAATAAAGTATTCAATTTTATTCATTAACGTGTGAACGGTTGAGTATGAAAGCATGATAGAAGGCCAACTTAGGTGATGTGGGACAGAGCCTTCACTATTGTATCACAGATTTTAATTATAAAACTCTACACTCACCTCTAGGTGAGTATGATGATACTGGGATCTTGTGCATCTCCCCGACCAATGCCTTTCTTACCCTGTTACTTTGGTGGAGACATCTGCCTCTAAATTCCCTTATTGTTGCCCGTGGGTGTGTTCCCCTAGCAGAAACATTAAGTTCTCACTGATATCATTTCCATGCGGTCTTAACTGCTGCTCCAATTACATTACATTGTTCTCCAAAACAGTGGCATTAGCTGTAACCTTGGGATCATCACACCTTCACAGTAGCTCTCACCCTGAATGAAACAGGAAATTGAGTAAAACCCCTCTTCAGAAGGTTGGTTCTAGAGCCAGTGCTTTGCATGGAAGTAAACCCAACTATATCATATATATATAGAGAGAGAGAGACTTCAGAAAGATGTCTTGAAACTCATTATGGTATCACTGTTTGTATACATTTGACCCCCGTAGTCATCAGCAGCCTTTTGATTTCAAGTTTGATTTTGATTAAGGATTATACTCATTACACAATGTCCTCCACCACTCACACGCTTGATATTACCCCAGAGTAACATCTACTCCTTTTATTTTTTATAATAACAGTAAAAAAGCATGTAATAACAGGAAACTGTTGTACAATCACACATTAACACATTAAAAAAAGTTTAGAATTGTACATTAATTGAAAGTCTTGTTATTAATTTATTTTATTTTTTCAAAATATAAAAATAGGATCCCACTTGAATTTCAAATAATTTTGTATTTGCAATATTTACAGTAAAGTGGCTTACAAATAAAGTAATTGAAGTAAAATATCCACACAGGTGTCCACACCTGTCTCACCTGTCTGAATGAAGAGAAATGCTAATTTTATTGATCGT